>NC_138077.1:600000-935000 GCF_964212035.1 Myotis nattereri | reverse complement strand
TCCTGGGTCCCTTCAGTCCGCAGGCCGACGCTCCATCCAGTGAGCCACGCCGGCCAGGGCTGCTGCTTAAAAATATATTTTCATTGATTTCAGAGAGGAAGGGAGAGGGAAAGAGAGAAGCATCGATGATGAAAGAGAATCATGGATCGGCTGCCTCCTGCACGCCCCACACTGGGGATGGAGCCCCCATCCTGGGCATGTGCCCTGACCGGGAATTGAACCGTGGTCTCCCGGTTCATAGGCTGATGCTCAACCACTGAGCCACCCGGCCGGGCAGGAAGTACTTTGTTTAGGCTTCTGCCCTGAGGGTGTCAGACGTGCCTTTGGAGCAGTCCAGGGAGTGAGAGCAGCCTGAGTGTCAGGGTGGGAGTCAGAGGAGGCGGAAGGAGGTGTTCGCAGCCCAGGAGGGGGGCCCCCTGGCCCAGCCCTGTGAGCCCGCACGGCTGAGGTAAACTGAGGCAGGCCAGCAGCCTTAGAGCCATGGCAGTGTGCCTCCGCGGTGTGGCCGCAGTCACGTGATGGGTCTGTGAGACCACGGCCGGCGGGAAGGTCAGACATCAGGGCCCGTGGGAAGGTTGGGCATCAGGGCCCGTGGGAAGGTTGGGCATCAGGGCCCGTGGGAAGGCCGGTGGGAAGGTTGGGCAGCAGGGCCCGTGGGAAGGCCGGTGGGAAGGTTGGGCAGCAGGGCCCGTGGGAAGGCCGGCGGGAAGGTTGGGCAGCAGGGCCGCACTCAGTCCTGCCGAGCTGCATGGCCGCCTGGGGAGGGAGCCGCGGGGAGGGAGCCCCCCTCTGCCGTCTGGGACCCTGGAGGAGCCGGTGCTGTGAGGTGGGAAGGGTGGGGGCAGCCCAGGCTGGGGCTGGGGGCAGTTTCTTTGCTCTTTAAGGCGTGTTTTCCTGCCGTGGAGATTTGGGTGGACACTGGCCCCTGTGACGGGGAGAGGAGATGAGCCAGGTGCTCGGGCCCGGGGGCCAGGCCTGAGAACTCCGGACGCCGCTCCCGCCGAGGTTCTGTGTGCGCCAGGCTGTCCCCCAGCTGCTGGGCCGGCCCCCGCGATGCCTCGGGCCGGAGGGTGAAGAGCGACGGGCGGAGTCGTGGTCACTGAGTGGGGACGGGCGGGCGTGGCTGGAGGGACGTGATGGGGGACGGTGCCTGGCTCCCCCGCCCTCCACCCCGTGGGGAGCGTGGGACACCCGACCCCCTGCCCTGAGGCCGGCGCTGGGGGGACGTGGGATTGCACTCCGCTTCCTCAGCTCATGTCCACGCCGATAAGCCTGATGTATCAGCCTGATGGGCATAAGCGTGAGTCTCCTTAGCGGCTGCATCATCATCATCATCATTATTATTATTATTATTATCATTAAAGGTGTTTATATCCTCCCCCAGCCGCCCACCCACTCCATTGTTGTTAAATATGGCCTCAGCTGTCGGTTAGAAATGATGCCCCGGTTAAATACCCTGTTTCCCCAGGAGTTTCCCGTCGGGCGGGGTGGGCCTTTCCATCCGCTTGGGCCCTGGTTGGTTTGGCTCCGGAGGCTTTGTCTCGGCAGGCGTTTGAGTGTCTGGGGCGTGAGGAGGAGGGAAGGCGGGGGCCTTGGGGTCTCGCCGTCCTCCTAACCGTCGTGTTCGTCACCACGAGTAGGAAGCCGACGGGAAACCCCCGCCGCCCGCCGTAACCGCCCTCTTTCACCTTCTTTCCAGTCTTCAAAACGGCCGTGGTCCTCGTGTACAAAGACGGCTCCAAGCAGAAGAGGAAACTCGTAAGAGACGCCTGCTCCCCGCGGCTGTGGGCTGCTCCGGGCGAGAGGGGTTCCGCCTTCGCCCGGCGGGAGCCTCCTAGGACTTGCTGCTGAGGACTCAGGGCAGTGCCGCCTGCCGCGGCCCGAGTCTCCCGCGCTGTCCCCTGTCCCCGTCCCTCTGTTCCTGTTGGCCCTTCCTCTGTGCCGGGTCCCGGGACCCGGGCTCGGCTGGCAGAGTTGTTTGTGCCCCTCGCTCTCTGCGGCGGGTCCCAGGGGGTCGGGGTCTGGAGAGGGGGTCCGGTCCAGGCTGGAGCGGTCCTCACGCGCTGCCCCTCCCTCCTGCAGGTCGGATCCCACAGGCTGTCCATCTACGAGGAGTGGGACCCCTTCCGGTTTCGGCACATGATCCCCACGGAGGCGCTGCAGGTCCGCGCCCTGGCCAGTGCAGGTAGCTACCGTGGGCGGGCGGGGCCCAGGTGCTGCGTGCCCCCCCCCCTCCCCTCCTCCCCCCCCCCCCCGTCTCTCCACGGCCTCCGATTTCCCGCCGTTCACTCACCGCGAGCGAGTGAGGGAACCCAGTGAACGGGCGCGGTGCCTTCAGTGCGGGCCCCGGGGTCCTGCCGCCTGTGGCTTGTATGCGTGTCACAGGGACTCACCTGAGGAGCACTGAGCCCAGGAGCACAGTCCACGGAGTAACTCACGTGCCTTTTCATGAGAGACCCCCAAAGACTCCCAAAGCACAGCAAGGCCGTGGGGGGGGGAAGAGAGAAAATAAAAATAGAAAAAGAGACCCTGGAATATATTTCCCCCCTACACACACACACACTCAGTCACACACACACACTCACACACACACACAGTCACACACACACGTTCACACACACGCACACACACGCGCGCGCACACTCAGTCACACACACACACTCACACACACACAGTCACACACACGTTCACACGCACACACGCGCGCGCACTCAGTCACACACACACTCACATACACACGTTCACACACACACTCACATGTTCACACACGCACACACACTCAGTCACACACACACAGTCACACACACGTTCACACACGCACACACACGCACACACACACTCAGTCACACACACACACACAGTCACACACACACATTCACACACACGCACGCACGCGCACAGTCACACACACACACTCACACGTTCACACACACGCACACACACGTGCACACTCAGTCACACACACTCACACACGTTCACACACTCACATGTTCACACATGCACACACGCGCACACACACTCAGTCACACACACACAGTCACACACGTTCACACACGCACACACACAGTCACACACACTCACACACGTTCACACACACGCGCGCGCACACACATACACACACACATTCACACACACTCACACACATTCACACACACGCACACATACTCACACACACTCACACACTCACACACACACTCACACACTTCCCCTTTGTGTCAGCGTGGAGGCTTTGGAGTCAGTTCTTTCTCTGTGATCCAGGCAGCAGGGAGGTGGGGTGTGGGGAGCAGCGAATACACTCACTTAGGCAGTGCCTTCCACGCCTGCGAGGTGCTGGCAGCGGGTGTGGGCTCTGCCTGGGCTCCACCCTGGGCACATCCTCAAAGGAGCACCTTGGGGGTCGGCGGAAGCTCTCAGGTTACCCCGATGGTAAAGAGGCTGGGGAGTGTCCTTGGCAAGGGCACGGGGACCAGGGTTTCTGTGTCATGCGTCCGACGTGAGCCCGGAGTTCTCAGCGTCCGATGGGTGGCCCTCACCCTCTCCCTGTTTGTACCTGTTGTCACGCCCATTAGCCGTAAAGTTGCTCCGATCCTCAAACCACCCCCTCGTCCAATAGTTGGTAAACCTCAGTGACCCCCAAACTGGCTGGAGGCAGCTTCCTTCCCGGGGGCTGAGCACAGGCCGCGGGAACACTCACTCTCAACACCAGGTTGGGCACAAGCGTTGGGGATGGTGGTTTGCCTTAGAAGGTTCTCTAGAGCATCCGGGTCACAGGTTTCCCTCGTGCCTTTGTACTATTTGATTGTTAAACTGATTTATGCGTGAATTTGCGGGAGCCTGTGCGCAGTAGGTCTGCAGGCAGCTGTAATAATGTTTCCGCTCTGGGCCCCCATCCTGGCGCTGCCTGACGTGTCGGTCTAGGTTGCAGATTACCGGCTGTGGGTTTCCTTGTGCCGGTGAGGGGGAGGCCCGTGGTTGTGGCCAACGGCAGGTCCCGGCCAGGGGTTCTGCTGCCATGAGAACTAGGTGCACCCAGCCGCCCTTTGGAGGACAAAGCCGTTCTTGTGATTGGACATTCCATTCTCACCCTTTTTCTCATTCCATCAAGTTTGAAACCATCAAGATAAAAGCTTTTTTCTTTTTTTAATGTTTTAATTGATTTCGGAGAGGGGAAGGCAGAGGGAGAGAGAGAAACATCCGTTGGCTGCCTCCTGCACGTCCCCGACTGGGATCGAACCCAGGACTCTGGTGCAAGGGTTTCTCTCAGCTGCTGAGCCATGCCAGCCGGGCACAGCTGTTTTTATTGAACGGAGCTATGGAGACCGGCCGCATGCCCCGCGCTGTGAAACACAGGCCAGTGGGTGTGAGCATGAGAACGTGGAAGTCTGGGCTTTGTCTAGCTGGGGAGAGCCCGTGAGACGCCCTGCGAATGCGTCCGGGTTGGGGCTGAAGACTCCGCCGGAGAGGGTTTGGGACCTGGTTCTGAGCCACGGCTCGAGGAGGACCCCTCCCGGGCTCAGGCTCGGCGTTTGTCATGAATTGTTCCCCCACAGACACTCTATCGGGGACGCCAAGAGATGCAGCATTGCAGGCTTATACCATAATAAACAAAGCGATGTGGTGTTACAGGCCGAGAAATCACCTGAAGATACAGCTGCCCCACCTTCTCGGCACACCGTGTGCCTCAGAGGAGTGGGCACCCTGCGGGCCTGAGAAAAAGGAGCCTCATGCATCCCCAGGACCCGCTAGCTGCCTGTCCCTGGCACGCGGCCTGCTCGGGAGCGGGAACCTGCCCCCCCCCCCCCCCCCCAGCACCCCAGCCCAGCCCCACAGAGCGAGGCCTGTGAGATCTTCATGGGATCCAGGCTTGGTCTGTCCAGCTGATGCCCGACAACCAGTCACTTAAATGAAACGGTTCAGCCCGACCTGCCTGCAGCTGGAGGGCCAGTTCTCAGCCAGGGAGATGGGCCGCCTGCCCTTCCCGACCGTAGGGGGTTCGCGGCCGGCAGTTCTCCAGGCCCCTGTCTCAGCCCTCCTGACCTGAGCACCGTCCCTGTGTCTCCGCGGCTCTGCTCTGTGCCGTCGCTCGCCGAGCTGGGAAACGTTCACAAAGACGCCAGCCAGCCCTAGACGCACCCTCACCCGCGCCTTTACCCTCCAGATGCCGACGCCAGTACCGCGTGCGAGATCGTCCACGTCAAGTCCGAGTCAGAAGGGAGGCCGGAGCGGGTGTTCCACCTGTGCTGCGGGTGAGCCCTGTGCGCAGAGGGCGGGTGTGGGCGTGGCATCACTGCTCAGGGACGTGGCACGGGCGTGGCTACGCAGATCAGAGGGCGGAGTTTGTTTACTGTTTAGGGGGCGGGATGTGGGTGTGACTATGCAGATCAGAGGGCAGAGTTGGGCGTGGCTGTGCTGCACAAGGGGCGGGGCATGGGTGTGGTTATGCAGATCAGGGGCGGGTGGGGTGTGGCTGTGCTGCACAGGGGGCGGGGCATGGGTGTGGTTATGCAGATCAGGGGCCAGGGTGGGGTGTGGCTGTGCTGCACAGGGGGCGGGGCATGGGTGTGGTTATGCAGATCAGGGGCGGGTGGGGTGTGGCTGTGCTGCACAGGGGGCGGGGCATGGGTGTGGTTATGCAGATCAGGGGCGGGTGGGGTGTGGCTGTGCTGCACAGGGGGCGGGGCATGGGTGTGGTTATGCAGATCAGGGGCCAGGGTGGGGTGTGGCTGTGCTGCACAGGGGGCGGGGCATGGGTGTGGTTATGCAGATCAGGGGCGGGTGGGGTGTGGCTGTGCTGCACAGGGGGCGGGGCATGGGTGTGGTTATGCAGATCAGGGGCCAGGGTGGGGTGTGGCTGTGCAGATCAGGGGGCAGAGTGGGGTGTGGCTGTGCTGCACAGCGGGGGCGGGATGTGGGTGTGGCTGTGCAGATCAGGGGCGGGTGGGGTGTGGCTGTGCTGTTCAGAAGGGGGGCGGTGAGCCCCAGCCATGCAAACAGCTGGGTGGGACTTGGAGACTGGAGCAGACCTCGCTCTAACCCTGGTCCTCAGGGTTTGCTTGGCGGCTCCTGATGACGTGCGCAGTCCCTGTGCGGGGACAGTCTCCCTAACCCCTGTGACCTCCACAGCTCCCCCAAGAGCCGCAAGGATTTCCTGAAGGCCGTGCACTCGGTCCTCCGTGACAAGCACCGGCGGCAGCTCCTCAAGGCCGAGAGCCTGCCCTCGTCCCAGCAGTACGTCCCCTTCGGAGGAAAACGCCTGTGCGCGCTGAAGGGGGCCCGGCCGGCCATGAGCAGGGCAGGTACTGTGGGCGTGCCGGCCGCCGGGACCCCGTCACCCCCGCGCCACTGTAGGGCCGAGGGAGCTGCCGTCCTCGTCGGCGAGACGTAGCCCTGGCCGTGGGGCTGACACCGCGGTTCCCGGTGTGAGGTCCCCGCCTCGCCCAGGCTCCCTGGGGACAGCGCTGTGCGTGCCCCTCGAGCCCCCTCGGGCTCCCCTCCCTCCCTCCCCCTGGCCGCCCAGCCTGTCACCCGCAGGCGGAGCCGAGTGCCTCTCCGGTGGAGGCCCAGCCGGCCGGCGGGATGGGGTCCCTGCTTTGCATGGCCGCCAGCTCTGTCAGCGGGAGTGTCGCGGCTCAGCACGGCTCGCCGCCCTGAGAACGTGGCAGCTGGTGACCCGCGTGCAGTGCTGCCCGTTCCCAGGGAGGCGGCCACGTGCGGAGCCGATGACCTGCCAGGCTTGCGCCCCCGCCTGTGCCGGCAGCTGTGTCTGTAGCTCGGTGTCCGTGTGGGGCCGCCCTCGGCTGCTGCTGGAAAGAGGGCCGTAGGGCTTAAAGGGTCCGGAGCACAGGCTCCTCTAGAGCTGGAGTGAGTGCTGCGGGCGATAGGCCCCCGTGAGTGGCAGGCGGAGAGCCTCTGGGTGGGAAGGTGTTTCCCTGACACAGGTGTTGGTGCCATCGGGTGTTCCCAGGGGATCACCCCTTTCCTAAGAGGCAGCCAGGATTTTGCAGGGAGGCGTCCAGTAACAGGCTTCCTCTGTGTGTCTGGAAGGTGTCACCTCTGTCCCGCTCACCTGCCTGTCCCCGTGGGGTGAAGTGGCCCGGAACTGTGAGTGGCGAGGTGCTCACGACACAGCCGGCGGGGCTGCACGCAGACCTCACCTCCAAACCCCTTCACTCAGCGGCTGCCAGGGCAGTTACCCTCAGTCTGTCTCACCCATTGTGGTGCGGACCAGGCAGCGCCCCCATGGCCCTCGGCGTCGTGCGCACCCCATGCCCACAGCTTCCCACGGGTCCCTGTGTTAAGCCTCGCCGGCCCGCCAGGGAGAGCTTTTCCTTGGAATTGTCTCCCTGCCCCCAGCCTTGCCAGGGAATGTGTGGTTAGGACGGGAACCTGCGTCCCGGCCCAGGACACCCCGCCGTCATGGCCCCCGGAGCCTCAGTTTCCTTGGAAGGTAAACACTGTGTGAGTCTGGGACACGCGGAGTGCTCCTGTGAGACCCCATTGGAAAGAAAACAGCCAGCCCACGCCCTACCTGCTCCTCACTCCAGGAGAACTGATGCTCGAAGCTCCTTGCTGTTGTCAGGATGCTCACCTTAGACGTAGAAAAGGCGCGTGAGCGGTCAGCACAGCACCGGTGGCCAGAATTAGCCGCGGACACAGGAAATACCCAGCCAGAGCCCCTCCCCAGCCCCCTGGGCCTCCCCAGCCCGTGGGCCAGCTGGGTGGTCACGTGTCCTAATTAAGGAGCGGGACTCACGCTCTGTTAGGCGTTGCTCTGAGAGCCCAGGTAGCTTGTCTCCCCACCTCCGCCCCCCGTCTGAATTGGACTGCGAGCCATCCGCCTGCCTCGGGGATCACAGCGCTGCCGTCTGAAGTCCCGGGTGCCAGCCAGTAACCCAGTTAGACATTTCTCTTCTTTCCAACGCGCCCTCACGCGATCCCCAGACACAGGACAGGGGGAGAATGGTGCCCATTCATGCGCCCCTCCGTGGTTTGTATTTTTCCATATTTTCATGATCACGTATCTATCCGTCTATCATCCATCAGCTCATCGTGTTTTTGACACATTTCTAAAATGCAGACATGGGCCCCCTGTACCCCTACGCGCCCAGCACCCCGCCCACCGACAGCTCTCCAGGAGCCCAGTTTTGCATGTGGTCCTTCCCAGCGGAGAGGGCCAGGCCGCACTCGGTCGCTGTGGGCAAACGGAGCAGGATTGTTGCTGCCCCCCGGGGGAGTAGCAGGAGGTGTTTTTTCTTTTTTCCATTTTCCCTGGAAATGGTTTCCATTCCCCTCCTTGTTGGACCACGTGGGAAGGATGCCGGAAACGCGGCCCTCACCTGGGCGTTGCTGGCGCAGCAGCCACATCTCGCCAGGAGGGGGCAGCAGCGTCCTCATGTCCGTGTCTCCTGTGTTTGCGTGTGTGCATGTGTGTCTGTGTATCTGTGTGTGTGTGTGAGGTGGGGTGCGTTGGCCTGATTGATGGGGGGCGTCTTCTGTTGGTTTTGATTCCTGGAGGAGGGCGGGGCGGCAGGAGGGTCTGAGCTCTGTCCTGTCACCTACATAGCGCTCTGCCCATCGCCCCGAGTGGCCTGTTTCTGGTCGCCCCCCTCGGGCCCTGGCGTTGTAACTGCTTCGCAAACGGGAGTCGCTGACCCAGGACGTTGCCAGGAGGGGCCGAGGCCGCGTTTCCTTCGCCTCGCGGGGCACACGGTCCCCTTCCCGCTGCCTCTGAGAGGGGGGCGCGCCCTCCGTCCAACTGCGGGCCCCTGGACGGTGTTGAGTCCCCCAGGAAGACAGGTGGCGGGACCAGCCCCGCACCCCCCGAGCCGGTGCCTGGGGCCGTGGTCGGGGCCGAGCGCGGACTCCTCCGAGGTCAGAGGTGCCTGCAAGGTGCACAGGGAGAGAGAGGGGTGACGCGGCTCCCCATACCGTACCCCGTGTCCCGCTGTGGCCCCGCTCTCCGGCCGGTGGCTGTGACGCCCTCCCAGCCTGGCCTGTGAGGCAAGGACCCCGGGACGGACGGGGACGCCTGGACGCGGCCCCGGGACCGCGAGGCGCCGGCGTCCGCGTGTCTGTGCGCCGGCCTCGCGCAGTGAGCGGTCTGTGTCTTTGTGTCTGTGTGTGCGCAGTGTCCGCGCCCAGCAAGTCCCTGGGCCGAAGGAGGCGGCGCCTGGCCCGGAACAGGTTCACCGTGGACGCGGACGCCGTGTCCGCCTGCAGCCCCGAGCGGGAGCCGCCCGGCGCGGGGGACACGGACCGGTGGGTGGAGGAGCAGTTCGACCTGGCGCGGTACGAGCAGCAGGACGACCTCAAGGAGACGGACATTCTCAGCGACGACGACGCGTTCTGCGAGGCCGAGGTCGTGCGCGGCGCCGAGGACGCGGACCCGGCGGACCCGGCGGACCTGGCGGGGCGGCTGCAGGCGGCCTCCCTGGGGCCGCGGGACCGAGGCCGCGGGGGCCCGGACGGCCACGCGTCGCGCATGGCGCAGCTCAGGAAGCAGGCGGCGCTGGGCGGGCCCGGCGGAGGCCCCGAGCCCGCGGGCCAGGAGGTCGTCTGGGTCCGGCGGGAGGACCTGGCCGCTTCCAGGACCCTGAACACGGAGATCTGACCCGGCTCCGGGCGTCCCCAGGACGGGGTGCCCCCAGGACGGGGTGTCCCCCGGGCGGCTCTGCGCACACGGCGCTGGCGGCTGACTGTGCGACGGAGCCGCGCGGCCCCAGGGACACCCCGACACCAGACGGCATCGCTCAGCGCCTCCCGTGAGCGCGGGTCCTCCCTCCCGAACACGCCGGGGCTTTGACCGGACGGTGCATCGGGGCCGGAAGAATAAAATGGAAGATTCCGCTGCACGGAAGTCAGACCCCAGGGGCTCCGTGTGTGCGGATGAGCCGAAGGGGTGGCAGGAAAAGTGCACGCGTCACGGAATCCGAGGCCGGACACAGCGCCGCCTCCTGGGCGAACAGGGAGCACGACGCAGCGATGCGCAGCCACGCCCGGCGCCCCGCCCTCGCCCCCCGCCCCCCGCCCCCCGCCCCCACGTCCGAGGATGTGTGTGTCCCAGGCAGCGCCCCGCTTCCCCCCGACGTCTGAGGGTGTGTGTGTCCCAGGCAGCGCCCCGCTTCCCCCCGACGTCTGAGGGTGTGTGTGTCCCAGGCAGCGCCCCGCTTCCCCCCGACGTCCCAGGATGTGTGTGTCCCGGGGTGTGTCTTGATGAGCCATGTTTCTCTTCTTTGTGGGTCTGTGGCTGGTCTCAGCTGAGCCAGTGTTGGGCAGTTCTAGTTTTGCATAGAATTAATTACAAAGATGCCAAACTCTGTGAAAAGAGCCAAATGTATCACTTGAAGAAATAAAGATGCTATTTTTTTGTATTTTGCCTGAGAGGCAGGGGCACAAACAGGAGTTTTACAGTGTTGGCGTAGTGAGGATTTTACCTTTTACAGAGAGAGAGAGCGGGGGTGGTTCTATATTTATATATGAAAGGCCGACGAGATGCTCAGCCCAGGAGAGTTTGTTTCTTTGCTTGTTTGCCGGAGCCCCTGTGTGAGAGGGGTGCTTGGTTGAGTTACACAGGACACCCCACGGGGCAGCCTGTGCGTCTGCCTCAGGGGGAGCGGAGGGGAGACACCTGGGGGGTTGCCATGGCGATCATGGGTTGTCTGTCAAATTTACATCTTCATCCGTAGATTGCCCGCCCTTCCCTGACCTTCAGTAGCCAAACCTCTTAAGAAAACATGTCTGTGTAACGCTTTCTTCATGCCAACGAAACAGGGTAAACACGCTAAAAATCAACCCTCTGGACCGATTTTCAAGTAGGGAGAACAAAACCAAGTTAAAGCACTTTCCATTTTTTTTTTTTTTTAAGAAAAGGTTTATAGCTTTTTCCCTCCCGCCCCCATTTCACAATGTCCACTTCCTAAGAAGGGTTTAAATAATATAAAAACGTCCTTTTTGGGAAAATATCTATTTGGTGTTGGACACGTCAGTAGGTACTTTACAGGCTGCCTTTTACGGTAGCCTGGGGTATCTTGTACAGACCGCGTGACTATTTGCAGACGCAGAGAGCCCGCACTCGCGCTCGGTGCCGCTTGCTCTGCTCCCGCCGGCCGCCTCGGGTCCCCAGGGCTTTCAGCTTGGTCTCTGGAAACTTTTGACCCTCCTGAATCTTCTGATTTTCTGAAAACGCTGTAGAGTGGTTGCTACTCCCCTCGTGTCTCCGCACTGTCCACGCGTCTCCAGTGGGTGTGTGGGACGGAGGCGGGAGCCCAGGCCGCTGGTAGCCGCTTCGGGCCGGGCAGTGGGTCCGCGGGGAGCCGGGGAGGGCGTGCGCAGGGGCGCCGCGTCGCGTGTACATAGGTCATGACGTGTCCATGTCCAAAGTTCTTATATATTTCTTTTATAAGCTGAAAGAAGGTCTATTTTTATGTTTTTAGGTCTATGAATGGAACGTTGTAAATGCCTGTCAGTCGAACAATAAAATGATCGGAAAGTGTCCGGCCAGCCTTGTGCCTTTCTGGGTCCTTAGGAGCCATCAGCGGGCAGAGCATCGGAGTAGGTTCTGGGATGCCTTCTCTTGCCCCTAAAGAACATGGTCCTCTAGGGAGACCTGAGTGGGTAGAAGCTTTTTATGAACAAATTTAAATTTATTTTTTTATTGAGGCAAAAATGACATGTTAGTGTCACACAACGATTGGGTGTTTGTATAATTGCGAAGTGACCCCACAGTAGTTAGCATCCCTCGCTGGACGCGGTTATAGAGCCTGCCTTCCCGTGACGGGGACATTAGGGTCCAGTCTCCTGGCTGCTTTCACATACTCAACACAGTGTTAGCTTAGCCACGTCCACACTCAGTGGGTCACAGTGTTAGCGTGGCCACGTCCGCACTCGGCAGGTCACAGTGTTAGCTTGGCCACGTCCACACTCGGCAGGTCACAGTGTTAGCGTGGCCACGTCCGCACTCGGCAGGTCACAGTGTTAGCTTGGCCACGTCCGCACTCGGCAGGTCACAGTGTTAGCGTGGCCACGTCCGCACTCGGCGGCTCACAGTGTTAGCGTGGCCACGTCCGCACTCGGCAGGTCACAGTGTTAGCGTGGCCACGTCCGCACTCGGCAGGTCACAGTGTTAGCGTGGCCACGTCCGCACTCGGCAGGTCACAGTGTTAGCTTGGCCACGTCCGCACTCGGCAGGTCACAGTGTTAGCGTGGCCACGTCCGCACTCGGCGGCTCACAGTGTTAGCGTGGCCACGTCCGCACTCGGCGGCTCACAGTGTTAGCGTGGCCACGTCCGCACTCGGCGGCTCACAGTGTTAGCGTGGCCACGTCCGCACTCGGCGGCTCACAGTGTTAGCGTGGCCACGTCCGCACTCGGCGGCTCACAGTGTTAGCGTGGCCACGTCCGCACTCGGCGGCTCACAGTGTTAGCGTGGCCACGTCCGCACTCGGCGGCTCACAGTGTTAGCTTGGCCACGTCCGCACTCGGCGGCTCACAGTGTTAGCGTGGCCACGTCCGCACTCGGCAGGTCATAGCCGAGGCTGTGCCTGAGCCCCCTCAGGCAGCCACCACTCTGTTCTGGTCCATGGGCTTAGGTTTCCTCTTGTTTTTTAAAAAACATTTTTATTGACTTCAGAGAGGAAGGGAGAGATGGGAACATCAATGATGAGAGAGAATCATGGATCAGCGGCCTCCTGCACGGCCCCCAATAGGGATCGAGCCCACAACGCGGCCTGTGCCCTGACTGGGAATCAAACTGGGACCTCCTGGTGCCTAGGTCCACGCTCGGCCACGCAGCCACACCCACTGGGCTGGTTTTGCTTTTCAGATTCCATATATGAAACCACATGGTATTTATCTTTTTCTGTAAGTGGAGCTGGAAGTTTTAATGAAAACAAATAAAAAGTATTAAAGTTGCTCAGCATCTTGGTCCCTGATTCGGAGAAGAGGAAAACAGCCCGGATACAGGTCTGCCCCAGTCTCCCGCCCCTCCCGCCGGTTGGCCAGGGTGCCAGGAGGGGCGAGGTGCAGAGCTGGGGCTGGCCTGTGCGGGGAGCTCTGGAGCCCAGGCTCCGGTTCCACACTTGGTCCCTGAGGTCTTGCCTCCTGGATCTTCCACAGAATCACACACAGAAAAGGCGGATGCGGCCCTGGGCTACCCTTCCCAGGCCTCTTCCTCCTCTTCCTCAGTCCCTTACAGGCCTTCCAGGCCCAAGTGTACTCGCCCACACCTGCCTCCAGGGGACCAGGCTCCCCAGACCAGCAGACGCCTCCCGGAAGCGGGTGAGCCCTGGCCGCTGTTTGGCAATTTGCTTCTTTGTGGTTCATGGACTCAGGGCTGCATCAGCCCCAGATCCCTGGGGCTTGAAAGACATTCAGACCCCCACGCCCCCATCACACGCACGCATAACCATGCACATGCACGTACGTGCACACTCACGCACGTGCATGTACGTACACACACGCATAGGCATGCGCACACACACCCATGCACATGCACGCACACATGCACACACACGCAGGTGCGTGCACACACGCATGCATGTGCATGTACACATACGCGTAGGCATGCACACACGCACACCCATGCACACACATGCAGGTGTGTGCACACATTCATGCACGTGCATGTACACAGGCACACCCACGCGCACACCCACGCACACGCATACACACGCACACAGTGAACCAGAACCTGCATTTTCACAAGATCCCGCGATTCAGGGGCAGGTTCAGGTGTGAGCAGCTTTGCTTGCGGGCGTCCTGACGAGGAGCCACAGCCCTGTGTTCTCAGGACGTCCAGGCTCCACGGGGTGCCCTGGGGGAGGGTGCCCAGCCAGCCTGCACCCGGGGGGATTATTCCCACGGTCCGTGCTGGGGGCCAGGGGGTTTGGGCAGTTTGGGGTGCTTTCCTGTCCAATCACTGAGCTGCCAAGTCAAGGCCCTGGAAGCAACCGGAACGCCCGTGTCACACTGACCTCCCTCCCCCGGGTCCTGTCCCGGGGCCGCAGGACACGCATCCGCCCTCTGTCCACGCTGTCCTGGTTGGGCCGGGCCCCTTGGGTCTCGGATCACTCACCCACAGTGGTTACCGCGGCCGGGACCGCCCTGGCCAGGCCACTGCCCTGTAAGCGTGCCGTCCCCACCGGCTTCCCCAGGAGGCGTCCGTGTGGGACGAGGGAACGGAGTACCCAGAGCTCAAGCAGGGGAGTGGGGTTCACGCGTGGGTCGTGGGTAAGTTCCTGTGCTCGGCGCCTGAGGAGGTGGCAGGCACCCTCCCAGACAGTCCCTGGGGCCCTGGGGCCCGTTGTCCTGCCCTCCTCCCCCCCCCCCCCCCCCCCGCCGGACCGTGTATAGTGAACGTCACAGCCACGGTTCATCCTGCTCTGGTCCCAGCTGCACGGAGCTCCCTCCAGCCCCGCGGTCCCCCCTCAGCATCTTTCAAATCTGATGCCGCCCCCCCCCCCGCCCCGACATAGAATCCTTATTCCTCAAAAAGGGACTCCTGTTCGGGGGGAGGGAGCCTCAGAGGCCATGAACTTGGTCTAGACAAGCTGCCAAAGAACATGGCAGCCACGAAAGAGACAAATAAAAGGACGAAAGGACGGGGAGGACCGAGGAAGCAGTCACTAAGGAATTGTTAAACAATAATAATATGAAGTGATATGAAAAAATAGCAAATAAAGTTTCAAAACATAATAGAGAACTGAAATGCACAAATGTCACAATTCCATTTATATGCTGTATGAGGCCCCTAGAGCCACCAGAAATGCAAAACGTTCACTGTTCCTAACGCGTCTCGAATGGCCCCCCTTAAAAGTCAAACGGCCCCCCACCCCTGGGGCGTGTGCCCAGTGGGAACCGCTGCTCTAGACCGTCCGTCACCCTGTCCGGCAGGGCAGTGTCTCCCGCTCTGTGCACCGCCCCGTGGGGCCCGACGAGCCCTCGCGTCACGGCTCTGAGAGGCGCCGCTCAAGGTCAAAGAGGTCGCCAGGCAGCCACCAGGAACCCGCCTCCACAGACGGGGACGAGGAGCCAGGCCCAGGCAGCTGCAGTCTGTCTGTCCGTCTGTCGGGCAGCGGGGTGCGCAGGTGACGCACTCGGTGTGGGGACAGGAGCCCCGGACAGTCCCCAGGGCGTGTCGGCCGGAGTCGCAGGCGGGCCCGAGGTCAGCACCTGTGGGCGCGGCACCCTGGGGAGCGTCATGGGGGGGGGGCCTGTCACCCTGGGGAGCATCACCCTGGGGAGCATCACCCTGGGCCCGGGGGCTCCACAGACGTCTTGTGGTTCTGGAACTTTCTATGTTCACTTGAGTTCCCTGTTCCTCATAGAAATTTCACCCAAAAAACAACAAAAAAAGCTCCTTTTGGGTTTGATTTCTGGGACAGCAGTGAAGTGGGGGCTCACTCTGTGGGCTCAGCGCCCGCTGCTGAGGACAGGACAGGGGTGGGAGGGTGGCCGCTCCGGAGCCTTGGGGAGAGGGGGCCTCGCTGTCCTCCTAGTAGGGCCTTTCCCGCTCCCTGCACAGGGCTCAGGGCGCATCTCCTGGGCTTAGGTCCCCAATTCACTGCAAACCCAGGCACTTCCCCATGAAAGGGCGTCAGGCGAGGGTCCGAGACCGGAAAGGCTGCTCGCGGGACTCGAGCCTCCTGCAGGGCCCATGGGAGGATTTGGGGGGCAGTGGGGCGGGGGCAGCAGGAACAAGAGGGGAGAAGATAGCGAAGGCCTCCTTCCCTCCCTCCCCAGCGGCGCTTCCTACAGGAGGAAATCCCTACATGAGGAGAGAGAAAAGGAGAATATGTCATTTCTTTCCATGTCTCTGATATTCAGAAATATTCCCCTGAGAAAACTGGGGAGAACAGACAGGGAATGAGGTGATGTGTGCCTAGCTCCTGAGAAGCCTTCTCAGACTCTGAATCACAGGGGAACCCCCTGTGGGCTAAAAGGCGTCTCTGGTCGGCCTCGGTCCTGAAGGAAGTCTTGGCTTAGTGGTCCTTTTCCAGAGAGCGGGTTGCCTCACTTGGTGAAGAAGTTGCACCGTGGGGATGTTTTCCATCCCCTTCCTCTGACCTCATCCTCGTAGATTTCTTCTCCAAAAAGCCAGTGGAACGGTTGTATCTCAGACTCAGGCTCAAAAACCACTCGGATGAGTTGTCACACCTGTACCCTGCTCTCACCTCACCCTGGCATAACCACATGCACATGTTTATGTACATTAACAGATGGTGAGAACATCAAGAGAGAATATTGGGAGAGAGATGGGTATATTGACGACTTATTATCTCATCCTAATCTCTAATTTATTATGGCAGTTCTTCCAGAACACTAGGAGTTTGCTGTGCTTTTCTCTGAAGTTTTCCCTGCCCCTTTACTTCACCATGGACTGCACCCACTCTACAGGGACTGTCATGTGTTCAAAGCACAGTGTCACTAACAGAAATAAAGAGTGCAATGCCCCCTCCCCTAAGGTACTCCTTCTAGATGGAGTCTCTCACGGATGGTCAAAGACAAACAACAGGGTAGATGGATGGTAGAGGGTTTAGTGGGAATGGGTAGCAATTAGAGAAACAAAACCTTAAAAGAATGGTTCTTTTCCCTTTCTCTTTTTGGAATGACCCACCTGTTGCAACTCCAGTGTGACTGGTTGAATTAGAAGGGACTGGGATCTTCCCTCACCTGTAAGAATGAGCTTCCCTTCTGAAATGCTCATCTAAGACTTTATGAAACGCTGACGGTGGGGTGGGAGGGAGAAGACTGCTTAGACCTGCCAGCAGTGGAGGGAAATCCTGTGGAAAGGGAGAGGAAGGTGCAATTATGTCCTTCTCGTGAAAAAGTCAGCCCTTAGATTCTGAGAATATGGGGTTCTCTTAACAGAAATAGGGTGGATGAACAGCTTGGAAAGAAAGGTTCTGAGTTGGATTATATATATGTTGATTTTATTAATCTTTTTGCTGGACATAAGTAGGTGGATTGTTGGTTCCCAGGAAACTTCTCGCTGAAAATACCCTTCATAGCTCACCCCTTTCTCTGCGGAATCCTTTTTCTTTCCCCACCTTCCCCTCACACCTACACATAAAGCAAAAATGCAGTCATGTGATTTGTCTGGAAGCAGCCATTCTCTTACTTGGCCCTGTCTTCTTGACTTTGATCATGGAATAAGAAGAGCGCTTGACTCATGCGGGACCTCTCTTGGTCTCCACAGTGATTGGATCTGGGATTGACACATGACTCAGCCTGAACCTACGAAATAAGGGTGTCCCAAAATTCACGCAAGAACTAATTTTAATAGAAAACACAGGTTTATAATTAAAAATTGTAAATTTTTTATTGATTCATAAAGTATACAGTATAGGGTTATGTATGGAATAGGATATCGGGTAAATGGATTATCATGTCGCGATAGCGAGCACCATTCACTGTTCTTGCCTGACCGGCCGCATTAAAGGGTGACGGCATTAGGAAGGTTGAGAAGCACTGTAACTAGAAAAGAGGATCAGAGTGATTATTTCCATCCAATGTGACTAGAACCAGGACAGAGAGAAGCACAGGCTGGCACTGGGCCCCAGGGGAGAGGACCTGGCACAGACAGGAAAAGGTATTAGAAAGACTCTCCTGGAGCACATGCCCTTGGCCAGAATGGAACCTGGGACCCTTGAGTCCACAGGCCGACGCTCTATCCACTGAGCCAAAGCACTCAGGGCTCTTCTCCTCTCTTCTTTTTCCCTAGAAGAAGGAAAGGAGAAAGGCAGAGGGTTTTGAATCTGTACCAAAAGGAGGGAAAAGAACTCTACATGGACACAGAGCAGTCCAAGTAAGACCCCAGAGGCTTGACATAGTGTACAAGTTGGGGAATTGTGATGTGTTCCAACCATAAAGTGAAAGAGAGGATGGAAGGAGATGAGGTTGGAGGAAGGGGTCCCAGGCTGTCCTCACATGGAAGTCATTACAAAGCCTCTCTTTCTCACACTCCATCTTCACTCTTTCTCCCTTTCACCCGGTTCATCTATTTGCTTTAAGACCACCCCTCCATTGAAAATGGAAAACAATTCAGGCCTTCCTTAGGATTTTCACCTTTATCCTGAGAACAATAGGAAACCGTTTGGCAGACCTAATTAAATGAGTGGTCAGAGCAGGTTTTCTTTTTCAGTTGATTCTCGTTGCTGCATTGAGAATGGTCTGAGAAGGAATAGACAAGAAAGATTTGGACAGAGCAGTCAGGTGGTGATAGGTAAGAGAGATCATGGCGAACTGAAGTGGTGTAGCAATGAGATAGAAGGAGGATTGGACAGGTGTGGAAAGTATTTCCGAGGCAGAATTCATAGGTCTTGCTGATGGGTTGAATGATCTTTTACCCTCTCTGCATCCACCCCCCCCCCCTTGGGCATTTAACTTTGAAGTGTCCTCTGCCTCTGGACTTGACCATGTGCCTGGCTTTGGGTAACAGAATGAAGCAGAAGTGCGAGTACGGTGCTTCTAAGTCTACAGCTCGAGAGGCCTTGCTCTTCTTGTGTTTCTGTCATCTCCCTGAGGACATTCCTGAGGTAGCTACTGGTATGGAACAGATACGTGGCAGAGGCTTGAAGTGCCCAGTCAGCCCAGTTGAGACTCATCTAGGCCAGTGGTCGGCAAACTCATTAGTCAACAGAGCCAAATATCAACAGTGCAACAATTGAAATGTCTTTGGAGAGCCAAATTTTTAAAACTTAAATTATATAGGTAGGTACACTGTTATTAACTTAATTAGGGTACTCCTAAGGCTTAGGAAGAGCCACACTCAAGGGGCCAGAGAGCCGCATGTGGCTCGCGAGCCGAGGTTTGCCGACCACGGGTTAGGCCACCTTTAAAGCACATTTCTTACTAAAGTAGGAGAAAAGAGCAGTAGGCTGGCAGCCTGCTTGCATGTTTCATTGCGTCCTTTGAGTTGGAGAGTCTATGACCCTGGCTCCACAGATGAAGACATTGAATGGAATCAGACAGGTCCCGTCATTGCCCAAAGTCACACAGCTAGGAAGAGGTGGAGCTGAGATTCGAACTCAGTGCTGTGGAGCGTGAGCGACAGGATGGCTGGAGCTCCAGACTGGCTAAAACCGAGAGTCTTTGCTGACGGGCCAGCGTCCCTCGTCCACGTGGGAAGCCCACGCGGCCCCACCACCTGCAGAGGCCAGCGTTTAAAGCGGACAACACGTCTGTGCTCAGGTCCCCACGGCGAGCAGCGCCAGGCTACAAGAGCTCATTGCGTGGTTTAGCCAAGCTACTCATCCTCCTCCTGTTACTCGTTTCTGGGTCACTCAAAGGTCAGGGCTGGTCTTAATTGTGACCCGTCTGTTCTCTGTGGGCCGTGGCTCAGGTGTGTCGATCCGTCTGTTCTCTGTGGGCCGTGGCTCAGGTGTGTCGATCCGTCTGTTCTCTGTGGGCCGTGGCTCAGGTGTGTAGATCCGTCTGTTCTCTGTGGGCCGTGGCTCAGGTGTGTAGATCCGTCTGTTCTCTGTGGGCCGTGGCTCAGGAGTGTCGATCCGTCTGTTCTCTGTGGGCCGTGGCTCAGGAGTGTCGATCTGTCTGTTCTCTGTGGGCCGTGGCTCAGGAGTGTCGATCCGTCTGTTCTCTGTGGGCCGTGGCTCAGGAGTGGGAGCTCAGTTCCTAGGAACTTTGCACAGGCTGCCAGGCTGCTGAGGCGGCCTAAGGTGGTCACGAAGCGGCCTAACCATTTCCTGCTCTGTGACACTCGGTCTGTGCCTCTTTTCCCGCTGAATTGAACTAAATGTCTGCCGGGCCTTCAGACTTGGGGTGGTGCCTCTGCCCTGACATTTCGTGCTTTTAATCGGTCTTTCTTGAAAAGGCAAAGCCAGCTCTCCTGCACCTGGTGCCTGGTCTGTCCCCGGCCTCCCTGCCCCCGGCCCCCGCAGCCTGCAGCTGCCAGAAGGGCGTGTCACTCTGATCGCCCAGCCTCCTCTCGGGGCGCTCCTGTGCAGGCAAGCTCCCTGAAACCTGCAAGACTTCATGCACCAAACAGCCGCGGGTCCAGTTTTATTATTTATTTATTTATTGTTAATTCTCACCCAAGGATCTTTTTCCATTGATTTTTGGAGAGAGTGGAAGGGAAAGGGAGAGACAGAGAGAGAGAGAGAAACATCTATGTGAGAGAGAGACACGTCCATTGGTTGCCTCTGCACGCACCCCAACCAGGGCTGGGGAACCTGCAACCAAAATACATGCCCTTGACCGGAATCGAACCCGGGACCTGTCAGTCCACAGGCTGACACCTCTATCCACTGAGTCAAGACGGCTCTGGCCACTGACTTGTCCAGTTTTAACAGAGAACGGAAACGGAGACGCGAGTCACGTGCATTGACTTTTCCTGACACCGTGCGACAGGCACTGTCCCGGGACCGGGAATAGGGCGCTCCCGTCCCTCCCCCCGCGTCTCCCTCCCCACCGGCCACATCACTAGGTTGCAGGTGGCAGGTTGCATCGCACGCGGGCCTTTCCCTTCCACCACGCACGGCAGACACTGCTCGTTGATCACAACACACTTTCCTGCTGACACAATCTCAGCCTCCAGCATACAACTCCCGGCAGCCACCCAGCACCAAGGATGGGGTGCCCGGGAAGACGCAACATTTCGCCCTCCCTGGACTGAGGCAGCTCAGGTTCTGCCTGGCCCTGCCCTCAGCTCCACATCTCCCAGTGTCCCGAGGGCCCCATCCCTGTGGGTTCTCTGCTCCTGGGGAGAGGGTCAGCCAGAGAAAAATCCGGTGACAGGTGAGACTTCGGGCCCAGCCAGAGAGCCACGGAACAGAGCCTCCTGCCTCTTTCTCCTGGTGCAGAGGAAAGGACTTGGCCAGCCCCCTACAACCTGCTCCCCGGGCAGGGCGCCCTACGGGCTGCTCCCCAGCCCTCCCCAAGGAGGCCCCACACTCCTGCAGTCGCACACCAGCTGCCGCCCCAGCAAGGCCGCGCTGGCTCAGGCTGAAGCTGGGAAGGGAAAGGAGTCATGGCAGTGTGGGGGTCAGCGGGAGAAGAATCCCCCGGGATGGTCGTCACCCCGCATCCGTCATCCTGCAGCTCCCGTCCCAGCCTTGGACCTGCCGTTCCCTCTGATCTGCCTGCCCGGCCTGACAACGCGGTCCTGTGCACCCCTCCACCCCCTATGCAGCTGTCATCTCCCCGAGGAAGCCTTGCTCCTCTCCCTCTAGGCCAGCGGTTCTCAACCTGTGGGTCGCGGCCCCTTTGGGGGTCGAACGACCCTTTCACAGGGGTCGCCTAAGACCGTCGGAAAACACATCTATAATTACATACTGTTTTTGTGATTCATCACTCTGCTTTAATTATGTTCCATTTGTCACAATGAAAATACATCCTGCATATCAGACATTTACATGACGATTCAGAACAGTAGCGACACTATAGTGATGAAGTAGCAACGACAATAATTTTATGGCTGGGGGTCACCACATGAGGAGCGGTGTGAAAGGGTCGCGGCATCAGGAAGGTTGAGAACCGCTGCAGGGGAGGCTACGTCTGTGCGGACTCCTCAGGGGAGCGGCGGACTTGCTGGACCTGCCCCTCCTGGGCGCTGACCCGGAGCCGCGTGTGCCGGCCGGTGGGTGCGTGTGAGCCCAGGGGCGCCCCGGGGGCCGCGTGTGCCGGCCGGTGGGTGCGTGTGAGCCCAGGGGCGCCCCGGGGCCGCGTTATCCGCTCCGAAGTCCCCGCTGAACGGAGGTCGGCGAGAAAGAGGCGCTGCGTTTCCTCCCGCGGCCACCAGGGGGCGCGCTCTCCCCGCCCATCGTTTCCGGGCGGAAAGCAACGTCCAGACCTCGGACCCGGACCCGAAGGGCCGCTGTTCTCACTCAGCACGAAGGTTCCCTCCGGGGCGCCGCCCGCGCCCCCGGGTCCACCTGCTCCTCGGGAGACGGGCCCGCGCAGCTTCTAGCGGGAGCGTCCGTGGTTATCAATGGGAAGGGGATCGATCAGCTGTTTCTTCGCAGACTCTCCTGTTTTAAACGTCCTCGGCGTGGGCAGCGCTCGTGGCCCGGGGAGAGGCCGCGGGTCCGGGGGGGCCACCCCACGCTCGGCGGGGCGTGTCCCGGGGCCGCGGCTCCGAGGACGGCCCTCCCCGGGGTGAGGAGGCCGAGGGTCCGTCCTCCCGCTCAGACCGCGGGGGGGGGGGGTGGAGGGGGGGAAGGGGGGAGAGGGGAGGGGGGAGGGGGGGTGCCCGGCGTCCCCCGGGCTCCGCGGTCCCTGCAGCTGCGGGCTCCGCGGTCCGGGCGGTCCAGGTGCCGCCGGGTCCTCCTGCCTCTGCCTCGGGGCAGCGTGGCCGCTCGGACCTCCTCTCCCGACGGCATCCGTCCGGCCGGCCGCCCAGAGGGACCGTCCGGCTGCCCAGAGGGACCGGCCAGCAGGAGACAGGCTCCTGTGTGATCAGGAGGCTGCTTGGGGGGACTGGCTCCCCGGGAGGAGCTGGAGACGGGGGTGGGGGTGGGGGTGGGGGGGTCCAGCCCGTCCAGCTCCCCAGGCCCCAGGGCGCGGGCGCAGCCGGAAACACGCGGTGTCAGCGCTGCCCCCAGGAATGTCCCCCCAAACCTCACAGGCCGGATATGCAGAGGGGGGCGCGCAACATTGTAAAAAACAGACAAACCCACCAAACAGGGGTCACAGCCAATCAATGCAGCTGTAGGAAGCGGGGGAGGGAACCAGTTTCAGTCTATTGTCCGGAGAATCAGATGCAGGGGGAGGGGAGGGGGAGGGGGAGGGGGGAGGGGGAGGGGGAGAGGGAGGGGTCAGGACCTCAGGTGCCACGGGTGTGGGGGGTGGACGGTGAGATGCTGTGCACGTCACGTGTGAAAACGAGCCAGAACTGCGCTCACACGGGAGGTCGCGGGGGCTCGGGGTGACCCTCCGAGGCGGGAGGACTGGGTGCTCCTGGGGGGGGGGAGGAGGACGGGGTGGGGGGAAGGGATCAACTCGGTAACTGTCCCCCCAAAGGTGAGCAGCGCACCTGGGCTCCCGGGCACCGGCAGGTGAGGCCGCTGGGGGGGGGGGCACCTGGGCTCCCGGGCACCGGCAGGTGAGGCCGCTGGGGGGGGGGGCACCTGGGCTCCCGGGCACCGGCAGGTGAGGCCGCTGGGGGGGGGGGCACCTGGGCTCCCGGGCACCGGCAGGTGAGGCCGCTGGGGGGGGGGGCACCTGGGCTCCCGGGCACCGGCAGGTGAGGCCGCTGGGGGGGCACCTGGGCTCCCGGGCACCGGCAGGTGAGGCCGCTGGGGGGGCACCTGGGCTCCCGGGCACCGGCAGGTGAGGCCGCTGGGGGGGGGGGGGCACCTGGGCTCCCGGGCACCGGCAGGTGAGGCCGCTGGGGGGGCACCTGGGCTCCCGGGCACCGGCAGGTGAGGCCGCTGGGGGGGCACCTGGGCTCCCGGCACCGGCACCGGCAGGTGAGGCCAATGGGGGGGCACCTGGGCTCCCGGCACCGGCACCGGCAGGTGAGGCCAATGGGGGGGGCACCTGGGCTCCTGGGCACCGGCAGGTGAGCCTGCTCAGGAGGCGGAGGTGAGCAGGGCCGGCCTCGACCTCACCCCCTGCCGCCTGGAGCCTGGAGAACGGCCCTGGGTCCTGCGCATGGACAGCCACACCCGTCGGAAGCCCTCGGGGGAGCCGCCCCCGCCTCCAGGTCAGGGGGGTGCGGGGGGGGGGGAAGGGAGGGGGAAGGGAGGGGGAAGGGGAAGACGGGGGAGCGGGAGAGGGGGTGTTGCGGGGGCAGGGGGGAGGGAAGGGGGAGAGGGGGCTGCGGGGCGGGGGAGGGGTGCGTGTGGCCACGACGTCGCCCTGTGGCTCCCGGGGCCGCAGCGGGTCCGGGCTGCGCTCTGGGCCGGAGACGCTGCTGTCAGCGCCCGTGAGGCTTCAGTGCGGCCCCGGGAGCTCGCGATGCCCGCCCGTCTGTCCGCCCATCTGTCCGTCAGTCCGTCCGCCTTTAGAATCGCACTGTCGGCGTCTCGTTCAAGAAAAGCTCCCCGTCCACACCCGCGGGGAACGCGTCCGGGTCCCTCCCCGGAGTCTCCCCGTCCGGGCCTTTCCCGTTTCCCTCCCGTGGTCCCAGCCAGGCGTCCGGCCCGTGTCCATGGCAACGGGAGCGGCGTCCGCGGTGAAGCTTCCTGGAGCAAACGCCGCCTTTGCCCCTCGGCCTGTCCTGGCCCTGCTCCCGCGGCTCTAATAAATGGATTTTGGAAAAAAAACTGGGGAAGTCACCCCCCCCCCCACACACACACACATTGTAATTTAGACGAGAAGCGCATCTAATCGATAGGGTAGTCACAGAGAAGGGGCTTGTTTCGATATTGCTTCTTCCGATCTATAAACAGGCATAGTTTCCACTTAATTAGAACTTCTGGGAAGTCTTTATTTAAAAAATCCTCACCCGAGGATATTTCCCCCCATTGCTGCTGTTGTTTTCAGAGAGCGTGGAAGGGAGGGCTGGAGGCCGGGGAGCGGAGAGAGAGAGAGCAATTGGTTGCCTCCCACATGCACCCCACCTGAGCCTGGAGAACGTCACCCAGGTGCATGCCCTCCACCGGGATCGAACCCTTGACCCTTCGGTGCACAGGCCGATGCTCTAATCACTGAGCAACACTGGCCAGGGCCGAACTTTTGTGAAGTTTTAAAAAATAGTTAATATATCGATAAAGGTTTTATACATGTTTTGCTAATTTTATTCCTGGGAGAACACACACATACACACACACACGCACACATACACACATACGCACACACAGGCACACACATGCACACATACACACATACGCACACACAGGCACACACGCACACACGCACACACATTTGCTCTTATTGGTCCGTTGACTAGCCGCCTTTGAAAAGACTAGATCGAATGCGGTTTTCCCTTTGCCTCTCCTCCTGTAAGTGGGGGGGTCTTTCTTTTCCTCATTGGTTAGCAGAAGCTTTACATGTTTTCATTAAATCAGGGATCTGAAGTCTGCCAGGCCCACAGGTTGTAGCTTTTTCTGAGGACGTGCGTGTCAGGCCTCTCCTTCCTGGGTGAGCCTCGGTTTGGCACTCACAGGTAAGTCGATACGTAGCTGTAGCTTTTGGGGTGCTGCTCAGGGGCGAGGGTCCCCTGGGACTGTCCCTCCTCGGCCCTCGTCCGGCTCCGACTCCAGGCTCTGCTGGCGATATGCGGCCACTCGGGGAGTGAATGTTTTTATTTATTTATTTTAAGGAGAACTTTCTGACCAAATCAGATTTCACGGTGTGAGTGAGCACAGCTCGTGCTTTGCTCTCCTCTGGGCGCCGGGGTGATTGGCGCCGCTGTTCGGATCCCGTGGACACCGGGCGTCTGTGATGTTGTTCTGTGCTCATTCCCGCGTTGCTCATTCTCGTTCCTCGAGACCCGTCAGACGCGCCGATTTCGTTCCGTCCAGAAAACCTACTTTCCACGTGGCCATTCCTCTCTGTGGCAGGTTTGCTCTCTATTATTTCATTTCCTTACCTTTGTTTTTTCATCCTCTAATGCTATTTGGATACTTAGATAAATTTCCAGCTTTTTAACTTTCCGATTATAATCACATTACACTATAAGTTTCATTCGAAGTACTATGTTGCCTTTATTTCACAAGGTTTATGGGACATGTGCTATTTTTGTTATGATTTCAGATCTAAATATTTTATTAGTTCCCTCGTGATTTCTTCTTGGACCAATGAGATATGAAATATGTGTTTTTATATATCCAAATATGTGGGGATTTCACCTATATCTTTGCTATCATAAGTAATAATGACAGAATTACTTCATAGTTAAAAACAACGACCTACATGATAGCAATTCTTTGACGTGTATAAAGAGTTCCTTTAGCTCTAGTAAGGGATCCGCTTTTATAAAGGTTTTTTATGTCCTTGAAAAAGTGTGTGTTCTGAGGACACAATCCGACACATGCGCGTTAGGTAGAGTTTGTGCACGTGCTGTTCTGGTCCGTGTCCTCACTGATACCTTTTGCCCCTGGTCAGTTACTGGGAAGCGTCAGGGTGTCGCACTGTCATGGCGGAATGGCCGCTGCCCTGCACGCCTGCCGGCGGCGCTCGCTGTGCGGGTTTCCAAGCTGTGATACTCGGTGTCTTGTTGTGTCTTAAGCTGACACCTGGGGGAGACGGGGTAACATGGTTGACCCAACGGGGTTAATTTCAGGGACGTGGCCAGCTCTGCCAGAGACTTTCCCACGCCCCGGACTCACAGCCACACGTGCGCTGGGCCCACCGATAAGAGAACGTGTCGGCGCGTGAGCGAGGAAGTGACCCCGTGGGACCTGCCTGGAGTTGGGGTGTTTTAGTGGCGGGGAAGCTGGGTCTGTGCTCCTCTGGTTGGATTTGTCACATAAACGTGTTCCTTTGTGAAAACATGTGGGGCATGTACTTGTTCATGACTCTCTGAGTGTGTTTTGTCCGCCCAGGGGAGCCTTGGTGCTGGGCCATGAGCAGGGAGGGGAGGAGGAGGGCGGAGGCCGCACGATGACCGGTGGGCTGACCTCTTACCGCCCGGAGGGTCCTCGCAGCCTCTTCTCGCCCCCTGGGCAGCGCGTGGCCCTCGAGGAGGCAGGAAGGAGGGGGAAGGACTGGGCTCAGTGTCCACTGCCTCTCGGGACATCACAGCTCCCCACAGAGTGTGGGTGTGAGCACAGCACACCTCGCACACCCAGACCTGTCGGAAGTCTGAGCTTGGTGGCACCGTTTTATTTTATATCAATGTATCTATGTATCTATATCTATCATCTATCTCTATCTCTCTCTCTCTCTATCTATCTATCTATCTATCTATCATCTATCTATCTATCTATATCTATATCTATCTATACTAGAGGCCCGGTGCATGAAATTCATGCAGGGTTAGGGTCCCTAGGCCTGGACAGTGATCAGGGCCAATCTGTGGGGCGACTGGCAGAGCGATCAGGGGCCCCTGCTGGCACCTGCCTTGACTAGCCTGCGGGCCTGCGGGCAGCTCCTGCATTGAGTGTCTGCCCCCTGGTGGTCAGTGCATGTCATAGCAAGCAGTTGAGCGGCCTTAGCATATCCTTTGCATATCACGCTTTGATTGGTTGAAAGGATAACCAGACGACCAGACATTTAGCATATTAGGCTTTTATTATATAGGATATTGATCAGCTGCCTCCTGCACGCCCCACACTGGGGATCGAGTCCACAACCTGGGTGTGTGCTCTGACTGGGAATCGAATGGTGACCTCCTGGTTCTACGTCCACGCTCAACCACTGAGCCATGCCAGCTGGCAGGCTGCCTTGAATCCTAAACGTATTCAGAGCATGAGAGCAATTCCTCCTAATTTTCGGAGCTGAGCAAGAACAATAGGTTTTGAGCTGACAGCGCACGGCCGGT
This sequence comes from Myotis nattereri, assembly GCF_964212035.1. Lineage (NCBI taxonomy): Eukaryota > Metazoa > Chordata > Mammalia > Chiroptera > Vespertilionidae > Myotis > Myotis nattereri. Next base: position 907,619 of record NC_138077.1, on the reverse strand, counting down.
TTGAAGTGCGCTCTCAGGAATGAAATGACGACGTGGCTGCGAATATGCAAATGCGTCCGGGTGAGCGCACAATTAAAGCCTGAGATGGGCTTGATGCCGAGTCCCTTCCCGGTGGCCGCAAGGACTCGCGATAGAAATTCAAATAGATAATCAGGCCCTTAGAACAGCTGCGTGCTCTCTCCGTGGGATGAAGAGGGGTGTAATCACTTCAAACCGGCGATTGCATTTCAGCGCACAGGCGGGGCCCCTGTCCCTGGCGGGCTGGGCAGCAGGGTCCTGAGAGAACACAGCAGAGAAAACACGCAAAGGCAGGTCCTAGTCCTCGTCCCCACTCCAACCTCAGAAGCAGCCCCCAGGCTCGGTCCCGTCCCACACACGTTGCCAACGGGGCCTTCAGGGACCCTGTGGGCGCTCTGCAGCGGGTACGTGCCCATGGGCTGTGCTGGGTCCCAACCCGGGCTCTCAACCCCTCTCCTGGGCCAGCCCTGAACAGAGGGCGCCCCCTGGTGGCGGGGAGGGAGGAGGCTGCGGTTTCTGGGTTTGGCTGTGCGTCATCAGATGGCTCATCTCTGTGCTTGGGGGGTGACAGGCTGAGCAGACCAGCTCCCCGCTCAGGGATCAGGCTGCAGATGGGAGGGCCCTGCGGGTGGCCCGGCAGGGCAATCAGTGCATTTCCTCGCGGCTTCTCCCCCGAAAAGGAGGCCGTCCCGCCACCCTCGCCCGCAGCTGCCTGCCGTGCTTATTATTATTTTGTCAATCCTCCCCCGAGGACATTTCCCACTGATTTTAGAGAGAGCGGAAGAGAGAGGGAAAGACAGAGGAACATCGATGTGAGAGAGACACATCGATTGGCTGCCTCCTGTACGAGCCCCGACCAGGGCCCTGGGCTGGGGAGGAGCCTGCAACCGAGGCAGGTGCCCTTGACCAGAATCAAACCCGGGACCCTTCGGGCCACAGGCCGACGCTCTATCCACTGAGCCACACCGGCCAGGGTTGTAGCTTACTTTAATTTTTAAATGTCGGTCTCACTGTCATTTGGGTGGGATTCCGATCAGAGGGCTGCTGCTGAGAGGACACCACAGTCCCTGGAGGAGGGGGCGCCAGGCCAGGCAGGGCCACAGGCAGCACCAGGCCGGAGGGGGCAGGGGGACAGGAAGCTGAGGGGGTTTCATGGAGGTGCAGCCGGAAGGAGCCGGCGAGGCAGGTGAGCCGGCTTAGGATGGGCCTTTGGGACGATCTCAGTGCTGGGCACCGGCTGCCCTGAGTGTCTGGTGCAGGGCCCTGTGTGGTCAGGACCCGGGGGTGTGGGAGCCCGACAGAGGGCTGGGGTGTGGGCTCGGGCTGCTGGGTTCGCCTGCCCGTGTGCTGGGAGCTGAGCCCGCCAGGCCCTGGAGGCCTGGCCTGGAGGGTCAGCTGGGCCCCGAGGTGAGACAACACCAGGAACCCGGGGTTGGCGTCGTTCTGCGTGGAACGTGTCCCCTCCCTGTGGGCACGTCTCAGGGCGTCACACGGCTGAGCGACTGGCTGTTAGGTGGTCCCGTGACCCGAGCAGAGGGTGCGCTGAACTGACTAACAGGGTCAGAGGTCAGGGTTCACCCTCCCGCCGCCACGGGGGGGGGGGGAGCTCTGCCGTGGGCTGCGCGGAGCCGTGGCTCACCCTCGGGTTTCATGGACGAAACAGCCTCCCGTTGGGACTGAACAGGAAAGGACGGGCACAGGGGGTGAGGCCCAGCCCGCGGGTCCGACTGGGGAGGGAAGGGCAGAGGCCTCCGGAGGCAAAAGCGAGGAAACAACGTGCAGCGATGGGCGACTCGGCCTTCGTTCCGGACGTGGAGCTCGGCAGCGGGCGTGGCCCCGTGGCCTCCCCATGGACTCGGGCTGCGCAGCCTGCAGGCCGATGGTCACTGCAGGGTCTGCGCTCTGGCCTGGCTCCTGTGAAGCCTGATGGGGGCGCTTTCCCTTGATGCCCTCGAGCGCGTCAGGTTCTGCAAACAGCACCCACAAACCTGCTCCCTTCACGTCGGGGCACGTGCTGGGGGGGACCCAGACCGCAGTGGGGTGGTGGCCTGAGGTGGGGGAGGTGGTAAAGCGGGAGAAATGGGGACATTACAAATAAAGAACAAGAATAGCCCGGCCGGCGTGGCTCCGTGGCTGAGTGTTGACCTAGGAATCAGGAAGTCAGGGTCCGATTCCCGGTTGGGGCACAGGCCCGGGTTGCAGGCTCCATCTCCAGTGTGGGGCGGGCAGGAGGCAGCCGATCGAAGTTGCTCCCTCATCAGTGTTTCCCCCTCCCGCTCCCATCCTCTCTCTGTGAAATCGCTAAGACATGCACGAGTAGTGTAACTAGTAGTGTAACTAGCGGTGTAACTAGTAGTGTAACTAGCAGAGTAACTAGCGATGTAACTAGTAGTGTAACTAGCAGTGTAATTAACAGTGTAACTAGCGGTGTAACTAGCAGTGTAACCAACAATGTAACCAACGGTGTAACTAGTGGTGTAACTAGTAGTGTAACTAGCGGTGTAACTAGCGGTGTAACTAGCGGTGTAACTAGTGGTGTAACTAGCGGTGTAAGTAGTGGTGTAACTAGCGGTGTAAGTAGCAGTATAACTAGCGGTATAACTAGCAGTGTAACTAGCGGTGTAACTAGTAGTGTAACTAGCAGTGTAACCAATGGTGTAACTAGCGGTGTAACTAGCAGTGTAACTAGCAGAGTAACTAGTGGTGTAACTAGCAGTGTAACTAGCAGAGTAACTAGCAGTGTAACTAGCGGTGTAACTAGCGGTGTAACCAACGGTGTAACTAGCGGTGTAACTAGCAGTGTAACTAGCAGAGTAACTAGCGGTGTAACTAGTAGTGTAACTAGCAGTGTAACTAGCAGAGTAACTAGCGGTGTAACTAGTGGTGTAACTAGCGGTGTAACCAATGGTGTAACTAGCGGTGTAACTGGCAGTGTAACTGGCGGTGTAAGTGGTGGTGTGACTGGAGGTGTGACTGGCGGTGTGACTGGCGGTGTAAGTAGCGGTGTGACTGGCAGTGGACTTAAAGGCCACACCTTCCTTCTGAAATGCTCTCTGGGCCCACACAGCAGCTATGGAGCGTGGAGCGTCCTCCATCACAGGAGGGTGTGAACATAGGAAGCCGGGGGCATCGCCCACAGCCCTGTGTGCTCCTGGCCCCAGCTCGGCCCCGCCCTGCCCTCCCGCACCTCATCTGTGAGAATCTGTGCCCAGCCCCGCACTAGTCTGGGTGACGACTCCCTCAGGGTGGGAGGGTGGGCTGCCTCCTCAGCCACGGGGCTCCGTCGTCCAGCAGGGACTGGGCTCCGTCTGTCCAGCAGGGATTGGGCTCCATCTGTCCAGCAGGGACTGGGCTCCGTCTGTCCATCAGGGACAGGGCTCCGTCTGTCCAGCAGGGACTTGGCTCCCTCTGTCCAGCAGGGACTGGGCTCCGTCTGTCCAGCAGGGACGGGGCTCCGTCAGTCCAGCAGGGACAGGGCTCTGTCTGTCCATCAGGGATGGGGCTCCGTCTGTCCATCAGGGACGTGGCTCGGTCTGTCCATCAGGGACGCGGCTCGGTCTGTCCATCAGGGACGGAGCTCCGTCTGTCCATCAGGGACGGGGCTCCGTCTGTCCATCAGGGACGTGGCTCGGTCTGTCCATCAGGGATGGAGCTCCGTCGTCCAGCAGGGACGCGGCTTGGTCTGTCCAGCAGGGACGGGGCTCCGTCTGTCCATCAGGGACGCGGCTCCGTCTGTCCAGCAGGGACGCGGCTCGGTCTGTCCATCAGGGACGCGGCTCGGTCTGTCCATCAGGGACGGGGCTCCGTCTGTCCATCAGGGACGCAGCTCCGTCTGTCCATCAGGGACACGGCTCCGTCTGTCCATCAGGGACAGGGCTCCGTCTGTCCATCAGGGACACGGCTCCGTCTGTCCATCAGGGACGCAGCTCCGTCTGTCCATCAGGGACGGGGCTCTGTCTGTCCATCAGGGACGTGGCTCGGTCTGTCCATCAGGGACGCGGCTCGGTCTGTCCATCAGGGACGGGGCTCCGTCTGTCCATCAGGGACGTGGCTCGGTCTGTCCATCAGGGACGCGGCTCCGTCTGTCCATCAGGGACGCGGCTCCGTCTGTCCATCAGGGACGCGGCTCCGTCTGTCCAGCAGGGACGGGGCTCCGTCTGTCCATCAGGGACAGGGCTCCGTCTGTCCATCAGGGACACGGCTCCGTCTGTCCATCAGGGACGCAGCTCCGTCTGTCCATCAGGGACGGGGCTCTGTCTGTCCATCAGGGACGTGGCTCGGTCTGTCCATCAGGGACGCGGCTCCGTCTGTCCATCAGGGACGCGGCTCCGTCTGTCCAGCAGGGACGCGGCTCCGTCTGTCCAGCAGGGACGGGGCTCCGTCTGTCCATCAGGGACTGGGCTCTGTCTGTCCATCAGGGACGCGGCTCCGTCTGTCCATCAGGGTCGGGGCTCCGTCTGTCCATCAGGGACGCGGCTCCGTCTGTCCATCAGGGACGCGGCTCGGTCTGTCCATCAGGGACGGGGCTCCGTCTGTCCATCAGGGACGTGGCTCGGTCTGTCCATCAGGGACGCGGCTCCGTCTGTCCATCAGGGACGCGGCTCCGTCTGTCCATCAGGGACGCGGCTCCGTCTGTCCAGCAGGGACGGGGCTCCGTCTGTCCATCAGGGACAGGGCTCCGTCTGTCCATCAGGGACACGGCTCCGTCTGTCCATCAGGGACGCAGCTCCGTCTGTCCATCAGGGACGGGGCTCTGTCTGTCCATCAGGGACGTGGCTCGGTCTGTCCATCAGGGACGCGGCTCCGTCTGTCCATCAGGGACGCGGCTCCGTCTGTCCAGCAGGGACGCGGCTCCGTCTGTCCAGCAGGGACGGGGCTCCGTCTGTCCATCAGGGACTGGGCTCTGTCTGTCCATCAGGGACGCGGCTCCGTCTGTCCATCAGGGTCGGGGCTCCGTCTGTCCATCAGGGACGCGGCTCCGTCTGTCCAGCAGGGCCGCTGCCAGTCGTGCTGATGAGTCTGTTTTGGGGACGAGCGTTTGTGGGCAGCATTTCCAGGCCGCTGATCGGGCCACTTGAGCACCAAGGAGCGTGAACAAAACCTCACCCTCCGCTCAGCCACTGCGGAGAGCTGCCCCCGAGGGAGCGTAGTGAGTCCAGTGCGAACCACCAGTGACGGGTTCTGTGCCTCCACCTCCTGCGTGTCCACTGGGCCCGCACACCCAGGCCTTTGGGGACAGAAGAAGGCGGCTTTGTCTGTTGTATGTGTGACTGTGTGTGTGTATGAGACTGCATGTGTGTATCTGTGTGCATGTGTGTGCACATGTGTATGTATACTGTGTATGTGTGACTGTGTGTGTATGAGACTGCATGTGTGTAACTGTGTGCACGCATGTGTTTGTATACTGTGTATGTGTGACTGCGTGTGTATGAAACTGCATGTGTGTAGCCGTGTGTGTGCATGTGCGCGCGCATGTGTATGTATACTGTGTATGTATGTGTGACTGTGTGTGTATGAGACTGCATGTGTCTATCTGTGTGTGCATGTGTATGTATACTGTGTATGCATGTGTGACTGTGTGTGTATATGTGCACGTACACATGTATGCATGTGTATATGTGTATGTGTGAATGTATGTGTCTATGTGTGAGTGTGTATGTGATTGTGCACACACGTATGCATGTGCATGTGTAAATGTGCTTGAGTGTGATGTGCATGTGTGCATGTGTGCGCATGTATGCATGTGTATGTATGAATGCGTGTGGGTGTATGCATGTGTGTGAGCATGTATATGCATGCACATGTATGCATGTGTATGTGTGAGTGTGTATATGTGTGAGCAGGTGCATGTCAGTGCGTGTATGTGTGTGAGTGTAGATGACTTTCCAGTTGCTTCCTCCCTGGTCCTCAGCGGGGCACGTGCGGCCGGAGGCTGCCTGGCGATACCGGGGGCAGTTTCCGTCGCCACACCTGGGGGTGCTACTGGCATAGGGGGGGCCAAGGTGCAGCTTTAACCTTTCACAGTGCACAGGACACCCCCCCCCAGGAATGGCCACGCAAAGGTCACAATGGGAGGCCCAGGAGCCATTATTCCCACGTGGTTCTAGACGGAGGCGTCCGGTCCTGCTCTCTCACGCCTCCCCCTGTAGCCGGGTGTCACCTCCGGCGCCTGTGCTGCCGGCCCGGGGCTGAGGTTGGGGTCCAGGCGCAATTCTGAGGGAGCCCCCTGCTCCCAGGGCTCTGACATGTCTGGGAGCTCATGTCCCAGCCCCTCAGGTCTGGCCTCCGTGGCCACACTCACCGGCGAGACCCCGTCCTCCCGCATGTCACTCCGCTCGCCTTGGCCCGGCGTGGGCGCCACGCCCTCTCCTCATCATCACACTCGCCTCCTCACGCCGGCGCGAGGGCCACGGACTCTGCTGACGTGGTTTTGGGGAAAGTGTTCATTTTTCAGCCACAAGAGAGCAGCCAGCGCTGTGAACACGCTTCTCAGCCTCCACGTCGCTGCCCACCTCCCTCCCCACGACCTCAGTTCCCAGCGAGGCCCACGCCCTGTGCTCCCCGCGCACCGTGACCGCGTGGCTCCAGAGCCTCCCCCCAGGCGCTCGCGGGCTCCTCCGGGCAGCGGGCACCCTGGGTCCTGTGCCCCCTCAGCCCCAGGTCAGCCGACGGCAGGGCGTCTGATGTCTTCCTTCTGCCCTTCAGACCGGACAGACGGACGGACGGACGGAAGACACCCGGAGCCTTGGTGCCGCTCCTCCCGGCTCCCCCAGGATTAGGCTGGACGCTCCCCCATCCTGCTCCCTCGTTTACAAAACGGTGGGACCCTGGGCCAGGCCCACGTTCCAACCCCGAAGGCGCATGGCAAAGACCCCCAGGAGCAGCTGGCTCAGCCGCTCACGTGAGAGTGGAGGCTGGGGAGGCGCCCAGGGGCTTCCTGGTGTTGGGACCCGAATCCAGGTGCCCGTTTCCCGGAGAAAGGAGCCAAATACAGTTTCCAAGGAGCTTTCGGTGTGTGTGTGTGTGTGTGTGTGTGTGTGTGTGTGAATGTGCATGTGCGAGTGTGTGTGAGTGTGTGTGTGAATGTGCATGTGTGAGTGTGCATGTGAATGTGTGCGCATGTGTAAGTGAATGTGAGTGTGTGTGTGAGTGTGTGTGAATGTGTGTGAGTGTGCATGTGAATGTGCATGTGTGTGTGCATGTGAGTGTGTGAGCATGTGTGAGTGTATGTGTGAGAGTGTGACTGTGTGAATGTATATGAGTGAGTGTGTGTGTGAGCGTGAGTGTGTGTGAGTACGTGTGATTGAGAGTGTGTTTGAGTGTGTGTGTGTGAGAGTATGACTATGTGTGAGTGTGTGTGTGTGTGTGTGACTGTGTGTGAGTGTGTGAGTGTGTGTGTGAGTATGACTATGTGTGTGTGTGTGCGCGAGTGTGTGTGACTGTGTGGGACTGTGAGTGAGTGTGAGTGCTGGAAGCCAGGAAGGGGTAAAGGAGATGTCCTCTGAGGCCCTATCAGCACAAGCAGTCAGAGGATCCCTGGGTGCTGCTTACAGACTGCACATCCCCCAAATGAACAAAATGGCAACATTTCCCAGGTTTGCCTTGTCACCCATGTGACACGTTTCAAGAAGCACAACAGGCCAGTGGGCAGAGCACAGGCCCCAAACCGAGGCTGTCGGGCGGGAATCCAGGCTGGTCTCCCTCTGGACAAGCTGTGTGCCCTTGGGTGAGTGGCTAAACCTCTCTGTGCCCTGGCTCCGCGTCTCTTCGAGGGGCTGAGGGCCATGGTGCCTGTGCTCACGCAGTTTGGGGGTTAAAGGCACGGAGAACAGGACCGAGGGTAGAGCCGTGACGCCGGCTCGGAGCGGAGAGGGAGGCGATGAGGAGCCGCCTCCAGCGACAGGCTGCTTCCTGCTCCTGGGGCCCGAGGAGCCCCCGCGTCCGTGCACAGGGGGCTCCGGCAGCCTCGTCTCAGGCTCTTCGAGGAGAAACGTTCACTCCTGCGCTTGGGAGGGATTATCCGGGTCCGAGAAGGCGGCCACTGAGGTGGGGAGACCCCAGCTGCGCAGGGAGCCGGGGGCTGGCGGGGGCTCCGCGTGTCACCCCTCACGCTCCCCACCTGCTCGCGGCGGCACCGCCCCCGGGTCCCGGGCGACCTCTCTGACCCGGCGTCATGGGTTTTCCCTGGGAATTCCCCCGGAATTTAAATCATTTTTATTAGCATCAACCATTTTCCTGGAGTTCTGAGACTTGGACTCTCTCTCTCTCTCTCTCTCTCTCTCTCTCTCTCTCTCTCTCCCTCCCTCCCTCCCTCCCTCCCTCTCTCTCTCTCTCTCTCTCTCTCTCTCTCTCTCTCTGTCTCTCTCTCGTCCGGGGGCATCCAGCCAGCACCACAGATCGAGGCGGAGTTCTTGCCCAAGTCCCCTCCCCTCGGAGCATCTGCTGGGTGAGCTCCAGAGGCAGCAGCGCTTGGGGAAGGTTCTGGAACAGACGTTCCCCAGCAGGGCCCTGCCTGACTCACACCTGGGGCGGCGTCTTCCCTGCGATACGCCCCCTGCGCTGGGAGGTGAGCCCCGAGGGCGGTGGGAGGTGAGTCGGGGTGAGGGCGGAGCAGGCGGGTGGGGGCTAACTCACCGCCCAGCGCAGGCCCTTCCTGCCTCTCTGGTGTGTTAACCTCCCGCGTTCAGGAGCCAGTGGCTCCCCCTCCCTGTACCCCCTTCGCTCTCCTCCATGGTGAAGGGCTGCACACGGGCGTCCCTGCCCGGGCCCTGCGTTTGGCCCCAGGCCCTGTCTGTGGTGGCATCAGGGGTCTTGGGGCTCCGAGGCCACGTCTCCAAGTCCCTGAAGGCACCGCGGGGCTCGGCCCCCCTCCCAGGACCCTCTCGGGAAGTTGCTTTTCTTTAAAAAACATTTTTTTTGGTGGCTCTAGCCAGTGTGGCTCAGTGGATAGAGCGTTGGCCTGTGAACTGAAGGGTCCTGGGTTCGATTCCCAGACAGGGCACAGGCCCAGGTTGCGGCTCGATCCCCCGTGGGGGGCGTGCAGGGGGCAGCCGATCCATGATTCTCTCTCATCACTGATGTTTCTCTCTCCCTCTCCCTCTCCCTTCCTCTCTGAAATCAATAAAAAATACTTTAAAAATTGGCATGTACTCTGAGACTCTAATTTAAGGGGCGGGGAGGGGTGGACAGTGCGAAGCCTCCTGAGTGCCAGACACACATCCCAGCCCGGCTCCCGTGGGCCGAGCAGACCTTCCCCGGGGCCTGGCTCCGAGCCGCAGGAGCGCAGGGAGCTGGGAGCGGTCTGCGCCGTGTGCTCAGACAGAGGCGGCTGCGGGGTGAGCGCCCCGACACCCGGCTGGACCCTCCCAGATGAAACCCTCTGGCTTCTGTTGTCTCACATTCTTTCTTCCCGAGGCCGCGATCGTGGGCCCCGCGGGGAGAGGGCGCGGCCCCGTTCGTGTCCCGTGTTCAGTGGGCGTTCCCTCCCCGCATTCCTACTGGAGGCGAGTGGTGACTCCCTCCCGTGGACCGAGCCGTGGATGGAGCCGTGGATGGAGCCGTGGACGGAGCCGTGGACAGTGAAAGACCTCGACCTCCAGAACCTTCCAGACGCGGGGCCGAGGGCGGGAGCTGCCGGAACGCCCCCGATTGTCCTCGTCCCCCCAATTTGTCTTTATTTCTCCGCCCAGGACGGTGCTGCTCCCACAGACGGCCCCCGGGCGCCAGTGCTGGGCCCCGTGCACGTCTGTGCCCGGCGGGAGCGGCCGAGTCAGCCCTGGGGGCGGGCACCTCGAGGCCCAGCCCTCTCCTGGCTCCAGCCCCCGATGATGTGTCACCGGCCGAGGCAGGCGTGGGGGCCTCTTCTCAGATCCCTCGCCAGCGGACGGAGCGAGGCCGGGACGCCGCCGGGGGGCCTCACGCCCGAGTTCACCCTGTCCCGGCCGCACCCTCCCGGCATCCGGGGAAGGGACAGCCCCCTCCAGGATTTGTGGCTCGGGGGTCTGCACGGGCAGACACGTTCGTCTGTCCCAGAACCAGCTGTGTGGGCGCTCAGACCCCTGTCCTGGGTCCCGGGCCCCCGGGGTGGGAGAAAGGGGGCAATCCCGGAGGTCGCTGGGCAGAGTCTTAAAGGAACACACGCCCGGGGCGTCCTGACTGGGGGCCGGTGTCTGCGGGCTGGCGTCTGGGCCGGTGAAATCTGAGTCCCGCTTCTCTCTCGGCCTCTCGGCTGCTCCTCCCTGATCCGCCCGCGTCCAGCTACTGACTCTGACCCTGTGACTCTGACCCTGTGAACGCACACGCCCTCGCCTGCCTGTGGGAGAGACGGCGGCTGTTAGGGTGACACAGACGTGACTCGCGGTGGAAGCCCTCCCACGCGGCCTCACCCTTTACACGGCTTCTCCCCGTTCTCCTGGGGAAGTGCCCGGGCCGGGGGGGGGGGGGGGGGCGGGGGGGCCCACCTTCCCTGACGGGGCAGACGTCCCTGGGGACAGTCACTTACAAGGAAGAGGAAAATAGAGAAAAGACCTTTCTTTTAACCCCAAGGAACGCCCGGGGGTTGGCCGCCCCATGACCTGCTTTCCTCTGGGCGAGTGCATTGGGTTTTTAAATTTTTTATTTAAAATGTATTTTATTGGCACTGACTCGATCCTGGAGGCAGGCAGGGTGCGCGGCTCTGCGTGTCGTTTGGTTAGTGAAGTGGGGCTCACGGAGCCACCGGGGACCTGGGGGTGCAGGGCCCTCGGAGCCCCCACCGCCCGCCTGAGGCTTAACGTTCCCTCAGCAGCCGCACGAGGCCGTGGGCCGGACGGAACCTCGGTCGTCGGAGGCCCAGGCCCGTGAGGCCGTCTCGGAGGCACCGCCACAGCCGTGAGTCTCGGGGACAAGACGTCCGCGTGTCCGTCTGGGGTTTGTGAAGGCCACGCCCGTCGGCTACGGGAGGACGGGGTGCGGACCGAGGCCGGCGGGTCTCCCGGGTCTGACCCCTCGGCGCTGACTGGCTCTCGGCGAGTTCCTTTCCCCCTCCAGCGCCAATACTTCACTCGCAAAGTGACGCTGAGCCCTTCCTTTCTCTGAAATCAATAAAAATAAATTAAAAAAATCATTGAGATGCCACGATGGGGACGGTGGAGAACTGAACCGGGTCTGGGCCGGGGCCGGGGCCGGGGCTGAGCGTCTGTTCCCGGCGGTGACTGCAGGGCCCGGAGGCTGATGGGGGCACCGGGCCAGGTCCCACTGGAGACAGTGCGGAGGGGAGACTCTGGGGCAGCTCCCTGGGGGGCGGGGGGCGGGGGGGCCGGAAAGCGCTGGGGGAACCAGGCCTCACCCAGAGCTGGGTAGCGCCTCTCCTCCTCTCTGCAGGGGGTGGAGGGTAGGGCGGGCATCTGACCTCACTCCCTGTGGACACAGACACCCCTGCACGCACTTATATGGCCACCCTGACCTTGGCCCCTGACCTTGCCCCTGACCTTGCCCCTGACTTGGCCCCTGGCTGCGCCTGCACGCTCCTCACCGGTCTGTGTCCTTGGAGGGCCCTGGAGATACGGGTTCGTATTTATTCCTCTCGTGTCTCCAGGAGCCCCTGGAGGGCAGGGCGCCCTCACCCGGTCGCACTGCGGATCACACTGGGAGTGACAGGAGCAGCAGCAAACTGGAGGCCTGCTGACCTGTGGGCGCTCCCCCCTGAGGACAGGGGCCCCTCCACGCTCCCTCCCAGGACGGGGGCTCGGGTGGGTCCCCCTGGACTTGGGGTGAGGGCCATCGGCTGCTGACTCACCGGGAGAGTGTTGAGTGACATGGGCCAGGCGGTTGCACCTTCAGGCAGGTGTGACTCCATCCCACGAAGGCAACAGACGGCGGGAAGGCTGGGGGTTCCGGGGGGCGGGGGGGAGGGGCTCCGGGACTGAGGGGCCGAGGGGAGGCTTCGGGGCGGCCGCCGACGTCTGTCTCCTGGTCTGGAAGGTGGCACGCAGGTGCTTCTTTGTGACACATTATTGATGTTTGGTTTTGTTTGTGTGTCGTAGTTTATAATCAAACTAGAGGCCGGTGTACGGATTCGTGCACCAGTGGGGGGGTCCCTCGGTGTGGCCTGTGGGGGTCGGGCTGAACCTGGCCATCCAACACTGCCTGCCGCTCCCGCTCATCCCAGCCCCGCTGCGCCTGCTGCAGTGGCGCTCACCAGCCAGGAGCCCTGCATCTGGTGCCCCTCGGCCAGCTGAGCGGTGCTCCCCCTGTGAGGCACACTGAGCACCCGGGGGCAGCTCCTGCGTTGAGCATCTGCACCCTGGTGGTCAGTGTGCGTCATAGCGACCGGCCGGCTGGTGGCTCGGTCGCTTAGGCTTTTCTATAGATAGATAAGGACACGTGGGAACTTCAGGGGAACAGTGTCGACGAAGTCGCCGAGGCAGTCAGAGCAGGAGGCTGGGCAGCCTGCAGTGAGCGGGCATTTCGCGGGTGTGTGGCCAGAAAAGAAAGGCTGTCACTGTTACGATGGTGGCAATTCCACTCCAGTCCAGCCTCTCCTTGTTGTCCAAGTGAGGAGGACGCACGTCGCCCTCTTACTTCCTGACACTTTCCCATGGACCCTCAGGGTGTGTCTGACTTGAACGCCCATCACCTTGCACTGAGGTTAGATTTTGGAAGAGACAGACCCTCCTTCTCAAGAGCTGCCTCTGTAGTTCTGCTCGTCCCTACGGCCCGAGGACTGGGGGTGGAGGGAGGCAGGGACGCCCAGCTTCCTACAGAGGGATCCCCCTCGGGGCGAGGAGCCTGCTTATCCCAGGCCCCGAGCTCCCCTCCCCGCCCCTCCCCGCCTCGGGGACGCCGGTCCGACAGGAGGGAAGCTGGAGGAAGGACCTCATCACAGGCGCCCTGGGCTCTGCGCCCAGTTCAGTCTCAGAAAAAGGAGAAAAAAGGGAAATGAGAGAGAGTTGGCGGCGCAGCAGTTTCGTAGAGAAAAGGTCCCATCGTCGCGGAGATGACAACAGGGGATGGAGACAGAGCAGAGGAAGGTCCCAGAGAACCAGGCAGAGGGGACGGCCAGGGCCGCGCGGCCTCCCGCCCCAGAGATTCCCTCACGCAGGGCTTTCCGGGAGCAGCTGTCGCAGCTGGGGCGCCGCCGCCGTGCGGGTCCCCGAGTCGGGAATCTGAGGGTGACGCCCCATCAGCGAGGCGGTGACCCTTCCCGTGGATCTCACCCCCCAGCGGCCCTGTCGCGTGACGGGTGGTGAACTGTGCCCGTGGGCAGGCCAGATTCCCGCGGGTTATTCCGAGAGCGGGGACGTTAGGGTCGGATTCAGCCATCGTCTCCTGGCAGGAAGGCGGGTCCCACCAGAGGAGCTCGGGCTCCCGCCGCGTCAGAGGGAAGTGGGAAACCTGCCCGGAACCGTCACCCAGCAGCTGCTCTAACCCGGACTGGAGTCAGCGCCGGGTCCCATACACATGGCGCCGCTGAGCAGCCAGAGCAGCGTGGGCGTCCCACTCGGCACCCGGGGGGGGGGGCGCAGTCCCACAGCCCGGGGCAGATCCAGCCGAGCCAGAGCTCAGCACCGAGCCAACCTGAGTGGGCGACACACTGGCCATCATTATTCTGAGGGGCTGCGTCTAATTTCCCGTTTATTTTTAAAATATATTTTTATTGATTTCAGAGAGGAAGGGAAAGAACATCAATGATGGGAGAGAATCACTGATCGACTGACTGCCTCCTGCATGCCCCCCACCGGGCACCCCCACATGAGCCCTGACCGGGAATCGAGCCGTGACCTTCTGGTTCATAGGTCAACACTCAACCGCTGAGGGCGGGCCGGGCTCCCGGTCGTTTCTGTGCAGCGTCACTTAGAGAGCCCGGGCGTTCGCGCTGCACTGTCCGGTGGCTCCATACAGCACCGCCTGTGTGTGTGTGTGTGTGTGTGTGTGTGTGTGTGTCTCCTAAGGCGCAGCCCTGGCTTCACTCCACCCCCTCTGCAGGCCTGCTGTCTTGTTGGAGAAAAACCCTGCATTTTCTCTTCTCTGAACGAAGATGGGTTTCCCGCTGTCTCACGTCTTCCCAGGACCCATGGTGGTTCGATGTCACCTGTTTACGATCATAATTACCCGGTGACTGAATTTCACTGTTGGGGGTTCGTGGACTAGATGCTCCCACCAGCAAGTGGATCTAGATTTGGGGGCCCCGGGCCAGGGGTCGGGTATGTTGTAAAGTGACGGGCTACTCGGGGCGCCATGGCTCCCACGTGGACGGGCGGCATTGGCAGTGGCTGCTGGCCTGACCGTGCCCCATCCTCGTCCCCATCCCTGGCCGTGCCTCCAGGCTGCACATCCTAACGCTCGGGCCTCAGCTCGGGACTGGCCTGGGGCAGGGCCTATTGGCGGGTGTGACACCCCAGGCGAGGGCTGGATGAGGTTTTGCGTATTTTTGCTCATTCTCTGCGGCTCTGTGATTGATGGGAGGTGCCTGGCTGGGCAGCTGCAGGACCAGACGAACTGATGGTCAGGGACCATCCCTCACTCGGCGGTCAGGGCCGATGGTCAGGGCCTGTCCCTCACTGGATGGATGGTCAGGGCTGGTGGTCAGGGACCTGAGACACCTCTGACAGTCAGTCACGGAGACGTACAGGGAGGTGGGGGGAGTTTGCGTGGTCCCTGCCCTGCAGCTGAGCCCTGCATTTGGGGTCGGTGGGTGCAGGCAGGGACGAGGGGACGCGGGCTCCTCCTGAAGCTGGGACTCCCCGCAGCCCACGGATGTCCACGCTGGAAGTGGTCACTCCTCCTGTCCCTCGTGCTGCCACTAACAGGCCCCCCGGGCCTCGCTCCTGGAGGAGGAGCCCCGAGGGCACTGTGCACAGGAGCCTGGGGCGCGGGAGCCCGGGACGCGGGAGCCCAGGGCGCGGGAGCCCGGGACGCAGCGCACCGCCTTCCAGCAGCTGGGCAGCCACTGCCGCCTGCTCGGGGCTCAGGAGCTCGGGCCTCGCACTGCATGTTCCGACTCCGACGGGCACTCCGTCCGGAGGTTTCCCCAGAGGAGCAGGGATCTCTACGTGGCTCTGACTTGGTCACAGGAGCACCACCTCGTTTCCCGTCTGGGCAGCAGGACGGAGCCCGGGTGCTCGTCTGCGTATCAGGGAGGAGGGCGAGCGAAGCCGGACATAACCCGCCGATGCTGCGTGGCTGACGGCTCACGGGTCGTCTCAGTCCATGAAGTTGCGGAAGCTTCATCGCCCCCGCTCTCTCCCTGGGCCTGCGAGGCTGGGAGTGTCGGGGGGCTTGCCTGGAAATGGAGCTACAGGGGCGGAATGAGGAGCTCATCGGGCGGGAGGGGGGACTGGGGGCTCAGCAAGGGGAGCGGGTCCCCCACCTCGCCCACGCGTCTTCTTCGCGCCGACCCGTGGGCAGTGCGAGTGTCCGGCTCTTCTTGGTTTAAACGAGTGTGTATCTCGGCCTGCGGACGCCGCGGCCTGTGCTGGTTTGCACCATCTCGAGTCCCCTTAGAAATAGCCGAGGAGATGGGTGAGGATGTCAGAAAGCAGACGTCACCCCAACAACTAGGGAACGGAGACTCTGAAAAGCCGGGGCAGAGAATCGTGTCCTTTATAATCAAATGCAGATTCGCCCAACGTGAAGCCAGGCAAAGAGGAGACGGCGCCGGGACCTCGGGAAGTTCCCTGGAGACTCACGGGGGGAGGGGGCGCCCGCGGCCACGGGGCCCAGGGAAGGCCGACCGTCCCCTCAGGCCCCGTGCGTGGACGCGGGTCAGCGGCAGTGAAGCCGCGGTGGTAGGAGACCTCGGAGCTGGTGGAAGGCCCGCCTGGAGCAGAAGGGATCCCTCACGCGAGCGGGGTCCCCCCGGCACCGTCCTGCCCTGCCCGACGCCCCAGCAGCAGCGGGAGGTCCGAGGGGGTGAGAGGGCCTCGCGGGCGTGGACCGAAGCAGAGAGAGACCGTGTGGCGGCTCCTGTCGCTACGTATCCCGCTCACCCGTGACGACCGAGGCTCGGGGGTGGACGCTCAGCGCAGGGCCCGTCGCTGGGACGCCCACAGCCCAGCTTCCGCCTGTCACCGCCACCGGGAGCGGGGAGACTTGACACAGACCACGGCTGGGCTTGCCTTCCCTGGATGACCCGAACCACGGGGGCCACGGGGTCTCCGGCCATGGCGTCTGGCCGGGCTGGCGAGAACGCATTTCTCCAGGAGGCCCTTGGGCCCCTCCGCCGCGGTCCTCCCTGCTGTACAGGTTTTCTTGGGTTTTATAACGATGGCGGCTGCTTTACTGCTCCCCCTCGTGTTTTGATGCTTCGCTGGTTGCTGACCCCTTGTCCCGTGACGCCTGTTACCACGTGACACGGACACGCACCGCGGGCGCGGCCCTGCGGGAAGCCCTTGTCGTGGGGAGGGGGCGAATGTTGGTCACGTTCGCTGTTGCCGTGGTGTCTTCGGTGCCAAGCGCCCGGGGGCTTTTAACGCGGAAACCAGCCGACGGCGGCAGAGAAAATGACTCTTGGCTGGACGGTGGTCGCGCACAGGTGAGGTGAGCGCTGTGCAGCCCCCAGACCGTCGGCGGGCGGCAGACCCGTCCCTGCACAGGCCGCGCGGACGGACGTCGCCCACAGCCGGCCCCGGGGGCGTGCGGGGAACTTTCAGGGCAGCATGGACGCCCCAGCGCCGCTCCGTATGGCTCAGAACTTAGTTTTTCCGTTTCAATGTCCTCTAGTCTAAGCACGAACCCAACAGGCTCACCCTTAATCTACTTACCCGTGGGGCGTGGGAATCAGTGCTCCGATTTCAGGAAGTTTAAGGTCAGCATCAGATTGGGGTGAACTCATTGGTCCGATTTCAGGAGGTTTAAGGGGCGCCTGAGGCTGGGGTGCCTGAGACCAGCAGGCCCCAGCGCTGGCTCCCGGCCGGCTCCCCACCTGCCCTGCTTCTGCCTGGAGCGGCGCCCCCGTTCCTAGAAGGGCCTCTGTAGCTTTGAACACCCCCTGGCACCTTGTGCGACTCGCATGTTGTCAGGAAGCTCGAGTGGGAGGGAACCTGCCTTTCATGTGTGACTCACAGAGGCTCCCTCGAACCCGGGCTCAGGGCTCACAGCTGCCCTGGGAGTCGGTCTGTTTTACGGGGCCCAACAGGCCAGGAGTTTAACGAGCAGCCGAGCTCCGGCCGTGAGTCAGTGGGAACAGTGGGAAGGCCGGGACGCGCCTGAACCCGTGACGTGCGCGGGAGTCGGACGCCGGCAGGAGGGCGAGGGGTTAATGGGGGCGAGAGGCTCGGAGGCCGTGGGAAAGCTGTTTTGCAAGGAGCAGCCCTTGTTCTGATAAATGACTTACGTTGTGTCTTTGCTAAAATGACCCCGAAATCGCAGGCTATTTCTTCCTGGCAGGTCATGATGGCAGACGATTTTTTGGGTAAATTGACCTTTGCATTTAGCATTTAGATTTATATATAAACTAGAGGCCTGATGCACGAATTTCGTGCAAGAGTCGGCCTTCCTTCCCCCGGCTGCCGGCACCGGCTTCCCTCTGGCACCCAGGACCCGGGCTTCCCCCTGGCCTCTGGCAGGCACCCGGGACTCAGGCGTCCCTTGCAGCCCCAACTTTGTCCAGAAGGTTGTCTGGAAGGACCTCCGGAAGGACGGATGGTCCAATTAGCATATTAGGCTTTTATTATCGTAGATGGGAGGGTGCAGGACTCCTCGCAGGGTAATTTTCGGCGGCTTCTGATACGTCATGCAGGTAACCAGCGAGGAAGATATTGAAACTGCAAAGTAGAAAAGGCGGGGGTGGGTGGGGGGATGAAGAATAGGGGCAGTGCTGTTTTCAATGATCTGAGGTAACCCCGTGCTGCTTTCCACAGTGGCGGGCGGGGGATGGAGGTGGGGGGTTGAGAGAAAAGAGAAAAACTCATGGACACGGACAACAGGTGGTGATGCCGGGCCGAGGAGGGGGAGGGGGGGAGGGTGAAGGGGGTGAGTGGTGATGGAGGGAACTGGACTTGGGTGGGGAACACACGTGTGCAGGGCACAGACGAGGTGTGTGGGACTGTGCCCCCGAAACCTGGGTACGTGTGTTAACCAGTGTCACCCCAATAAATTCAGTGAAAAGGGGGGAAAGGATCGTGTTGCATTTGACCTTGGTGAGCCCTTCGACCTCCGTGAACTTCGCTGCTTCCCGTGGCAGGACAGCCTGGCGGGCGCAGGGAGCGTGGCGCCGTGGGGCCGCCGGGTCCACGCCTGGGAGACGGCCGTGTGCTCCGGAAGCTGCCGGAAGGTCCGCCCAGGGTCCCGTCCTTTGCAATTTTGGACACTCAGTGGGAAAGGGGAGTGAAGACAGAGCGAGGGACCAGAAGGGATCACGGGCGGGAAGACGCCCCCTGTGACCTCACCGCTGCCCGCGTCCGCGTGGGCCCGATTCCTTTACGAGGCGAAGCCCCTCCCACAGCAGCCGTGACTCCGCGGCTGGAAGGAGCCTGCAGGCGCCGCGGCCACTTAGGGAGGAGCCCGCCCGTGGCCGGCCCTGCCCTGCAAACACCGCCCTCACCCACGCGGGAGCCTCGTCACCGCATCGCGGCCGTCGTCATCGCCCGTGACCCGACGCCCGAGGGCACCTGGGTCCCGCGGGAGAGACGGCTGGTCCCTGGGAACCAGGACCCGGTCCCGGCGGCCTCGGGGGCCTGTCATTAGCCTCCGATTACAGGCCTGGGCTCCGCAGCGGCTTCGGGCCGAGCAGCGACGGGTGAGGCGTGGCGCGGGGACCTCTGACGCGTTCTCACAGCCCTGGGTGCCGTGCGCCTGCCCCACATGCGTCCCCCAGGGCCCTCAGATGCGTGGACCCCACGACGCCCCTCACCCGCCCGAGAGCCAGCTGGAGAGAGAGCCGGGCTCGCCATGTTGTGATGTGGAAATGACGGCGACTGCCACTCGCCGTGGTGACGGACGCGGTTCCCGGCTGAGATGCGTGTGTGCCGTGGGCAAGGCCTCGTGTGGGGCGGCCGGAGCTGTTGGGGCTGCAGCGGGCGACGTCCCGGAGACGTCATCTCATCTGTTTCCCCAGAAGGGACGTGGGTTACCTGTCACAGCTCGCTGCTCACAGCCCCTCCTTACCAAGGCCCGTGTCTGCCTCCCCGACCCCTGACCCCTGGTGGAGGCGTGACCTTGAAGAGCCCTGGCGTGTCCATGACAGAAACACATCCTGTTTTCAAAAATACATTTTTATTGATGTCAGAGAGGAAGGGAGGGGAGAGAGAGAGATAGAAACATCAGTGATGAGAGAGAATCATGGATCGGCCGCCTCCTGCACGCCCCACACTGGGGACCGGGCCCACAACCCGGGCCTGTGCCCTTGGTCAGAATCGAACCCGGGACCCTTCAGTGCGCAGGCTGACGCTCTGTCCACTGAGCCACACCTGGCGGGTGAAACACATCCACCTGCAGATGTTTGTGTGAAAATAAGTATCTCCGCCTCGAGGGGCATCTCTGGAGAGAGAGGCTGTTGCCCTCGAAGGAACACGACATAATGCGGATCCGCCTGGCCCGCTCCGGCGCAGGGACGCGTCCGATGAGTCACTCGTACCCGTTGCCACTCGGTGACGATTTTCAGGAGTCAAGCTCGTCCGCTTCACTGAGAAGGGACGTGGCCGCAAACACCGTCCTTCGTTAGCTCCCGCGGCCCCCGCGGCCCCGGCGCCTGGACGGGAAGGTGCGCCCGCGGCCCTCTGGCCTCCTGCGGGCGCCGGCCGCCCCTCGGCGAGTCTCCCGAGCCAGCTCTGCTCCAAGCCCGTGCCTCTCCCCGCACAGGTGACGTCACCGTGGCCTTTGCTTCCGTGGGACGCCCGTTAGCGGGAGCGCGGCCGATGAAGTTGTGCGGGAAACATCATCAAAGCCAGCGGCGCACCCGGGAGGCGGGGTGGGCGGGGAGGGTCATCGGTGCTGGTCAGGGGGAGAGAGTGGACGTGGATGGGGTGTTGGCGGTGCCCCTGCTGGGTGGACGCGCCCGTGCCCACGCGGAGGGCGGGCGGGGTGTGGGCCGAGGGCCGATGCCTTTGAAGCCGCCAACCCGCCTTCGCATCCCGGGTCTGAGCACAGAACAGAGGCTGCGACGCAGCCACTAAACTTGCTTTACGAGGACGCAGCCGCTCAGGAGACAGTCAACCCTGAGGTTCCCAGGATGTTCTGAGGCCGGCAGGTCGGGGCTCAGCCGCCGGGGGAGCAGGTGGGCCCCGCCCACCGGCAGGGACGCATAAAAGCAGCCGGGCCCCGGGGACACGCACAGCTGCAGCAGCCTCAGCAGGTGGCTCGCCTCTCCGCTCGCCTCTCCGCTCGCCTCTCCGCTCCGCCCGCACCATGTCCTACCACTGCTCCCCGAGGACCGGCTCAGCCAGGCCCCTGGCAGGAGCCTGCCCCGTCCCGGGGGTCCCAGGGGCCCCGGGCTCCACGCACGACGTCGACTACCTGAGCGGCATCTGCCTGCCCAGCTCCTTCCAGACGGGCTCCTGGCTGCTGGACCACTGCGCCCAGGAGCCCAGCGGCGAGCCCCCGGCCTGCCCCCCGGCGTCTCGCGTCGCCAGCCCCGGGCGGGTGGCCTGCTCGCGACAGCCGGCCCGCGTGGCCAGCCCCTGCTCCACCGCCTGCAGCCGGCCGCTCACCTTCGTGTCCAGCAGCTGCAAGCCCGCGGGCGGCTCCGCCGTGTGCCAGCCGGGCGGCGCCCCCAGGACCTACAAGCGGCCCTGCGTGTCCAGCTGCCGGAGGACCTGCTGAGCCGCGGGCGCTGGTGAGCGAGCAAGACCCCGCGACCTGCCCGCCGCCCGGCCCCCTCGCTGCCGCCCGGCCCCGTCCTGCCCTCGCCGACGGCCCGTGCTTCCTGGACGTGTCCCGGCTCCGCGGCTGCGTCTCCCGGCTGCTGATTTCCTGCTTCTGAGCGAAGGAGCTTGTCTTGCTCGGTGCCTTTCAATAAACCCGCATCACTCGCCTCGCCCGTGTCCGTAGACTTCCTTATCCTCAGGGCCTCGCCGACCAGGCCTGATGTCCCCTCCTGGGACGGGGACGGGGTCGGCCTCGGGGAGGGGGACGGGCAGGAGGCGTCGGCAGGAGTGGACGGATCGTTAGGGACAGGGTGCCCTGGTGTCCCCTCCGTGGGGCTGGGCGCAGTCATTTCCGTGGAGGAGGAGGCGGGGTGTGGGCGGTGGACAGCGTGGCGGGCAGTGGGCGGTGGGGTCCCAGATGTCCTGCGAGGAGCAGGGGGGGTCGTGTCCGGCCCGGCCTCAGGCCCCTCACCTGCCGCAGCTGCGGGGAGCGAGCTCGGGGCTGGTGAGCCCGGGGAGACCCACAAACACGCCTCGAAGACACGCGTGCACTTTAGCTCCGGAGCCCGCTCTGCCCCTGCCCCTCAGGGACCTGCGCTCAGGGCGTGGACCGTCCGTGGCGGTCAGCCTGCCAGCCCCCTGGACTGTTCTGGGACGTGAGACCCGCCACGGCGGGGCCTGCTTCGTCCTTGCCCTCCCGTCAGAGACACGGCGGGGGGCCGCGTTGATGTGGCTCAGGATGGAGTTTCCCGGGGATGGAGGCGGCGTGCAGGCGAGCGGGGCGCCCCCTTCCTCACGGCGGGGCCGGCGCCTGGGGGGGTCCTGTCCGCTCCCTGGGGGCGGCGTTGGAGCGGGTGCAGCTTCTGCTGCCCGCCCCCCCGCAGCGTCCGCGGTCCCTCTCGTCAGGGGAAGGCGAGGACGGGGGGGCTCAGGACGCTCCCCGGGCAGGACGCCGCCCCCCCCTCCCGGCGTCCACGCGCTGCCTCTCAGAGGCGGGAGGCTTATTCTAGAGACCGGGTTCTGGGGAGCCCTGGGCGCCCGCAAAGCTGCTGTTTACACGACTCACTTGCTGTTTAGTCCACTCAGTCCGTGTCATCAGGGACCTGAAGGGCCTCAGAGGCGGACCAGCCATTCTTCAAAAGATGTTTTTGTCTTTTTAACCTGTGACTCCCCAGGTTTCAACAAGAAATGTCCGAGGCCAGAGAGGCCTGCTCTGCTTTCGTTGCTGTGAATCCTTCCCCAGGACATTTCCCGTTGATTTTTAGGGAGAGAGTGTAAGAGAGGGAAAGGCAGAGAGAAACATCGCTGTGAGAGGAACGCATCGATGGGTCGCCTCCTGCACGCGCCCCATCCAGGGCCCGGGCCGGGGAGGAGCCTGCAGCTGAGGCAGGTGCCCGTGACCGGCATCGAACCCGGACCCTCTGGTCCGCAGGCCGACACTGTGTCCGCGGAGCCGACTGGCCGGGCCTGCTCCGTCCTTTATGTAGACGACCGGCCGCCTCCACACACAGGGCGTGTCCCGGCGATCTCGGCGGCGGGGCTCGGGCTGTGTGACCCCACCTTTGCTCAGGCTGCTCGTCCTGACGGTGGGAGCGGTGAGGGTGTCGCGGCTGCCCCGCCCGCTATGCCCTGGACTTCGTTTCTGTTGGGGGATCATCTGTTTTGCTATTAAAGCTCTTCTATTTGTACTTTTTTTTTAAGTGTCATTAATTGCCCGGCCGCGTGGCTCCGTGGTTGAGCATCGACCTATGAGCCAGGAGGTCACGGTTCGATTCCCGGTCAGGGCACCGGCCCGGGTTGCGGGCTCCATCCCCAGTGTGGGGCGTGCAGGAGGCAGCCAGTCAATGATTCTCATCATTGATATTTCTCTCCATCTCCCTTCCTCTCTCTGAAATCAATAAATATATATATATTAAAAAAATAAGCAGGAAATAGTAAGATTGGAAAGAGAACTTTCCCGGAACCAGCCTCGTGCTGAGAAGAGGGTCCCTGGCCAGGTCACACCTTCTATGCGGGAAAGGGCTCCGTGTCCCCGGCAGAGGGTGACGGTGCCCCAGGAAGGCGTCCCGCCCTCGCGGCCCCTCCTCTGCGACCAGCGGCTCGTCTTGCTCTGGGCACCCGCCCTCGGGTCTGAGGGGCCTGTGGCCACAGGAGCCGGTGCTGGACGCTGGGCAGCGGAGCCCGGTGGTGCAGAGGCTTGCACAGGTTTTGCGTTTGGGGCTCAGTGTCTGGGGTCCATGGGGGGCCCTGGGGACTCTGGGTCCGACCCCGGGCTGCCGCCGTGTCCACCGGCCGTGGCACTTCCGCGAAGCCAGTGGCCGTCGAACCGTTTGCGAGCAGATCCCGAGCCGTCAGGGTCTCCTCGGCGGGGCCGGGCTTCTGGGGCCTGCAACGTGGTTTCCCTGCCCTGTGCTCCCAGCCGGGGAGACCCGGGCACCCAGGCACCCAGGGCCGCGGCTGCACGAGACCGAACGGCAGAGCGGCTTCCCAGGAGCGTTTAAAGTTCAGCATTTTCTCTTCTCTTCTCATCTCACTGCTCTGCAGCATCTGTGCCTGTGGTTCTGGTTCTGGATGAAGGGAGGGCGCTCGTGCAGCGGGCACGGTGGACGCTGCGTGGCGTTTACCTGCGTCGTTTCACATTGTGCGCCTGCCGCCTGCCGCTGGCTCGCAGGGAAGCGGGTGTTTTTAAAGCCCAAAATAGCTACTTTGCACAGGAGATGCTGACGACCCGTGAGAAGAGCATTATGGGTGCTTTAGTTCCATGATTATCAGCAAGAAACAACTCCCCTCCACCCTCAGGAATAACCAGGTGCATAGAGGTGGAAGCTGCTGGGTGGGTAGAAGGTAAACTGGGTTCTGTATGTCGTCCACCTAGCGTTCACTCTCCACTGGGAGTCTCTGGTATGGACTCGGCACCCACCCTCAACCCGTGTCCCCCTTGAGGGTCTGGAGGGCCAGTCACGGTAAGCTCACCCCCTAACCCACGGTCAGGGTCTGGACGCCCGATGGACGGGGGTGACTCGTTTTGAAGTGTGGCTTTCTATGCCGGCTGTCTCGCTGTGTTCTTAGTTTCCAAGGTGCACATAATCGCGATGTTCCAAATGGTTATTGGATCAAGAAGGTTTGTCCAGTTCCAGGGGTCATTCCTAGCCTGCCCCTCCCCCACTCAGCCAATAGCGGTTTCCTACGCTCCCCTTCAGGGCGCACACCGTGTGTCCTCAAGGTGTTTCACCGGAGCTCACCAAGAGCAACAGGTGTAGGGACTGACATAATGTGTATGTGTGTGCGTGCATGTGTGTGCATGTGTGCGTGTATGTGCGTGCGTGCGTGCGCGCGTGTGTACGCGCGTGTATGTGCGTGTGTGCATGTGTGCATGTGTGTGCGCGTGTGTGCGTGTGCATGTGCGGGTGTGCGTGCATGTGCGTGTGTGCGTGCGTGTGTGTGTGTGAACCGATTTTAATCCTAGGCCCGTTTGGTTAGATTCCATGGGCTGGATCCTACCTGTGGAAAGATGAGGCGCTATGCGGGTCTCTGGGGAAAGGTGAACCAGATGGCCTGGGAATGACGTGACTGGACAAGCAGGAAGAAGCGTGACACAGCTCAGTAGACACGAATGCAACTAATCCACAATAATAAAAGCGTGATGTGCTAATGAGGCCGGACGACCTTCCGGACGAAGCTGGGTCCCGGGTGCCAGAGGGAAGCTGGTGCCGGAAGCTGGGGGAGGAAGGCCTACTCTTGCACGAATTTCGTGCATCGATCCTCTAGTGTCTAAATGAAAGCCGAAGGGGGACAGGCTTTAGGGGAACCTGACAGAACGTGGGCCGCCCTGCACGTTGGTTTAGAACAGGCTGGTTCTCCTCAGCGTCCCCCCGTGCACCCCGACCCCCCCGGACCTGGCTCTGCTCGCAGCCCTGGCCATTGTAATAGTTAACAGACACCCCTGATCATAACCTCTCATCCAAACTGGTATTCGCCCTGTGCTTTTCTTACCTCATGGCCACACTGCCCGCGCTCCTAATCGGGCATTAAAATCACCTGCTGTGAAAGGTCACATTTCGGCAGCTGCTCCTGAGCGATTCCCCTGAGCAGGTGAACTGTTCCCACCATGAAAGTGCTATAAACTCATAAGTTTGCGCACGGATTTCAGTGCCCACGAAGGGCTTCTGTAACCTTTGAAATGAAACATTCCTGAGGCTGGCAGTCCGTCTTCCTGCGTCTGTACCAACCACTGGCTCGCACACATGGCTGAACATCCCGACAGAAGGGCACCGGGGGTGCTCGGGCTGTCACCCCGAGCTCTGTGCCCATTTCCTGCCCATCTCCTGCCAAATCCCCTCCTTCAAGGGGTGCTGGGATCAGAGGAGACATGAGCTCTGAGGAAGGGCAGAAGAGGCCCCATGGATCTCCCCCTATTCAGACAGTTACAGGAACTGTCGCCCTTCCTGGTGTTAGTGGACCTGTCACTCCTCCTGGTGTTAATGGACCTGTCACTCTTCCTGGTGTTAATGGACCTGTCACTCCTCCTGGTGTTAATGGACCTGTCACTCTTCCTGGTGTTAGTGGACCTGTCGCTCCTCCTGGTGTTAGTGGACCTGTCACTCCTCCTGGTGTTAGTGGACCTGTCACTCCTCCTGGTGTTAGTGGACCTGTCACTCCTCCTGGTGTTAGTGGACCTGTCACTCCTCCTGGTGTTAATGGACCTGTCACTCTTCCTGGTGTTAATGGACCTGTCACTCCTCCTGGTGTTAATGGACCTGTCACTCTTCCTGGTGTTAGTGGACCTGTCACTCCTCCTGGTGTTAGTGGACCTGTCACTCCTCCTGGTGTTAGTGGACCTGTCACTCCTCCTGGTGTTAGTGGACCTGTCACTCCTCCTGGTGTTAATGGACCTGTCACTCTTCCTGGTGTTAATGGACCTGTCACTCCTCCTGGTGTTAATGGACCTGTCACTCTTCCTGGTGTTAGTGGACCTGTCGCTCCTCCTGGTGTTAGTGGACCTGTCACTCCTCCTGGTGTTAGTGGACCTGTCACTCCTCCTGGTGTTAGTGGACCTGTCACTCCTCCTGGTGTTAATGGACCTGTCACTCTTCCTGGTGTTAGTGGACCTGTCACTCCTCCTGGTGTTAGTGGACCTGTCACTCCTCCTGGTGTTAGAAACCTCCCCTCCCCAGCCCCCTCCTCTCACCCCTCCTGCTCGCCATGAGCTTCAATCCTCCCCCTCCTTCACAGCGGACGTCGTTGGCGTTCCTCTTACAGTGCAATTCCCAGAACTCGCCAGCGAGCTGTGGTCACCGGGCAGAGCCGGTGCGACTCGGTTCCCTGTGCCGTCGGCTCCTCCTCAGAACCCAGCCCTCTCCGTGCGGAACGGCCTCCCTGAGCACCGAGACCGGAGGCTCTCCCACGCGCAGTCTCTGTGTAAAGGGCAGCATTTCTGGTTTTGGCTTCTAGCAGGTGCCCTCTGCTGTGCGTCCACGTCCGCCCACCTCCTCCCATGTTTCACTTGTTGTGAGACGCAGGTCCCAGGCCGGCTCGAAGAATCTTTCTTCCTTTTTTTTTAAATCCTCCCACGAGGATGTTTTCCCATTGATTTTAGGGAGCGTGGAAGGGAGAGGGAAAGACAGACAGAAACATCGATGTGAGAGAGACACATCGATGGGCTGCCTCCCGCATGTGCCTGACCAGGGCCCGGGCCGGGGACAAGCCTGCAATCAAGGTACGTGCCCTTGGCCGGAATCGAACCTGGGACCCTTCGGTCTGCAGGCCGACGCTCTATCCACTGAGCCAGGCTGTCCAGCTGCAGGGATCACTCCTGTCCTGGCTTCTCCGAAGCACCCACAGTGGATGAGGGTGAGGAGCCGTGTGGTGACAGCACAGACTTTCTGTGAATGACGGGGCTTTGCTGGAAGGGGCGATGGTAGTGGTTCCCAGCGCCTTTGGTGGGAGCTCGGATCTGTCTCTTGTATTCAGTCTCCGACGTGTGCCAGCGCATCCCTGTTTACAGGTCACTGCTCATGAGCCGGGCCTCCGGCCGGAGATTCAGTCTCCATGGATGCGACCGTGGGTGGGGGTGGGAGCTGGTGGTTTCTCTCCTGCGAGGCCGGGGTCAGGACGTGGGATGTGATTTATGGCCCTCGTCGTGGGCCTCGCAATGCAGTTCCATCCATCAACCCACTCCTTCCTGACGGCAACCCCCTTATGGTCACGCTCGTCCAATGGGACTGACTTCTGTGGACTTTCCCGACGCCTCCGGCCCAGGCTGCTCAGGCCCGCGGGAGCTGCTGGGCAAGAGGACGGGCCCTTGATGAGGAAGAGGCGGCTTTGGGCTCGTGTTCGGCAGGAACAGGACTGGCCGTGGGGACTCACGGGGACGCAGGCGTTTGCTGCCGTGGGAACCGGAGGGCTGGCTACGCACCTCGGCCCGTCTCAGCTGTGGCTCTGAATGGAGGTGGCGGAGGAATTGCCCGATCCGTTTCTTTCTCCCTCAGGGAGTCAGGGCGTCAGAAAGTGGTGCCCTTGTCAGGGTGAGGACACATCACCTGATGGAACGGGACGTGGCCGGGCCTGCCCGGCAGGGGGTTTGCTGCCGGAAGTCTCCGCCGTGGAGGGAACACGGTCTGCACCTGTCAGTCAGGCCTGCAGCCCAGGCACCGTCTTTGTCTCTGTAATGACCGCCAAGGCCTCGTGTCCACAGGAACCCCGTGAAGACGAGACACTGACAGGAGGGACTGAGCGAATCCCACCGCGGTGTGGGGCTGGCTACGGCGCAGCTTAGCACAGTCCTGCGTGACCACAACCCAACAACCAGCACCGCCTGTGAGCAGTGGGCCTGGGGGACCTGTGTGAGCACCCCCATGTGCAGTGGGTCGGGGAGCTGGGTGTGAGCACCCCCCATGTGCAGTGGGTCAGGGGGAGCTGGGCGTGAACACCCCCGTGTGCAGTGGGTCAGGGAGCTGGGCGTGAACACCCCCCATGTGCAGTGGGTCAGGGGGAGCTGGGTGTGAACACCCCCGTGTGCAGTGGGTGGGGGACCTGTGTGAGCACCCCCTGTGTGCAGTGGGTCCGGGAGCTGGGCGTGAACACCCCCCATGTGCAGTGGGTCAGGGGAGATGGGTGTGAACACCCCTGTGTGCAGTGGGTCAGGGGGAGCTGGGCATGAACACCCCCTGTGTGCAGTGGGTCAGGGGGAGCTGGGTGTGAACACCCCCGTGTGCAATGGGTCAGGGGGAGCTGGGTGTGAACACCCCCCATGTGCAGTGGGTCGGGGGAGCTGGGTGTGAACACCCCCGTGTGCAGTGGGTTGGGGGAGCTGGGTGTGAACACCCCAGTGTGCAGTGGGTCGGGGGAGCTGGGCGTGAACACCCCCCGTGTGCAGTGGGTCGGGGGAGCTGGGTGTGAACACCCCCCATGTGAAGTGGGTCGGGGGAGCTGGGTGTGAACACCCCCTGTGTGCAGTGGGTCGGGGGACCTGGGCATGAACACCCCCTGTGTGCAGTGGGTCGGGGAGCTGGGCGTGAACACCCCCTGTGTGCAGTGGGTCAGGGGGAGCTGGGTGTGAACACTCCCGTGTGCAGTGGGTCGGGGGAGCTGGGTGTGAACACCCCCTGTGTGCAGTGGGTCAGGGGGAGCTGGGTGTGAACACTCCCGTGTGCAGTGGGTCAGGGGGAGCTGGGCGTGAACACCCCCTGTGTGCAGTGGGTCGGGGGAGCTGGGCATGAACACCCCCTGTGTGCAGTGGGTCGGGGAGCTGGGCGTGAACACCCCCCGTGTGAAGTGGGTCGGGGGAGCTGGGTGTGAACACCCCCTGTGTGCAGTGGGTCAGGGGGAGCTCGGCGTGAACACCCCCGTGTGCAGTGGGTCGGGGGAGCTGGGTGTGAACACCCCCCGTGTGAAGTGGGTCGGGGGAGCTGGGCGTGAACACCCCCTGTGTGCAGTGGGTCGGGGGAGCTGGGCATGAACACCCCCTGTGTGCAGTGGGTCGGGGAGCTGGGCGTGAACACCCCCTGTGTGCAGTGGGTCAGGGGGAGCTGGGTGTGAACACTCCCATGTGCAGTGGGTCGGGGGAGCTGGGTGTGAACACCCCCGTGTGCAGTGGGCCTGGCTGGAGCTGGGCGTGAACACCCCCCATGTGCAGTGGGTCAGGGGGAGCTGGGTGTGAACACCCCCTGTGTGCAGTGGGTCGGGGGAGCTGGGTGTGAACACTCCCGTGTACAGTGGGTCAGGGGGAGCTGGGCGTGAACACCCCCTGTGTGCAGTGGGTCGGGGGAGATGGGCATGAACACCCCCTGTGTGCAGTGGGTCGGGGGAGCTGGGTGTGAACACCCCCTGTGTGCAGTGGGTCAGGGGGAGCTGGGCGTGAACACCCCCTGTGTGCAGTGGGTCGGGGGAGCTGGGCATGAACACCCCCTGTGTGCAGTGGGTCGGGGAGCTGGGCGTGAACACCCCCTGTGTGCAGTGGGTCAGGGGGAGCTGGGTGTGAACACTCCCGTGTGCAGTGGGTCGGGGGAGCTGGGTGTGAACACCCCTGTGTGCAGTGGGCCTGGCTGGAGCTGGGCGTGAACACCCCCCATGTGCAGTGGGTCAGGGGGAGCTGGGCGTGAACACCCCCCATGTGCAGTGGATCAGGGGGAGCTGGGTGTGAACACCCCTGTGTGCAGTGGGCCTGGCTGGAGCTGGGCGTGAACACCCCCTGTGTGCAGTGGGTCGGGGGGAGCTGGGCGTGAACACCCCCATGTGCAGTGGGTCAGGGGGAGCTGGGTGTGAACACCCCTGTGTGCAGTGGGCCTGGCTGGAGCTGGGCGTGAACACCCCCATGTGCAGTGGGTCAGGGGGAGCTGGGTGTGAACACCCCTGTGTGCAGTGGGCCTGGCTGGAGCTGGGCGTGAACACCCCCTGTGTGCAGTGGGTCGGGGGGAGCTGGGCGTGAACACCCCCATGTGCAGTGGGTCAGGGGGAGCTGGGTGTGAACACCCCCGTGTGCAGTGGGTCAGGGGGAGCTGGGTGTGAACACCCCCCATGTGCAGTGGATCAGGGGGAGCTGGGTGTGAACACCCCTGTGTGCAGTGGGCCTGGCTGGAGCTGGGCGTGAACACCCCCTGTGTGCAGTGGGTCGGGGGGAGCTGGGCGTGAACACCCCCATGTGCAGTGGGTCAGGGGGAGCTGGGTGTGAACACCCCCATGTGCAGTGGGTCAGGGGGAGCTGGGTGTGAACACCCCCATGTGCAGTGGGTCAGGGGGAGCTGGGTGTGAACACCCCTGTGTGCAGTGGGCCTGGCTGGAGCCGGGCCACCTCCTCGCTGGACGCCCCTTGTTGCTCTGTTCCTTCCAGGGCTCGGCCAGGGCGGGTCTTGTAAGACGTCATGACTACAAAGCACACATTTCAAGGACAAGGCGTGTGATGGGAATGAAGAGGAGGGGACACTGCCTTCCTCCCGGCCCGACTTCCTCTTTCCATCGCTGGCGTCTCCGGAGTCCAGTCCTTGGCCTGCCTCTCGCGTCCCCTCGTGCGGAGGCCCCTCCTCACCTGGTCTCCTCCCTCTGCCTCCCACCCTGCCCCCTCCCGGCCATCGCTCCGAGGCCCCCTTCTCCCCGGCCTTTCCCATCACATGCCCTGTTAGGCCCGTGGTTTCAACCGTGGCTGCACATTAGAATCACCTGGGAATCTTTATAAAATCTTGATTTCTGGGCCTCATCCTCCCCTGGGAATCTTTTTAAAATCTCGGAGGATGAGGCCCAGAAATCAGGATTTTAAAAAGATTTCCGAGTGATTCTAATGTGCAGCCAAGGTTGAGAACCACTGTGTTAGGCTGTTTTACGTTAATTTAGGCCCCTCTCAGCTTCCCATCATTACACACACCCCCCTCACTCAGCTCAGCAAAGCAGCAATCACACAGGGCATCGGCTTTTATTCTTTCTTTCTTTTTAGAGAGAGAAGAAGGGAGAGGGAGAGAGAGAGAAACATCGATCGGTTGCCTCTGTGTGCAGAGCGGCCCGGGATCCAACCCACAACCTAGGCAAGTGCCCGGCCCAGGAATTGGACCTGGACCTTTTGGTCACGGGGCGATCTCCAGCCCCTGAGCCCCACCGGCTGGGGCAGGGGCACCGGCTTTTAGAGTTCAGCCGAGGGGCTGCCTTCCAAGGTGTGTCACCCTCGTCCATGGGAGCGTCGGCGAGCCCACAGCCAGGTGGGGTCTAAGCCCCAAATCTGAAAAGCTCTTCTCACCTCCTTCCTTTCCCGCCTCGATCCTTCCACGCCCCCTACTCACCTCGATGCGGCAGCTCCCTCCCTCCTCCTCCAGGCAGCCTTCCTGACTCGCATTCCCTCGAGCTTCCCAGTCTCCCTCCGGCCTCTGGGCTTCCCAGGCGGCGCTCAGTCCCGTTCTGTTTTCCTGTGAAAGCCCCTCGTTAGCGTGGCTGACGGTGTTGCCGCCAGGAGGACGAGAACCAATATGCACGGTTTCCACTGCATCATGGCTCCTCAGTACAGCCTGTGTGCGTGTGCATGCGTGTGTGTATGTGTGTGCATATGTGCGTATGTGCGTGCATGTGCATATGTGTGCATGCGTGTGTGTATGTACGCACATACGAGTGGATGTGCGTGTATGTGCATGGGTATGTGTGTGCGCGTGTATGTGCATGCATGTGTGCGTGTGTGTGTGTGTTTGTGTGTGTGTGCGTGTTTGTGTGCATGTGTACATGTGTGTGTGTGCCTGCGCCGGTCCATACTCTTCATAAATACAACGTGCAGCACCCGAATAGCGCTTCCAAGGCCATTAGGAAAGGCCGCGCCAGAATTCAGTCCCAGGAAAAATGTCGGAGTGGGTCTGGGAGGCAGCAGAGCACAGGGAGCTCCCCTGGAAACAGCACTGGATCGGCGCCATGGACTCTGCACGGGCCTCCCGCTCCCGCACCGCCGGGAAACGGCAGGAAAAGGAACCGACGCTGGGTGGCGAGCACCGGGTGCCACACGCAGGGATGTGCCGTGGAACCGCCCACGCCAGACTCACCGCTAACCCGCGTCACCCCAGTAATTAGTGAAAAGTGATAATGTTTTTTAAAAAATATTTTTCATTGATTTCATAGAGGAAGGGAGAGGGAGAGAGAGAAACATCAATGATGAGAGAGAATCATGGACTGGCCGCCTCCTGCACGCCCCACACTGGGGATGGAGCACACAACCCGGGCCTGTGCCCTGACCGGCTGGTTCCTAGGTCGGGGCTCAGCCCCTGGGCCACGCGGCCGGGCCCTTTAACCGAAGCCCTTTAACCGCGACGACACCGAAGGCAGCGTGGCAGCGGCCGGGAGGGCGGCTCTGCAGCGGCGGGAGGACGTGGCGGTGGATTCTGCTGATTCGTCAGCACGTGGCCCTGGGCAGCGGCTCCAGCTCCGCGGCGCCAGTTTCCTGAGGAACAGGCCGTAGCGCCCACATCACGGCTCACTGCGAGGTGAAACGAAGGTTCTCAAGCGCTTGGGAGGGTGCACATCATCTTCCTGTCACCCGTGTTAGGAACACGTGTCCGCAGCACCTGCGGGTGTTCAGAGCAGACCGGCCCAGGACACGCCCTGCGTGAATGCGTGTTATTCGTCATATTTAGAGGAAAAGCAGGGATTGCATAACAGTCCAATCCCAGGCCCACATTTTCTCTGGGAAAGGCTAACAGGAGATGGGAAAATACAGGCAACCAACTAACCAACCACCACCACCAGCAGCAACCACTGTATACACACACGGACTCATTCCAAAGGCCGTGTTTGTTGGAATACATTTCAGTTTCAATGGAGCATCAGCTGTTAACGTGTGTGTGCATTTACGGGGACACCCTGTATATACGTATGTTTGTATTTTTAAATTCATACATTTTTTTTTCTTATTTGGGGCGAACAAATCTGCAGGCCCGTGCAGGGGGGCTTTGCCTCTGGGGAGTCGCCGGGGCACCTTGGTGTCAATCCCTGCTCCTTCAGGAATGTTCTGGAAACACCACAGAGCGCGCCGGCAGCTTGTCCCTGTCCCGAGGCCACAGAGACGCCCCTGGGACTCCCCAGAGCGCGCCCGGCGATGGGCGATGTGAGGAGACGCGAGGCTCGGCCGCTCCTCGGCACAGACAAGGCCCTTGAACTCCCGTAAAGGACGGCCCGATATCGGGGTGAATTATTCCGGAGAATCACCCGAGATCCCAGTGAGAAATGCCAAATCCCAGATGTCATGGGGTCGTCGGAGGGGACAGATGGGGGTGTGTGTTGGGGGGTGGGGGGAAGAGTCTGAATTTCAAACAAGGTCTTGACTCGTTTTCAGCTTCTCCCGGGAGGCGCCTCCTGCCTGCGTTTGAGAATCAGTCAGAGTCCAGACTAGCCGATCACCACCGCCCCCTGCTGGCAGCCCAGCCAAAGTACAGGTTCCAGTGCCGGCCGCAGTGGCCCGGACGGGAAGTCTTCCCAGGGACCGTCCGAGCGGCCATCACACGAGGCCAGGGGCCCGCCCGCTGCTAGCACAGGCCTCTTCTGAGTTTCCGGGTCGGCCTGTTAGGCCCGTCGGCTTCGGGCCCTCGAGGACACAGCCTCTTGTCCTGTTGAGAACAGACCTATCTGTTGGTTTTCTCCAGCTGTGGACTCACCACAGCAGCCGTTGGTGGAGGAAGAGAAGCCACCTCGTCCATAAGCCGACCGGCCGGAGGGTCCTCGCGGGAGCCGAGGGGGCGGGCCTGCGGCAGGGGCACACCCACCGGGAATAATTCTTTGCCTGTTGGGCGCTGTGGCCGCCCCGAGGGGACGGCAAGCAGAAGGCAACGGCATCCGGAATGTTCCTTCTCCCCCTCCAGAGGTCTGGGTGCTTCTGCACCGCGGCTGCCCTCTGGGCGTTTGAGCGGAAGCTCTTAGCTTTGCTGAGCTCCGCTCCGTCCGCCTCGCCTCCGGGGAGACGTGGCCACAGGGGCCGGGGGCGCAGGGCGGGTGCCGCCTTCTGATGGGAGCTGGGATGTCGCAGTGAGTCAGGGTCCAGGCCTGTGCTCCTGGGAGCGTGAGCAGCAGCCGGCTCCCGCCACCCAGCCCTGGGCACCCCCGCAGCAGGCGGGCTCCCCCCACCCAGCCCTGGGCACCCCCGCAGCCTCCATCCCTCCTCCCGCGGTCGGAGAGGAGAGTCCTCCCCCCAGGAGCTCCGTGCACACGCGGGCGGCCCGCGGGCTTTGTGTGACTCGCGGGCAGAGTGTGGAGAAGCTGTGGAGGCTCAGGCCTGTGCCAAGCGCCCCGGGTCCGGCTCTGTCGGGGGCAGGGCTCGCCGTCGGGCAGGCGAGCCCAGGGGACCCGCGGGCAGACTCCGTGGACAGCGCTGCCGTGGCCGACGCCCCGCTGATGACACGGCACATTCCTCTGCGGACGAAGCCACAGGAATGCGGGCGCGGAGTCGCGGCTGCTTGATGTGCGTTTTACTAGCAAACCGGGAGCTGTTTGTGCAGATCAGTGGCTGCTGTCCAGCCGGCGTGCCCGCCCCGGCCCGGGGTATAAAAGGCCCCGGGCCGCCACCAGCCGCATCCCACCGGCACCCGCTCTCCGCCGCCCACGTCCACCGGACCTGCTCTCGCCACCATGACACGCTTCTTCTGCTGCGGCAGCTACTTCCCCGGCTACCCCTGCTACGGCACCAACTGGCACGGGACCTACCGCGCCACCCCCCTGAACTGCGTGGTGCCCCTGGGCTCGCCCCTCAACTACGGGCAGGGCTGCACCGGCTACGGCTCCCTGGGCTACAGCTTCGGCGGCAGCAACTTCGGGAACCTGGGCTGCGGCTACGGCGGCAGCTGCTGGCGGCCCTGGGGCTCCGGCTCCGGCTTCGGCTACAGCACCTACTGAGGCCCAGGGCCGGGGGCACCCCGGACGCCCTGGGACACCCCGGGACACAGAGCCGCCCGCAGAGCAACGCCTGTCCCGCCTCCGGACGTGCTGACCGCGCCGAGGTCTGGTCTCCGAGGAGGCTGAGCCGCAGCCACAGGCGCTGGACCGGTCCCTGCAGCCGAGGCCGCCGGGCGCCCTCCCGGCCGGGAGCGGGGCAGCGAAGCACGGGCTTGGCTCTTGGGTGACTTCCCCGGCGTCCCTGCTGGCACCCGGGCGGGTAGGAGGGTTGCACTGTCGTCTCTAATAAACCTCACTCTTTCCGCATGACCCCTGTGTCCTGGTGGTTCCTCTCCTGCTCTCACGCGTTAGCCCGTAACCAGTTCCCGCCTGTCGGGGCGCCTCCACCCAGGTCTTCTTCTCACTTCAGGCCGTGCATGGGGACGGGGGACGCCTCACATTTTGTCTCTTTATTTTTAAGATTTCAATTTTTAAAAATGTCATTAAAATGTCCTAAATATGCCCGGCTAGTGTGGCATCGACCTATGAACCAGTTCGATCCCGGGCCAGGGCACAGGCCCGTGTTGCAGGCTCCATCCCCAGTAGGGGGTGTGCAGGAGGCAGCTGATCCATGATTCTCTCTCATCATGGATGCCTCTCCCTCTCCCTTCCTCTCTGAAATCAATACAAATGCATCTTAAAAAGAACTCCTAGATCGAACCCACAGATGCTGACAGTGTCCGTGTGCTTCTGGGCTGGTTATAAGTAGGAACATCTCCCAGCTGCCGGGCGCCAGGAGACGGCCCCGCCTTCATCACTGACCGTCCCCGTCGTCCTCCCCCGCCCCTGCTCAGAGCTCAGCCTGAGAGGTTTGAACCTCTGGCTGTTGGAAGAGTTCCCAGTGGATGGACTTGGCCATGAGTCTGGTTCTTAGGCGTCCCTAAGATCTGGCCACAGAGAGAAGCAGCAGCTAAAACACACAGCGTTTCCCCCTTTGATAGAAGGGGTGTTCCCGCCTTCTTCCCCTCGGGGACACGTGCGCTGTGTTGACAGGAGCCTCTTATTCTTGGAAGGACAGTGGCATCGAAAGCCCCTGTGGTGTTACGGAGTCGGCACGTGGAAGCACCTCTTGTCTCGCCGGCTGGGACTCCGCTTTGTCGAAGCCAAACACCCCGTTAGAGTGAAGGCTCGTTGGTTCCTGGGTTAGATGCTCATCGCACCTGCCTGTTTCATGGAAGATGCGCAGTGACTGTTCGCTGACGTGCTCGCTGCTTCCCGGGCCCTGAGTACCTTGTCGGCCCAGGCCAGTGGTCGGCAAACTCCTCAGTCAACAGAGCCAAATGTCAACAGGACAACGATTGAAATTTCTTTCGAGGGCCAAATTTTTTAAACTTAAACTACATAGGTAGGTACATTGTTATTAACTTCATTAGGGTGCTCCTAAGCTGGAAACGTCCTCAATCTGATGGAGGTACGTTCTCTGAGGTCAACCCCTTCCAACTCTCCCATCCACACTTGTCTTGTCTACTTGTTTCGTCTATCTCCTTTCGTTCATCCTCTCTATACGTGCAAACCATCTCAACATACCTTTCTCCATCCTCGACACTGCATCTTCTTTCACTCCACAACGTTCCCTAAAATTAACTTAATAAACTTTACTTAAAGTTTTAAGTCAACTTTGCACCGTATGTGTGTGCCTTGCACGTGGTACTTTGTGGAAGAGCCACACTCAAGGGGCCAAAGAGCCGCATGTGGCTCGCGAGCCGCGGTTTGCAGACCACTGGCCCAGGGAGCCCATGCACCTGTGTGTGGGGTGTGGCTGGGCTCTGGCCGCCAGGTCACGCCGTGGGGCCTGTGATCACCTGGATGGAGGCTCCGCCGGGGAGCCGGCTGCTGCCCGAGGGGCTCCCTCCCCAGACACGCCCACAGCACAGCGCTCAGCACTGTCCTCAGGTTTGGGGACAGAGAGAGAAATAGTCCTTCCCTCAAAGGTGCCCGGCCAGCGCGGCTCAGGGGCTGAGCGTCAACCTCTGAACCAGGAGGTCAGGGTTCGATTCCCGGTCAGGGCACAGGCCCCGGTTGGAGGCTCAATGCCCAGTGGGGGGCGCGCAGGAGGCAGCCGGTCTATGGTTCTCCCTCGTCATGGATGTTTCTATCTCTCTCCCTCTCCCTTCCTCTCTGACATCAATTAACAAACACCTTGGCGACACAGGTCCTCATGTTTAAACCCAATTACCTTTATGTGGAGTTCATGGTCAGCAAGGACTTTGATGACATGACGCTTCCCGTGGGCTGAGCGTGCCGTCCTGTCTCATTCGGCAGCAATGGGAGACATCACTTCCAAGGTCATCCGAAGGACACGCCCTCAGGCCTTCCAAAGGGCAACCCCAGGGGGAGGGAGACTCGCGGCTGCGTCTGTCCGGCACGGAGGAAGCCGAGCCGGCCCTTCTCGTCCTCCCTCCTTCCAGAGCGCGGGCAGGCGGCGCTGTGCTTTAATGCACACACATGCCCAGCGTGTGGCTCTCCCCTGTCACTCCCGGCAGACCTGTGGCCATGAGCTCCCCCATCGCCATCGCCAAGAGCAGAGGCGAGACGTAGTGTCGCCTCCCCCCCCCGCCACCGGGCTCAGAGCTGCAGCAGGAGCGTGCCTGCCCGGGC
This sequence comes from Myotis nattereri, assembly GCF_964212035.1. Classification (NCBI taxonomy): domain Eukaryota; kingdom Metazoa; phylum Chordata; class Mammalia; order Chiroptera; family Vespertilionidae; genus Myotis; species Myotis nattereri. Next base: position 870,339 of record NC_138077.1, on the reverse strand, counting down.
GTGCTTTCCATGTCGCTCGTGAAACACGCGGGAGGCCTCCCCGACCGGAGGCCGCGAGCCCGAGGTGCGCACAGGGCAGCGGTGGTTTCCTGTTATCTTTCCAGGACACCACGTGGGTCCGCATCAAAGCGCCAACGTCAGTAGTTAGGGGCTTGCTCTGGTCATCACCCAAGAAGCCTCCCCAACGTGGCTGAGCCCCCAAAGCGCCGAGAAGGCGAGTGATTGGAACCGAGTCTCAAGGAGCCCCAGACGGGTCCGCGGGTCTGGCCTGTGACACGCCTGGGCGAGGCCTGCAATCCCCGTTGGCGGCAGGTGATCTTGACTTTAGATCAGCATTTTTATTGATGTCAGAGAGGAAGGGGGAGGGAGAGAAGAAACATCAGTGATGAGCGGGAACCCTGGATGGGCTGCCTCCTGCATGCCCCCCCCTGGGGATGGAGCCTGCAGCTCGGGCCTGTGCCCTTGACCAGAGTCAAACCATGACCTCCTGGTTCATAGGTCGACGCTAACCACGGAGCCACGCCGGCCAGGAGAAGACAGCATATTTTAATTTTTATTCACCGCTGCTGCTCAGACGCCGAGCTGGTGTTTTGCCTGGGGGCAAAGCCAGCATCTTAGATTGGGAAACGCGTTTAAACCGAGCCTCGTAAATGAACGCTGGCATCCGTTCAAACCTTCTCGCCGTTGCCTGGTGAGGGCTGCCTCCCGCTCAGCTGTTCTCCCCCAGCCTACCCGCCCCCGTGACCAGGCCGAGCGGCGCGGCGACGTAGGAATGCAATGTCACTCCCCCTGCCTTCCAGGGCAGGGCCGGCTGCGGGTTTGTTGCCGTTTAGGGGTGACGCGGACTGGGGTTCCCTGGCGTGGCTGAGCTGTGGCCACGGGGGTGCTGGGATCCTAGGTGCTGAGTCACCTGTGCCCTCGGCTGTGGGGGAGGAGGGGCCGCCCGCCTGCAGACACACCTCTGCTGCCACCGGCCATTAGAGGTGAGGACGCCGCACAGCTTTGCGTTGTTCCGAGCGTCTCCCCGTGACCTTGGGCTCACCCCGCGGTCGCCAGGTGCTCCCCGAAATTTACGTCTCGGCCGCTGTCGCTGGAGGAAAGTGACCCCCGAGACCTGAGGCAGGTTTGGGGGCTAGTGGCTCACACAGCCGCCCCGTGCACCCTGCCTTCCGGGCGGTTCCTCAGACTCCGCCTTGCGCTTCCACGCGGGTCCCCTCTATAAGGCGCTGCCGGGGGTCCCCTCTGTAAGGCGCTGCCTGGGGTCCCCTCTATAAGGCGCTGCCGGGGGTCCCCTCTGTAAGGCGCTGCCCGGGGTCCCCTCTGTAAGGCGCTGCCCGGGGTCCCCTCTGTAAGGCGCTGCCGCGGGTCCCCTCTGTAAGGCGCTGCCCGGGGTCCCCTCTGTAAGGCGCTGCTGGGGGTCCCAGGATAATGACCAGGGCTCGCCGGACCCCAATTAGCATTCATGGGCCGTGCTGCTCCATGACTTCACATTTGGGACTAAATGTCTGTTTAGAGAGGAACAACTTTTGTTCCCTATCCTGGGTGCGTGGTCCTTTGGGGAGTAAATAATTACTTCGTGGAACCCTCAGATTTGACAGGCCAGATGGTTTTATTAGCCTAATGTATATGTACTAGAGGCTCAGTGCACGAAATTTGTGCAGGGGGTGGCGCCCTCAGCCCAGCCTGCACCCTCTCCAATCCGGGACCCCTTGGGGGATGTCCGACTGCCGATCCCCGAGATCGGGCCTAGACCAGCAGTCAGACATCCCTCTCACAATCCTGGACCGCTGGCTCCTAATCGCTCACTTACCTACCTGCCTGGTCTCCCCTCACTGGCCCCCCCCCCCCCCCCGCCAGCCTGATGGCCCCTCACTGCCCCCTGCCAGCCTGGCTGCCTCCAACTGCCCTCCCCCACACTGGCCTAGTTGCCCCTCATGGCCCCTCCTACCAGCCTAATCGCCCCCAACTGCCCCCCTGCTGGCCTTGTTGCCCCCAACTGCAGCCCCCACTGGCCTGGTTGCCTCTTACTGCCCCCCTGCTAGCCTGGTCACCCCAACTGCCCCCCCCAGCCTGATGGCCCCTCACTAACCCCCCTGCCAGCCTGGTCGTAGGCAGTCATCTTGTGAGGGTGTGAGGGTTAATGTGCATATTACCTCTTTATTATATAGGATATATATATTATATAGGATATATATACATATATATATATATGTTTTAGGGTAAAATTTCACATGTGTTTTTATGTCATTATTTTCAATATTTACTTCAAAATGTGTATCAGACCAACAAATCATAGTTGTTTGATAATTCATGTCTAGGATCAGTTTGCAAATTGCATTTAAAACATTTTTAATTTCTTTACAATGATGAGCTTGCTCGTCTGGGCAGTGGGTGGAAGGGTGATGCCGGAGGTCATCAGGGAGGTTGGTAACGAAGGAACGTTTAACCAGTTTCCCGAACAGGGTGACGGTAAGCAGAGAAAACAAAAATAAAATAAAAGGCGTCTTTCTGATGAGCCCGTGGCCTTGGCCCCGTCCGCTGCCCCCAGAGAATTCTTAATTCTTGTTTATTAAATGTTTCGGGGTGACGCCGGCCAACAGGACCTGACAGGGGTCAGGCGTGGGTTTCTGTGTTACGAGGTCTGGATGCGGCCCCGTGTGCCCCCCACCCAGTCACATCTCCCGTCCCCGTCCGTGAGGACCCTCTCCCGGCAGGGAATGTTTCACCCAGTGACCCCGAGACCCGGGTCTGAGACGGACGCCCTGTGGGTGTCTGACTTCATGGACAGTTTATTCAGCACCTGCTCGTGGAATTCCTCTGCGTGTCGCTGTGGACTTTCTGGAGCAGGAGGCTGGGAACAGGTACGACCTCGGGGGTCAGCGCTGCCCACAGGGCGCCTCGATGCCACGTGTCTGTGCCTCATCTCCGCCCAGGACCCCGCGGGCCCTGCCAGGCCTGCTCCAGGGAAGGGACCTGGGAGACACGCGCCAGGAGTGTCCCGCAGCTGGAAGGACATCTGAGCAGGAGCAAAGCAGTTAACGAGCTTCCTGGACGCAAATTGGTGTCAGCGTGAAAACGAGCGGCTGGCGCCCGCCCCGCCCGCCCGCGGGGGATATAAGGGAGGCAGCCGCAGCCGGCACACAGCACAGCCTCCTCTCCCAGCTCCACCGACAGACAGCCAGACGGCCAGCCAGACGGACAGCATGCACTGCGGCAACTTCGGCAACTTCTCGGGCGCCGTCTTCCCTGGCTGCTACTGGGGCAGCTACGGGTACCCCCTGGGCTACAGCGTGGGCTGCGGCTACGGCAGCACCTACTCGCCCGTGGGCTACGGCTGCGGCTACGGCTACGGCGGCTGCCTCAGCTACCGGCGGTACTGGCCCTACGGCCTGTACTGAGGGCCCGGCCGGCCTCCGGCTCCCGCCCCGACACCGGCTCCCGTCCCCTCGCCCGCCCGCCGACCAGGACCCCGGGACGGAGATGAACGCCAGGGGCTGCCGGCAGCTCCCCGCCCGGGGGGGCCTGTCCGGACCTTTCCAGAAGCCTGACCCCCACACCTGTCTTCCCTCCGGGTGTCCCCCCAGCCCCGCCCCGCCTGCCGTCTCAGGGTGTGGGTGGGCCCGTCACAGCCTCAATAAACTTGTCTGACTCCGCAGAGCACCCTCCCCGAGTGGATTTCGTTTCTGGGGGTGCACGCCTTCTGTCGGTGGGGTGGGGAGGCACGCGATGCCGTGGTAGAAGCAGCCAGAGCCCTGGCCGGTGGCCCAGTGGATAGAGCGTCAGTCTGTGGGCTGAAGGGTCTGGGTTTGATTCTGGGTCAAGGGCACAGGCCCGGGTTGTGGGCTCGATCCCCAGTGTGGGGTGTGCAGGAGGCAGCCGATGAAATGATTCTCTCTCATCACTGATGTTTCTCCCTCTCCCCCTCTCCCTTCCTCTCTGAAATCAGTAAAAATATATTTAAAAAAATATAAACAACACATTTTTAAAAAAAGCAGCGAGAAAGCAAAGACTCCCCGACCCTGAGTGACCAGCAGGAGGAGGGGCTCGTGTTTCCCTGCCCTGAAGGCGGTGGATCCTGCCAACGGGGCGCCAGGGCACAGCGCCCACCGCCAGGCGACCCTCCTCCCTCGCACCCCCTCCTCCCAGGAGGACCCGATGGGGGGCATAGGCCCCCCTTTCCCAATTGACCTCTTCCAGTCCCCGCCCCCCCCAGGCCCTCACCTCCCCACTGCCTGTGTCCACGGGTTGTGCATATGCACACACGTTCATCGGCTGATCTCCCCCCGCCCCCCCCACCCCCCGCCTTTTCAGTCATTTCCACGTGCGTGCAGGCGGGCGGAGGACAGGTGATGACCTCAGACGACCGATCTCAGCGTCCCCACCAGGGGCCCTGCCCGGGAAGGACCGTGTCTTCCGCGTAAGCGTTCGGGCCTCAGCCACAGACCAGCATGGGCAGGTGGGGGGTCTGCGGGTCATGGGGGAAGGGCAACCCCGTGTCACACCACCTACCCGTTCGCCTCAGGCTGCGCACCAGGTGGGTGCCCTTCATCTCTGCGGACCCCTCCAGGGGGTGAGCTTTGCCCCTTACCGGACGGGAGCACCTCTCACAGGCCCGAGGAGGAAGGCGGCCCCCACGACAGATTCTGCAGCTGCTCAGCCCTTCTGTGCGTGATTTCAGAGACGAGAGCAACATGTCTTCATGAGCCAAGTAAGGAGGTCGCCGTCCGCCTGTGGAAAACATTGTGCGCACAGCGACGGGGGGGGCGGGGGGGGCGTTATGCACGGTGATGGGGGATCGGCTCGCGCCTCTATGGCGTCTGCCCGGGGCTAGACTCCGCCATCTCCTCGCAGCTGAAAGTGCGAAGGGGACTTGGGGCGTCCTGGTGGAAGGTGCTTTCTCCTCCTCCCAGCCAGTGGGGGTCGGACTGTTAGAGCGTCTGCTCACGGATCTGCTCAGATCCTTCCCCAGGAGGCGGTCGGCACAGCCAGTCTCCGGCTTGACCCTCCGGCGGGCTCCCTGCTGTGAGAACGCGGCCCCGTCAGCGTGCGGCCGGAGCGGGGCAGGACGGACGGGGGCCGGGCCTGGCAGGCGTGTGGTTGACGGTGCCCGAGCCACAACCACGCCCGACCGTTTGTGCTTGAACAGCCCCCAGAGGGCGTCTAGCCGCCCTCCCTGCCCGCAGCCGTGGCGGCAGGAGGTCAGCCGGCGGCAGCTGAATGTGCCCACGCTCATGCCCCCTCCCCCCGGGAATTCTGGCGGGCACGTGTGAACACGGTCCAGAGACCCGCATGTCTTCCCAGCTCCGCTGCGGCCTGATTGCCAAATAAGGATCGCACGCACTTAGGACGCCAGGATGACGTGAGGTGCGTAGACACCGTGAGTGACTCCCACGGCCACGCTCCTGGGCACACCGTCACCTCGCCGAGGACCCTTTCCAGGCCCATGAAGAGGCGCTCGCCACCCGAGTCCCGGGAATGCCAACCGCAGCCTCAGTGAGGCGCCACCCACCCGACCGACAGACGTCAGTGCCGGCCAGGACCCTCCTCCGCGGTTGGTGGGAACGTGAATGGGCTCAGACGCAGACAGAAGCCGGGACGGAGGTTTCTCGAAACGTGAAGGAAAGGTCTGTCCGATGACCGGCTGCCCCTCCTCCGAGGACTTGCCCAAAGGACTGAAGTCACACGCGAGGGCGTCTGCGCCCCAGGCTCAGCGCGACTTGCAGAAGCGTGTCCACAGGCAGGTGAGCGGGTGAGAAAGACGTGTAGACCCACCATGGACTATCATTCAGTCATAAAAACTCACAATAAAAGATTCAGAGAGTATTTTATTTTATAATAATTTCACTTATGATTATTTTAAAAAGAAGGACATCTTGTCACTCGCATGGAGACACGAGAAACCTAAGTTTCAGAAGAAGCCCAGGGTTCCACACGCACACTTAATTATTATGTATTCATGCGTTTCCCAGGACACTGAGTCCCGGAAGGAAAATGGCTGGCGTCTCAGCAAGGCCGGCAGAGGAGGGGACGTCCCCCGCAGAGATGTCCGAGGGGCGACCCTGTGCTGGGCCTCCCTCCCCGACACCAGCTGGAGGGGTCGCCGGGCTCTACTCGGAGGAAGCAGCGTGTTATTCATGAACTCACGTTCTCCCACGCCACGTGGTGCCATTCGGCGACCTTTAACCCCATGCACCTGGGGAATGCTGAGGAGGAGGTTTTCTCTGGGGTCTGGGATTTGTGTGCAAACAAACCAACCAACCTGGCCCTGGCTGGTGGCTCAGTGCTTAGAGCCCTGGCCCGCACACCTAAGGGTCCCGGGCTTGACTCCTGGTCAAGGACACACACCTGGGTTGCAGGTTCAATCCCTGGCCCCGGTCGGGGTGCTTGCCGCAGGCAACCCATGGCTGCGTCAGCCTCGCACGGATGTTCTCTCCCTCTCCCTCCCTCCCTCCCTCCCGTCCACTCTCTCTAAAAGTCAATAGGAACTACACCCTCAGGTGAGGATTAAGAGCAGCAACAAATCTCCGTGAGTCATGTGCCCACGCGCCACCGATTTAGCAATTACTGGTCCTTGATGCACGGGGTTCCGTTCCCGTCCTTCCCAGCTTCCTCGTTCATTCCGAACCTCGGAACAGAGATCGTCTGACTTGGAGAGGATTCCGAGAAATGAAACCAGAACGGACACATGTGATGGATGAAAGGACGACGGAAGAGGAAGAGCAGTCGGTGCTGCATGGGGCGGGGCCAGGCATCCGTGTGTAATGGCAGGTCCGCCTTCCTAGACACTCAGACATCATGGCGGGCATCCGACTGCTCAGTCGGCAGGAGAGGCGGGTGAGCAGCCCTTTGCCGACCTGTCGTCACTCTCCTGGGCCTCAGCCGTCTTGGGTGGGAGCCAGGTGCCCGCACCGTCTGACTTGGATGCAGCTCCGAAGGTCAGGCACGAAGAGAAGTGTTGTCTTTCTTCCCTCCTTTCTCGTTCATTGCTCATGTCTTCTCGTCACCTGAACAGGAAGCTGCATATTTAAGCTCTCCCGTGGATAGAGCCCTGGAGCTGAGAAAGGTGATTTGAAGAGTAAAGGCGTCTTAGAGAGAAGGAGAGCGACGGAGAGATGTGTTCTTCCTCCATGTTGGGTGGCTCAGGGGGGTTTCCTGTGAGAAAGGCCTGGCTGGGGATGTTCTGAGTACCTTCCTGAGCTATGGGTCTGTGACCACCTGGTGCCAGACAGAATCACACGCCCAGCCTCCCCCTCTCAACCTCCCCTTCTCAGCTTCACCTGCCCAGCCTCCTCTCACCTGCCCAGCCTCATCTTCCCAGCCTCCCCTCACTTGCCCAGCCTCCCCTGGATCCAGGGGGCAGTGCTAGGTCTGCTCTGCTTGCTCGTCTCTGAAAGACTTGCTTCCATAACCAACATCCCCGAGTAGAGGAGGGACCTCGGGCTGCGAGGTTCCTGATGAGTTTATTTTAACGTTCCCCGTCCCGGGTGTCAGCAACGCGCTGCCCTTCACTCACGCTCACTGCCTGGCGTTCGGCCACTCTCGAGCCTCTCTAATTGCCGGGCGTCCCAGTGCCTGATGACTCACCATCACGGCCGAATGCACGGATGCTAATTCCATTTGCCCGTTTGGCTCACAGCAGAGGTTTAACGACAAAGACTTTCTCAAGGAGAACTCACCAGAAACCGTGTTTGTGCCGCCCTGGAACGTCCCCCAAGTTCCCCTAAGGCGTTTGAAGGCCTCTGCCCTCTGCCCTCTGCCCTCTGCCACAGGGTCGGCTGGGAAATGTGTCACCGGGGGTGTGATGCCATTTCCCAGTGAAGTTTCTGGCCATGCAATCGTGGAAATCGCATGGGAAGACGCAGAGCCGCGCGAGTCTAACGCATGAGAAGGACTATGCCATCCTCACACCGTTCTTGCCACAGGAAATGGTGAAATGAGTGTCCTCCTTCCCATTTTCTTTTAAAAAAATTTATCCTCACCTGAGGATATGTGACATGTTTATTGATTTTTTTTTTTTTTTTTTTTTTTTGAGGAAGACAGAGAGAGGGAGAGGCTGGTTGCCTCCTGTACATACCGACCGGGAATTGAACCAACAGCCCTTTTGGTGAACAGATGATGCTCCAACCAACGGAGCCACCGGGCCAGGGCCTCCTGCCCCTTCGCCTCTGCCTGCACTTTCTTCTCTTTTGCTTCTGTATCCCTGCCCTGGAGTTTCCTACTCCCTAGAGGACCACAGCTGTCCTTCCGTCCCCACAGGCCTGGCTGAGGCCGGGTCAATCCCAGGTAGATTAATGAGTCTTTTCTCAGCAAGAAGAGTGTTCAAGAGCCGTGCAGCCCAGCAGGAGAAATCCCCGTTGCAATAGGCCTTCCTTTCCAGAGACGTACACGGGCCCTGCCTTCCACACCTGGAAGAGCTTTCGGTGACAACGGAAAAGGTATTTCTTCTCATTCAAAGACGGTTGGCCCTGCCGGTGTGGCTCAGTCGTTTGAGCATCGTTCCATACATGGGAGGTTGCCGGTTTGATCCCCAGTGGAGGGCGTGCAGGAGGCAACCCATCTGCAATTCTCTCTCACGTCGGTGTTTCTCTCTCCCCCTCTCCCTTGCTCTCTACAATCAATTAAAAACCACATATTTATTTACTCAGAGAAGGTTGGCTCCCTCTGTTGCCAGGAGGAAGCAGAGCAGAACCCGGAAATGCATCATATCCGTGGCTGTGATGTTTGATTTCCCATAATCCTCTTTCAGCGAATGGGTGGCTTTTCTCAGAACCACCCAAAGCGTGGACTGCCCAGTGGACTGTCCAACTCACGGCTTCCTGGTGGCTTAGGTACAAGTAAATCGCACTTAAAACCGACTGACGGACCGACCGACTGACTGTCCCAACGACCCACCAACCAACCAACTAACCGACCAACCAACTCCCCAAACTTTGGAGCCAAATGTTTGGCAAACATGTGTTTTCTTCCCGTGGCTCCTCTGTGACCCTCAACACCTCCCGCAGCAGCTGTCCTTGAGAGCCTAAGTCGGCCATCATTTCCATCGCATCCCAGCGCGATTTTTCAGTCATTTCAACAATAAACTTAATTATGCCCAAGAACTAATATTTAATGTGTTTCTGGGCTTGTCGTAGGTCATTAATCCTCTTAACAGCCTCATGAGGTTGGTTCTATTCCAGGTTCTATGACCTCATTTTACACACAAGGAAGCTGGAACTGGGAAGTTCAAAGACAGTCGTGGTCGCGAAGCAGGAGAGGGAGGGTTTACAATCCCGGCGGGTCTGACACTGAGCCCGTGCCGCCTGCTGCCAAGCAGGGTGACTCCGCCTCACCCCCGAGGTCCATGTGCAGCATGAGGGGACCCCAGCCTTCCTGCTCACCTCTTGTCCCCACAATAAAGCACAGCATCGGGCTGACACGGAGCCCCCAGTGAACATGTCATAAAGGAAAAGACAATGTCATGTTTTTTCAAATTAAAACAAAGACGGCAGTGCGCGCCTTGCACTCTGTGGTTTGGGTTTTTGTGGCCCCGGGAGAGTCTGACTGCGTGGACGCTGAGCCCAGACACAGTCCCGCGGTGGGGGAGGGGCCGAGGGGCCTTGGGCAGGATTCCAGCAGCCCCGCCGTGATGCCATCGCTCCAGCCCAGGGACACTCCTGCGCTGTGCTCAGTGGGCAGTGGAGGGCGTGCTCAGCACACGTCTCCATCCGTGTCCAGAATGACTCGCATACTTGCCTCAGGAGGAGGAGGAAGGCCCACCCAGGGCAGCGGCAGAGCTGGCGAAGGAGGGGGAACGGGAGGGAGAGAGGCTTGCTCCCCTGACCTCACCCAGTCCCGCTCCGACTCTGCCCAGCCAGGCTGTGCGTCCACGTGTCTCCGCGTCGTCTAATGTGGTGAGAAACCCGCTGAGGCAGCTCCACCGGGACTCCCATCCCTGCCACCCATCCGGTCAGGTTCTTCCTCCTCCACCGTCTCCCAGGTGATGCCGATGCCTCCATGAGATTCCTGTTACGCTGGTTTAGCCCAGTGGTTCCCAATGTGGGGCACCCACCGGGGGGCAATGTGCTGTTTGAGGGGGGCAGTTGGAGAATGCGTTATTAACTGTACATTTTTTGCATTTCTTATGGTTCTAGGGGCCTCACATACCGCATATAAATGTACCAGAGGCCCGATGCACGAAATCCGTGCAAGAGTAGGCCTCCCTTCCCCGGCTGCCGGCACCGGCTTCCCTCTGGCTGCTGACAGGCACCCGGGGCCCCGGCTTCCCTTGCAGCCCCGGCTTTGTCCGGAAGGTCGTCCAGAAGGACTTCCGGTCTAAGTAGCACATTATGCTTTTATTATTGTAGATATTGTGACATATTTATGCATTTTAGTTCTGTATTATATGTTTTGAAACTTAATTTGCTATTTTTTTCATGTCACTGCATATTATTATTTTTTAAACAAGTCCTTAGTGACTTCTTCCTCAGTCCTCCCACTGTCCTTTCGTTCTTTTATTTCTCTTTCATGGCTGCCAGCTTCTTTGGAAGCTTGTCTAGACCAAGTTCATGGCCTTTTAGGCTCCCTCCATGTGAGCAGGAGTCACTTTTGAACAGTAAGGACTCTGCGTCACAGGGGCACCAGGATGTTAGAGATGCTCGGGGGGCGTGGCCAGAAGCAGGCTGGGCGCCACTGGTTTAGCCTGAACCCAGCCCTTCCCCCGAGGCCTCCTCTTAGCCATTGCCCACCCACCGGCTCCCACCTGCTCCTTGGCTGTCCGTGCCCACGTCTCCTTGTGCTCGGAATTGAGCCCCATCTCCCCACCCGTCCAGGGTCCACCGACTGCCCTGCAGTGGCCCCGCCCTGAGCCCAGGCAGCCTCTGTCTTAACCAGCGTCCTGGGTGATGCTTGAACCCATCTCAGCACTCGGTGTTCCTGCTGCGTCCACGTTTGTTCTGTAATTTATATTGTAAAGAGGACTTTCCTTTGCCACCGGTGCTGAGCTGCACTCTGCTTGGTCCTAACACCCACCGTGCAGTTTAGTTCTCCGACCCGCCCCGTCCGATGCCTGAGCCCGATGCCTGAGCCCCGCCGGAATCCCGCCCCCCTGCCCGGACCGCGTCCTCTCAGCTCTGTAATTATGGCGGGCGGCTGCCTGCATTGCTGCTGATTGAGGCTTGCTCTGCCTCTGCTCCTCGTTTTAAAGGTTTGTTAGATCTGCGAGCTCTTTAATATCTCACCCTGCAGCCCAGGTGAGGGCGTGAGGAGGGTGGGGAGTTCAGTAAATTCGTAGTTTGGTGTCGCCACCAGCCAGGTTTGTGTTGTTGCGAAGTCTGAACAGGAGTCTGATGTCACCAAAGACTTTGAAGATGGACAGGAGCTCCTCATCCCGGGGACCGGCCGACAGGAGGGTCCTCTGTGACCGGCAGGCAGTCAGGCTCCGGCTCCTGCAGCCATGGCCAGGAGTCTTCCTTCCATGAGACCCGGGAGTCGAGGAGACAATTCCGTCTTTAGAGGTCGAAGGAGGCGCGTCCCTATACAGCCCTCGCGGCGCCTCCAGACGTCCCAGGTGAGAGGGCCCTCACCTGTCCTCCCTCCTGTGCACACGCTCCCTCACCTGTATTCCCTCCTGTGCACACGCTCCCTCACCTGTATTCCCTCCTGTGCACACGCTCCCTCACCTGTATTCCCTCCTGTGCACACGCTCCCTCACCTGTATTCCCTCCTGTGCACACGCTCCCTCAGCTGTAGTCCCCCCTGTACACACGCTCCCTCACCTGTAGTCCCCCCTGTACACACGCTCCCTCACCTGTAGTCCCCCCTGTGCACACGCTCCCTCACCTGTAGTCCCCCCTGTGCACACGCTCCCTCACCTGTAGTCCCCCCTGTGCACACGCTCCCTCACCTGTAGTCCCCCCTGTACACACGCTCCCTCACCTGTAGTCCCTCCTGTGCACACGCTCCCTCACCTGCAGTCCCTCCTGTGCACACGCTCCCTCACCTGTAGTCCCCCCTGTACACACGCTCCCTCACCTGTAGTCCCCCCTGTGCACACGCTCCCTCACCTGTAGTCCCCCCTGTACACACGCTCCCTCACCTGTATTCCCTCCTGTGCACACGCTCCGTCACCTGCAGTCCCTCCTGTACACACGCTCCCTCACCTGTCGTCCCTCCTGTGCACACGCTCCCTCACCTGTAGTCCCCCCTGTGCACACGCTCCCTCAGCTGTCGTCCCTCCTGTGCACACGCTCCCTCACCTGTCGTCCCTCCTGTGCACACGCTCCCTCACCTGTATTCCCTCCTGTGCACACGCTCCCTCACCTGCAGTCCCTCCTGTGCACACGCTCCCTCACCTGTAGTCCCCCCTGTACACACGCTCCCTCACCTGTAGTCCCCCCTGTGCACACGCTCCCTCACCTGTCGTCCCCCCTGTGCACACGCTCCCTCACCTGTCGTCCCCCCTGTGCACACGCTCCCTCACCTGTCGTCCCTCCTGTGCACACGCTCCCTCACCTGTCGTCCTGTCCCTCCTGTGCTTAAGGCTCAGGTTTCAGGCCCACCCCTCACCTTGGTCACCCAGGAGCCATTATTTCCACGCCTACAATTGGAAACGTGCTCATGGCTATTCCCCAGACAATGACGAAACTGGGAGAGTCAGAGGGCAAATGGGGGCATGTAATCCCTTTCAGGATAAAGGTTAAAATAAAATGATAAGTAAAACAATCGCAGCCCTGGCTGAGCTTACGTTCAGCTGGGAGGGGAAGGGGTATAATACATAAGATGCCTGGTCACGTGGTGAAGGAACTTTGAAGAAAACAAGGACAGTTCCTGGGATGGAGCCCAGGGAGGAGCTGGCATGTTCCATAGATGGGCAGCGGCCCTCGCGGGTGTTGCTCAGTGGATAGAGCGTCGGCTTGTGGACTGAAGGGTCCTGGTTCCATTCTGGTCAAGGGCACGTGTCTGGGTTGTGGGCTCAATCCCCAGTAGGGGGCGTGCAGGAGGCAGTGATCAATGACTCTCTCTGTGATGTGGAACCCATAGTTTCAATTGCCTGGCGGAGGGCACAGGTTCGCTCGCTGTGAAATCCTGAAAAACGGGAAGTGCCGCTGGTTTGTCTGCAAAGACTTCACAGGAGCCGGAGCCGGGCTTGCCTGGGGCCTGGCGCTGAGATAAGGGCGGTTGGGGTTGGGGTTCCTGTTGGGACTTGCCCAGGGCAGTGCTTTGTGGGGGGACAGGTCCCTGGTGGGGACCATCGCTCAATCAGCCGGGAGCAGCCCTTGTCCCTCCCCTCTGCCCGCCACCCCTAACCTTCAGACCTTCAGCAACCCCCGCCCCCGCCTCCCCCATCCCTGCCTTGGTGATGCCAAGGCTCTGGAGGTGCAGGATGGGCTCTGGATGAAGGGGGGACGCTCAGGAGTTGGACGCTGGGGTTGGAGCCTGGTTGGCGCTGGGGGTGGAGGTGGCTTGGCCTTCGCTCCCTGGGCTGCAAAGAGTCGGGAGAGTTGGGGAGTCAGGGAGTCGGGGAGTCGGGCCGCCTCTCTCTCAGGGAAGCACAGGGATTGTCCCGAGGTCCTTGTGACCCGCTGGGCCTGGGGCAGCGTGGCCTTCGGGCGGGAGCACCCCGGCTTCCGGCCTCCCCGGGGTCCCTGCTCCCTGGACGCGCTGCAGCGGACCCGGGTCTCCTCCAGGCCCGTCTGCTGTGACATGGCCTCCGGGAAGCGCTTTCCAATCTCCTGCGTTTTTTTAAAAAAATATTTTATTGATTTTTTTTTCTTTTTTTTTCAGAGAGGAAGGGAGAGAGATGAGAGTCAGAACCATCCATGAGAGAGAACCATGGATCGGCTGCCTCCTGCACGCCCCCCACTGGGGATGAGCCCGCAAACCATGCACATGCCCTTGACTGGAATCGAACCCGGGGCCCTTCAGTCCCTGAGCCGACGCTCTACCCACTGAGCCACACAGGCTGGGGCTCGATCTCCAAGGACGGCCCAGGCATCTCCTCACCGCTGCCTCACAGTCTGGGGAGCATCTGCTAAGGGGGTGCGATTTCTGAAACGTTTGCTCTAGTGCAGTGGTTCTCAACCTTCCTAATGCCGCGACCCTTTAATACCGTTCCTCATGCTGTGGTGGCCCCCAACTTCACTGTGACAAATTGAACATAATGAAAGCATAGTGATGAATCACAAAAACAACATGTAATTATAGATGTGTTTCCTGATGGTCTTAGGCGACCCCTGTGAAAGGGTCGTTTGACCCCCAAAGGGGTCGTGACCCACAGGTTGAGAACCGCTGCTCTAAGGACTGTGACTTGGCTGTTTCCTGGCACAGCTGACTTCTCTGCCGGGAACTGAACCCCAGGGAGCCACTGAGCGTAGGAGACGCCTGGTCCCTGGGGCCTCCTGCCCGTGGCCCCGGATGCAGGCCCGGCCCGGCTCTCGTGTGGGAAGACGCGTGTGATGTGTTTGATGGTCACACGTGGCTGGCGGTCAGGGTCATGCGCTCTCACCTGCCCGCGGCCATCCTCACAGGAGACCCACATGGGTGAACTGTTCCCAGCCCTCTGTTGCCTTTAGAGCGAGTGGCTCAAGCCCACGCTCTGCTCATGCTCAGCCTGTCACGCTTATGGCAGGGCAGCCCGTGCCAGGCCGTGGGACAGACACGCCTGAGCGCTGCCGCCCGGGGCTGAGCAGGCGGCTGTATCCGCGAGGGGACGCTGCTGGGAAAGGATTCAGTTCATCTCCCATTTCCTGAGGGCCTTTGCAATCCCGGGGAAAGTGTCTTTCAGTTTCTGCTTTTCTCTTTCAGAAATAAAATAATGCGCGAAGCCCTTAATTGAAAACGACCCAATATTTACAGAAACGTATTTCTATCTGTCTCACCCCAGAGCGCTCTAGGGGCACCTGTCCGTCCGCCCATGGCGGCTAAGCTAACAGGCAAGTCCACCCGTGAGCATTTGTGTGAAATACTAGCCTGCACGTCGCCTCCGGGAACAGGAGCGAAGCTAATAACCGTTTCCTCCTGGAAGGTCTGCAGCCCCAGGCCCGCTGCAGGCATCTCTGCCCCCAACGCCACGGACGCTCCAACAGCTGCTCAGTCGGTTCTCGGTTTCATATTTGTTTTACACTGAAGTGCCTGCGGCCATGAGGCCGCGTTTTTCTTCTCCCCCCCTCCCCCTCCCCCTCTCTCTCCCTCCCTCCTTCTCACCCTCTCCCACTCTCCCTCTGAATGCACAATTTAACATGTGCCCTCCCAGCCAGAGTTAACACTTAATGCGATCACCCCACCTCCAGGCACTGTTCTCATGCTCCCTGCGTATCAGCGCACTCAGTCCTGGCCTCACATCACTGTCCCCAGGACAGAGGAAGCAGCTGGGAGAGAGGGGCCTTGTCCACATTCAGCCAAGCGGTCATGCCTGAGCCTGGCTTTGACCTGCAGGCTGGCCCTCAAGTCATGGATAATAGGACACTGATCTGATTTATTATGCCAAGTGCCCCACCGGGGAGCAAGCAGTGGCCATGTTAGCATCACACCAGCCAGCTGAGCACATGCTCCCTGGAGGTCCCGCTGTGGCCGCACCATGATCCCGCCATCGCTGCCGAAACAGCACACGTGAGATGCATCCTGTGGCCATGGTCCATCCCGTGGTCGTGGTCCATCCTGTGGCCGTGGGCCATCCCGTGGCCGTGGCCCACCCCCGTGGCTGTGGTCCATCCTGTGGCCGTGGGCCATCCCGTGGCTGTGGGTCCAGCAATGGCTGTGGTTGCTCTCTATGGACCATCTTATTCCCATAGCTGTTGGCCATCCTGCTGCTAATTTCTGGCGTTCAAAGCGTTGATGCCTCTCCTTGTACCGGGATGGGTTTCAAGGAGACAGGGGTGTTTTCCTGCCGGTTTCCTTCATCACAGGGGTAGGGAGCGGGGGCAGTCCCCTGACATTGCAGCTTATTCTCAGCCTCAGGGCAGAGTCTCCAACACTTGGGCACGTCAGCATTTATGCATCTGTTCTGCTCTGTCAGCTGCGGCAGCCACGCCCCTGCTTGCTGATCTCACAGACCAGCCTGTTTCAGCAGCGGCATTGAAACCACCTCCCAAGACATTCCTGTGCTGGTGTTTGCGAAAGAGGTTGTGGTCCTTCGCACCACGTAGGGGCCTGGCCTCATAGAGCCGTGTGTTCCCGCAGAACTGCCCTGTGTCCTGGGGAGCGGGACACAGAAGCCCCGGGGGCCCAGGCCAGACAGCGGGGCTCGCCTGGTTTGGGTCTCTGCTCTGAGTCTTCAGCGTTTCAGGTGCTCAATTCTACGTCCCAGGCGCTAGAGAGCAGTGTTACCTGAGAAATCCGCTTGGCCTGGGTTACAGTGTGGAACAATGATTGCTTCCTCGCTACCACAGTGTTCGTAAGAATCACAGGCGTTGCTCTCCTGTAACACACGAAGATACGGCTGTGGCCCAGCCAGCGCAGCTCAGTGGTTGGGTGTTGACCTATGAACCAGGAGGTCAGGATTCGATTCCCGGTCAGGGCATGTGCCCGGGTTGTGAGTTCGATCCCCAGTGTGGGGCGTGCAGGAGGCGGCCGATCAGTGATTCTCTCTTGTCGTGGATGCTTCTATCTCTCTCCCTTCCTCTCTGAAATCAATGAAAACATATTTAAAAAAATAAAACCATGACTGCGCTCATCAAGTCCTGTCACCTGCCCTGCCCTGGAGCCCAGTTACCGTGTGAGCAGGGCTGTGGCTGGTAGTGTGGCGAGTCCCTTAGGAGACAAACTGCGAGGCTCCCTCGTACCCGAGGACGTCTGTTCTCACCGCTTCCCTGACTCATGCCGGTTTTCACACTTGAAATGAAGCTCACCCTTCGGGGAACCTGGACAGGAAACGCTTCGGGCGAGTGAGCCCAGATCTTGGAAAAGATAAAGTGAGATTCTGCGTGTGAATGAAAAAAAAAAGCATATTAAAGGCAAAACGCCAGAGGGAGTTCTCTTGGTGCTTCACACTCTCCGTTCGGTAAGCAATGGGTCTCACAGCTGAGTCACTCAGGCACCAAACGTGTGTACGCACGACGCCGCACCCGGGGCCGCGAATGTGTGTGTTTCTATTTCTACCAAAAGCAAAAGCAGCAAAAGCAGAAAACAGCCGGGAGCACCTCGAACACAAGGCCTCTGCACACAGGGAAGCCATCAGCAGGGGAAACACAGCCCCTGAGCCGGAGGGAGGAACACGGGCACCTCACGTGTCATCGAGGGACCTTACCCGGAATATCTGAGCGGAACGCTGGCCACCCCGTCCGCAAAGACAAACAGCCCAATGAAAACGGGCATCGATCTGAGCACGTGGACATTTCTCTGAAGACGGTAAGTGAGTGGCCAGTCCTCCCTGGCCAAGAGGCTGGCCTCTCGAGCTCTGAGAAATGCCAGGCACACCCAGCAAGCTGCCACCTCACACCCACGGCCGTGGCTGTCTCCGCGGGCCAGACACCCACCCTGTCCGGGAGGCGCTGGGCCCGCACGCAGAGCGGGTGGGAACCTAAAATGGGGCAGGTGCTTCGGAAAACCTTCTGGTAGTTTCTCAAACATCTTAAAGCTGAGGTACCCTCCAACCCAGAAGTTCAGTTCTTAGGTATAGAGCCAAAAGGAGTCAGAACATGTCCACACAAAACCATGTACTTGAATCTACAGAGCAGGATTCACATCAGCCAAACCATGAAGGCAAACCAATGTCTGGCAGCCGAGGCATCCTATCTAATAAATGAGAAACATGGTAATTGGCGTACGACCGCTACCCTTCCCATTGGCTAATCAGGGCAATATGCAAATTAACTGCCAGCCAAGATGGCGGCCGGCAGCCAGGCAGCTTGAAACTAACATGAGGCTTGCTTGCTTCAGTGACGGAGGACTCCAACATTCCCGCCTGCTTTGCCGGCCTCTGAGCTTGCAGTTTAAGAAACATAGTAACAAATATAGAAGCTAAACAAAACCCCAGAAACCAGCTTTCAGCGAGCCAGGATCTCAGAGCTGGAGTTGATACAGAGTTTCGATTATAGAACTAAAACAAACCAGATACCTGCTTTCAGGAGCGGAGGCCTAAGAGCTGGAGCCTCAGAGCTAAAGCTGGCCCCGAATTAAAAAGAAAAAGAAAAAAAGGAGTGGTTGGGAGCTTCTGTCACCCGCCAGCCTGAAAACATCCCTCAGCCCCTCACCCAGACTGGCCAGGCACCCCAGTGGGGACCCCCACCCTGAAGGGGGTGTGACCAGCTGCAAACAGCCATCATCCCCTCACCCAGGCTGGCCAGGCATCCCAGTGGGGACCCCCACCCTGATCCAGGACACCCTTCAGGGCAAACCAGCCGGCCCCCACACGTGCACCAGGCCTCTACCCTATATAGTAAAAGGGTAATATGCCTCCCAGCACCGGGATCAGCGGAGCCGCGAGGCCTCCCGGCACCGGGATCAGCATGACAGGGGGCAGTGCCCAAACCCCCTGATTGCCCTGTGGCTCTGTGTGTGACAGGGTGCGGCGCCCCAACCCTCCCACCCCCCCATGGGCCCTGCTCTGTGTGTGACGGGGTAGAGCCATAACCTCCCCATCGGCCCTGCCTTGAGTGTGACAGTGGCGGCACCCCAACCCCCTGATCGGCCCTGCTCTGTGGGTGATAGAGGGCGGTGCCCAACCCCCTGATCCGCCCTGCTCTGTGTGTGACAGGGGGTGGTGCCCCAACTCCCCTATCGCCCCTACTCTGTGGGTAACAGGGGGGAGCTCCCCAACCCCCTGATCCGCCCTGCTCTGTGCGTGACAGGGGGTGGCACCACAACCTCCCTATCGGCCCTGCTCTGAGCCCGACCAGGGGCTGCACCTAGGGATTGGGCCTGCCCTCTGCCACCTGGGAGCAGGCCTAAGCCAGCAGGTCATTATCTCTCGAGGGGTCCCAGACTGCGAGAGGGCACAGGCCGGGCTGAGGGACCCCCCCTCCCCCCCCCCCCCCACCGAGTGCACAAATTTTTGTGCACCGGGCCTCTAGTCTCTATATATAAAAGCCTAAGTCACCATTCAACTGTTCGATCAGTAGCCATGATGCACACTGACCACCAGGGGGCAGACGCTCAATGCACAGGCATGGAAACATGGAACAGACTGATAAATCTCAGAGGGAAGTGGGGAGGGTGGGAAGAGATTAACCAAAGATCTTATATGCATACCAGATGCCTGGTGCTTGGATTCTTCCAGGGATCGGGCCAAAACCGGCTCTCCGACATCCCGCAAGGGGTCCCGGATTGCGAGAGTGCGCAGGCCAGGCTGAGGGACCCCATCGATGCACGAATTTGTGCACCGGGCCTCTAGTGGCTAAATAAACGAGGTGTGTCCTTGTAAAAAACACCACTGACTGTAGAAGGAGTGAAGTGGGAACCCAAGACGACACCACATGCCCTGGTGACAGTGGGCGGGGCAGGTAATAGGCATAGAGCCACGGCTGTCTAATAATATCCACCGTACTAACCAGAGACGAGAGGTTCTCTGACAGACCCGGGGGCACGGGAGGAGGAAACGAGGCTGTGAAAAGATAAAATGCCTCGGTGGGTCCATGCCTCAGAGAAGAAAGGCATCTGAGAGCAGAACAAGGTCGGGACACGCTTTGACTTGGTGGCTGTGCCGGACCCTGACCCCCTCCGGGGGTTTCTCTCAGGAACGCTGACCGTCCTCTGGGCCCAGGCGCGGGCTGAGCTGAGTGTAACATCACAGATGATTAGCCCCTCGATCTCCGACTCTGAGCTCCTGAAGGCCGGGCTGCGGGCCCCCCTGCCCTGTCCACGCTGCACTTGTAGCTGCACGAGGCTGTCTCTCCCTCGTGCGCAGAGAACCGGCCACTGGGAGGGGGTCGGAGCAGATGCTCGCGGATGACCCGCTGCTCCCCCTGCTGCCGGCAGGATCCGAACCAAAGCTCATCTAGGAGGCAACCCCGTTGCTTCCCGGGCGCCAGGAGTGACAGGCAGCTGGACCCGTGTTCACAGCCGCAGGGAGCATCGCGCACGGCCTGGGCGCCGCGTCCCCGCAGGAGCCTCGCGAGGAGCTGGACGTGGATGGGCAGCCGGGGTCCAGGGGCTCCCCCTGCATCGTCCCTGTTTCACTCGACCTCGCCATGGCAGGCTCTCGGCTAATAGGATGACTCCGTTTTACAGGAGTTGACTCCTCAACCCCTGGGTGGTTCCCCCAGCCCAGCCCTCCCCGTCCTCCGTGTCCCCTCCTGTCACATGTTTCTTGGGTCTCGGGCGCTTTCTTGCTGTAGCTCGCGCTTCCCCCGCACAGGGCACAGGGACCATCAGGGGAGACTCTGAAACAGCTGCCAGGGTCCCGAGAGCAGCAGCCTGGGTTGAGGTATGTTGGCATCACTGGCATTTGAGTTCCAAAGGGGTCGCCCCACAGCGAGACCCCGGTTAACCTCCGTGTTTGTGGGCGATTGTCCCTCTATTTGCCATCTTCCGTGCGCCTGTTCCAGATGCCCGTCCCCGTGGACTGCCCCCTGGCTAGTGGGACCGAGGACCGAGTATCGTCCTCCCTCCTGAGGAAGGTGGGGAGATCTAATTCTCGTAGACGCCTCCTCGGCACCCGGCTGGCGCTTACATTGGCACTGACCCCAGAGAGGCCCCGCGTGGCTTCCCTCGCAGCTGCCTGTGGTCACGGAGGCCGAGGGGGCCTTAGAAACACGCAGCTTCCCGTCACACGACCACAATGATTTTAAAAAACAAACGTCTGAAACTTCTGCAAATGTAGGCGCTGGTGTGTAAGAGCTACACATTCAGATATTTGAAGTAGCTCGGATACTGTCTTTCTTTCCTTCAGGTTTCAGTTAAGACGTTCGATCACGTGAACACGAGGGCTGGGCGTGTCCTGGTCACACTGGAGACACGCCGGGCCCCCACGCGGGGGATGGAAGGGCCGGGGGAGTCACATCGGCATCTACGTCAGTTGCTCTTTATGTGACGGAGCCCTGACTGCGGGATACCTGTGACCCGGTATCAGTTCCACGGGTAAGTGTAAGCGAAGGCAGGGAGGGGCGGGGAGGGGCAGCCTCGCCCCGTCGCAGGGGAGGTGGAGAAACAGTGTGAGGGTGGGCTCCCCGCTGGGACGGGGTCGGTTCTTTATGGGGCGGAGGCGGCGGTGGACGGAGAGGGAGAGGGGGTGAGAGACCGAGCCGTCGCCGCCCAGAGCGACGCCGGAGAGCATGCGACTCCGACTCCGCAGAAGCGAAAACGGCCGAGTCCGTAGCGTCCCGTGGCCGGTCCCGATGCAGCGATTTCTGGCGTTTTCCGTGCGCGGAGCCGTCTACCTCCGGGACCAGGGCTCCGGGGCCTGGACAGCGGGACTCTGTTCTCGCTTCCCCAGATCCCACCCCCAGAAACGATTGTTCTGATTTTTTCTTTAATCCTCTCCCAAGGGTCTGCCTTTTGTTTTGTTTTGTTAATCCTCAAACGAGATAATTTCCTTTTTCCCAGCATCACACGCAGGCTGTTGCTCTCGTCTCTGGGAGCACCTGCGGATGGCGCCGTGGGCACAGGCAGGGGCTGGCAGGCGCCCCGTTCGCCCCTCGCCCGGGGACGGCGGTGTGGACCATCTCGGTCTGTGGACAAGGCGCGTCTTGTGTGCCCAGCGTCAGCGCCAGCCTGGCACGGCCTCGGCAGGCCCCCCCCCCGCCACCCTGCCCCGGGCTCCGCGCTGCACGGGTCAGGAACCCAGCCAAGCGCCGGCTTCCCGGGACGGCCTGTGATCCTGCAAAAGTCATTCCCAGCCCGGCCACGTGGCTCCGTGGTGAAGCACCAACCCCTGAACCAGGAGGTCAGGGTTCGCTTCCCCGTCAGGGCACAGGCCCGGGCTGCAGGCTGGACCCCGTGTGGGGCGAGCAGGAGGCAGCCGATCCATTTCTCTCTCATCACTGATGTTTCCATCCCCCTCTCCCTCTCCCTGTCTCTGAAACCAATAACAACATTAAAAAGAAAGTAATTTCCAGTTTCCATTGGAATCTGGGTCCTCCTGACACGGAGGCTTTGCAGGTGTCGGCTGATCCCGAGCTCCTGGGGGGACCGTCCGATGCTGAGCCGGTGGGAGTGTCCCCGCAGGAGATGGCGCCCACGTGTGCACGCCCACCCCACGCGCGGCTGCACCAGGATAACAGAGTCAGTGACACAACGCCGGCCGACTGTGCGGATAGTGAGGGGCTGTAATGGCCGCCACCGCAGCCAGAGGTGTAACGTCAATAACTGGATCCTCCTTTTTACGAGCGTCTCCGGGGCGGGGACGGCCAGTGAGATAAACATCGGTCTCCGTCCCTCACGGGAGCCCTGGGACTGCCCGGGCGCGTCCCTGGGCCCTGCTCCCACTCTGTCCGTGGGAACCCTCCTTCATTCCCAAGGGCTCGCAAACAGAGCGACAGCCGTCCTCGCTGTAAAGCAAACATAACAAACACGGGCCTGATGCCGTCGTCGCCCCGTTGCCGCGGCCGGGCGCTCACCTCCTGGCCCGTTTCTCCTTTCCCTCACCCCTGGGGCCAGCCCCTTCCACAGCGTTTGTATTTCTCTAGTGTTGCCCTCTCCAGCGGCCCTCCCCCTGCTCCAGGCCAGAAACCCCTGCCTCCCATCTGGTGCCACAACCTCATGAAGCTCGGTGACTTCAGTGTTTCTCTTACCAACTTCACACCAGACATCACTGCAAAGTCAAATTCAACCACATTCCATCTCCGCCCTTAAGTCTGTTCCCTTCCCTCCCTTCCTCTTCCCTTCCCTTCGAATCCATTCCAATCCAATCCATTCCCTTTCATTCCCCCCCTTTTAAAAAATATATTTTCATTGTTTTCAGAGAGGAAGGGAGAGGGAGAGAGAGAGACACGCCAGTGATGAGAGAGCATCATGGATTGGCTGCCTCCTGCACGCCCCCTTGTCTGGAATCGAACCCAGGACCCTTCATTCCACAGGCTGATGCTCTATCCACTGAGCATGGCCCGAGGGGATGGTGCAGAGCCCAGAGGTCCATGGAGGAGGCAGGTCCAGGCCTGATGATGGCGTGGATGCTGGTGGCCGATGGGATGTTACTGTGAAGCAGGACTCTCAAAGGTGGGGCTTGGGCGTGTGACACAGAATAAAGGAAACTCATGAGTCCACGCCAGGCCCAGGTGGCTCAGTGGCTGAGTGTCGACCTATGAACCAGGAGGTCACGGTTTGATTCCCGGTCAGGGCACATGCCCGGGTTTCGGGCTCCATCCCAGTGTGGGGAACGCAAGAGGCAGCCGATCAATGATTCTCATCATTGATGTTTCTATCTCTCGCTTTCTCTCCGAAATGAATAAAAATATTTTAAAATTTTAGGTTAAATGGAGTCCAAATATATGGTGACAAAGGATGACTTGACTTTGGGTGGAGGGCACACAATCCAATATACAGAGGATAGAGATGAACACTTGAAACCTATGGTTTTATTAACCACTGTCACCCCAATAATTTTTTGGGGGGCACATAAGCATGGTTTATTTTCCATTTAAGATTTCTATACTTCTTTCCCGGGGATAAAAATGATTTTGGCACAGATCTATTTTTTTAACATAAGCAACCAAGAGACGGTTTCCTCAAACACAGAGTGGAACGTCTTTCATTTTCTGACCCACAGAAGCTGCTTTTGCTCTCGTTAACCTAACAGGAAGGGCCGGAATCCGAAATCAGCCGATATCGACCAGCAGCAATAACAGCGATAATCCCCACGGCTGTAAAAATAAAGCCCCTCTAACCCTGAGCGGCTGTGTCACACAGCAGGGACCTAAACAACACAGCAAAGCAGCCTCAGGGGACGCTGACCACGTCATTAACCTCTCTGCAGGAAAATAATGCCAGGGAAGGGTTCCCCGAGAGCCTGGGAAACCCGTAAATTTAATAAAAAACGTACAGAAGGCCAGGAGGGGGAGCCCTCGAGCATGGCCTCTCTGGGCCAATCACAAAACCCAGCAGGAAGCCTCAGTTACAGACCCAGCAGGAAGGTGCTTGCAGACTTCCACAGGCCCCACTCCCCCTGCCCAGCAACAGCCGGCCAATCGGAAGCCCCACACTCTCCTTCCCTCCAATGGGCTTTCATGCAAAACAGCTGCTCCCTTTTCTCTATAAAGGCAGGTCCCTCTCCCTGCTTGTCGGACCTGCCTGTGCCTTTGGCCAGAGTTCGCTTGTCCCCAAACGGCGATTCTCCTACTTCTGAACAAACCCATTTTGCTGGTAAGATCACTGGCCGTTTTACAGTTAAAGTCGACGTGACGGGGTGCTCAGGCCCGAGAACACGGGAGGCTGGTGAGCGAACGGGTGCAGGTGCGGCCGAGCCCCCGAGCTCCCGCTCTGCTGTCCCGGGTGTGAGGGGCGTCTCTCCGGGACCCAGGCTCCACTCCCGTTGCGTCTTGAGCTTTGTCTTGATTTGGAATTTTGTTTTGTTTTTTCATGAAGTCACCCCCTTCCTGGTGAGTACTCGTTTGCTTCCTGTGTGTGGCTGTGTTTGTGGGAGCCTCTGGAGCACCATTCGGTTGGAAGGGAGGCACCCCGGTCCCGGCGTCTCAGAGCAGCTGTTGGGGGACAGGCCCCTGGTGGTTAAGATGCTCCGGGGACCCCCAGGGTGCGATGGGCCAGCTGGTCCGGGGCCCGGCATCTCGTGTGCGTCCGGGAAGCGGTGACTTTGGGGGCATCTGAGGGTCAATGGCCGTCCTGGGAAGCTGGGTTTTAGGTCCACCTGCAGGTGCGCCCTTCAGAGAGAGCCCCTGTCCAGCTGGCGGGGCTCAGTGGTTGAGTGTTGACCTATGAACCCGGAGGTCAGGGTTTGATTCCCGGTTGTGTGTGGGCTCGATCCCCAGTAGGGGGCGTGCAGGAGGCAGCCAATCAAATGATTCTCTCTGATCATGGCTGTTTCTAGCTCTCCATCTCCCTTCCTCTCTGAAATCAATAAAAATATATTTTAAAAAGAGAGAGAGAGAGCCCCAGACCTATCGGAGACAAAGGATACATTCTTTGATGCCATGCAGAAAAGACTTAAAGATAAAATGACTAAGAAACAGCTCGAAATGGATTTGTGCAACATGAAAAACAAAAAACCTTTATTAAAAAATACACACAGCCCAAAACCTTGGCCGCCTGAGCAGGTGACCTCACATCGTCCCTGCACTGGAAGGACCGTGCGGCTCCCACTGGTCTCTGGAGTCCGGGCCTGAGGGGTGACTGGGGTCTTTACACTGAAGCCGGGAGATTGTCTGCGGGTCCCGCACGTCCGTGTGCACGTTACAGGGACACGCTGTCCCCCTGCCTCTGGGGTGCGGTGCCCACATCTGTTTGCGAGGAGAGTGACTTCACCGGCCCCAGGAGCGTCAGTGCCCGTGAGCGTCAGGTGTCCCTGAGCCCCGCAGAAAGATCACGGAAACTCACCCAAACGCTTTCCAGGTGCACGCGACCCGAGGAAATACTCAGGATGAGCGTTCGTTTGCCGGTTTAATTAGGAGCGGGCAGTGTCCAGCCCGCGGGCCCCATACGGCCCGGGGGGTCACTGGGGCTGGCCCTGCCGAGGCCGTGGGGGGAGCTGATTCAGTGTTTGACCGAGGGGAGCGGGCGCACGGGGAAGCTGGCGATTCTGTGTGGCCCGCGGCAGAGCGCAGCCCCCACCCGGACCTGCACCGGAAGGCGTGCCTGTGGACTCCCCCGCGTCCGTGTGACATGAGGTTCTATCTGGGCGCCCTGGTCACGGTCACGTCACAGCATTTGTCGGCGAGGAAATTCTCGAGAGATGGTGGCTGCTTGGTGTCCAGGAAAGCTTTTGTGATTGATCTAAATAGAATCGAAACGAAGGATTCAGAATCGATACAAATGGGGGGAGAGTCGTAGGTGCAATACCTATGTTTTACGGTGTGTGCGCTTAAAACCCAGAACCCCCAAACCTTTTTGGGTAACTTAAAACTGGAGAGTTTTGCTAAGTTAAATCAAGTCATGGAATTTTATTGACTCTTTGGATGATTCTCCAACAGGAGAAAATGCTAACACATTGATTACTAAAGATAGGTTACTTACGGCTTTTTATTGCACAGAAACGAACTTGGCCAGTCTACGCGTGTTTACTTATTTTCACTAGGAATTTAGGGTCCTAGGGGTTAAGCACTGTC
Organism: Myotis nattereri; assembly: GCF_964212035.1. NCBI lineage: Eukaryota > Metazoa > Chordata > Mammalia > Chiroptera > Vespertilionidae > Myotis > Myotis nattereri. The sequence continues at coordinate 844,213 of NC_138077.1, read as the reverse complement.
ATATTGTGGCAAGGCTACTGGGCATCGTGACCTCAGCGTCTGCATATGCAGGAAAAGGAGGGTGTGTGTTTTTGATAAAGGAAGATACGAGATTCGCTTTCCTGCACGTCCCTGTCCGATTTCCCCAGCTCTGTTCATTGAGGAGACTGTCCTTCGCCCGCGGTAGGTGCTGGCTCCCTTGTCCAATATTAATGGCCACGAAGACGTGGGCTTGTTTCTGGGCTCTCCGTCCGTTCCGCGGATCTACGTGCCTGCCCTTGTGCCAGGTCCGGGCCGTTTGATTGCTGTGGCCTGTAGCACAGTTTGATATCAGGTGGTGTGATCCTTCCAACTTCGTTCTTTCTTCTCGAGATTTCTGACATTATTCAGGGTCTCTATCCAGGGTAGGTGGAGGGGGTGGGGATGGAAAGAGGAGGGGGGTAGAGGTGAGCGAAAGGAGGGGGGTGGGGATGGGAAGAGACGGTGCTGGGGCGGCGGGCACAGGCGAGCATAGCCGGGCACAGGCAGGCACAGGCGGGCACAGGCAGGCACAGGCAGGCACAGGTGGGCACAGGCGGGCACAGGCAGGCACAGGCGGGCACAGGCGGGCACAGGCAGGCACAGGCGCCATGTGCAGATGTGTTTGGTTGCGCCGTCCACCTGAAACCCGTCTGATTTGTGAACCAGTGTCACCCCAGTGAACTCCGTGAGAAGGAGGCCTGAGAAATAGAAGTGCATTTGTGTTGAGGAACAAGGGAGTGAATTTGCCCTGAAGTAGAGCTGAGGAGGAGCCGATGAAAAAGGAACACTTTTCAGCGCAGGAGGCTGGGGCCCTGGAAAGGATGCAGGAAAGGGGGGATGGCTGAGAATGGGGCCAGGGGTCGCTCCTGGAGATTTAAGGGTGCAGTCGCTGTGGGAGGGGCCGGAGTGGCGAAGTGGAAGTGACCGCGAGAAAGAGGGGTGCCCCTCAGTGCCAGACAGGCGGCCCTTGGGGTCCCAGGGGAGCTCCTGAGACAGGAATGTAGACCGAGCGAGAGTGCAGGACTCATTGTTGAAATGCAGCACCCGATGCCTGTTATAGGATCTCAGGGCCTTTTTAAATCAGGCGTCAGGCGAGGCCTGGAGGATAAACCAAGTATCCAGGCACCTGCTTTCCTGCATAACCAACGCTCACCGGGTCTGGCGGCCACAGAGAAGCGAAAGTTCCTGCATGTGCTCCTCAGAGAGGCTGACAGGGAGGGACCGAGAGGCAAGTGGCAGGCTGATGGGACGTACCTGCGATATCTATTTGTGTTTGATGAGGACTTGTGTCCAAACCATATACAAATTGATAAACTTGTTAGAAAAAAGATAACCCAGTAGACAAATGGACCCACGTCTGGGACAGTTCACCTGACAGGGTGTTCCGACAGCCAGCGGACGTTCAGTCCTTAGGGAGATGCGCATGGGAACTGCCGTGTGAGGCCGTCCCGGACCCACCGGGACAGTGAGCGTGAAAGCAGCGTCGAGGCTGTTAGCGATGTGGGTACACGCGTGTCCACTCCTGTCAGAGGGGCCTCTGAGGGTACCATTCAGGGAAACATCTTGGGGCAGAGTCTCTTAGAACGAACCCATGCACATCCCACGATCAAGTAATTCACACTCTGAAGACCATTCCCCAGAGAAATGAATCCACGTCCTTATTTAAGGACGCAAACAGGAACATTCCTGGTGGCGTTATCTTTCATGGCCCAGGCCTGAAACAACTCAAGTGTTCATCAACAGTGAGCTGCATAAATAAAACGTCGTATTTTTATAAAGTACTTACATGCTACGAAGCAATGAGCACACATGTATCATCTCAATATATGCAAAACGGGGAAGAATTACACAGACATCACAGCGAACAAAAGAAATGGATGACTATGATTCTGTTTATGTAAAATTTAAAAACAGGTAGAACTAGCCCTGGCCCGTTTTGCTCAGTGGATAGAGCATCAACCTGTGGGCTGAAGGATTCTGGGTTTGATTCCCGTTCAGGGCACAGGCCTGGATTGTGGGCTCGATCCCCAGTGGGGGCGTGCAGGAGGCAGCCAGTCCATGATTCTCATTATTGATGCTTCTCTCTCTCTCCCTCCCCCTTCCTCCCTGAAATCAATAAACATATATTTAAAAACAAACAAACAACAACCAGGTAGAGCGGGTGCACAGCACTGGGAGTCAGTCTATGGCCTGGACCGTGGCTTCCTTTCTGGGGAGAGAATGAGGTTGGGGTGTGCCCAGGAGGCAGCGGCGTCTCCGAGAAATCGATGCTTCATCTCTTCGCCTCACGGTGCTCACACAGGCGCTCCCTGGGCAGACGCACCGAGCAGCACACTCACATCTGCACGCGCCTGAGTGTTGCGACGCCATGAAGGGCTTACACACACCCGCCGCCTGCGCCTGGGGCTTCTGTCTGGCCAGCCCCCTCTTCTCTGACCGCCGTTCATTCTGTGCCCGCCCCCACCTCCACAGCCTCCCTCCCCCTCCCTCACTGTGCAGTCACTGGTTCTCTGCATCCGCCACGGGGGTCATGGCCCCAGGGCCTTCCCTTTCTCACTAACAATAAAAACCCACACGGGCCCGTCTCGGACCCGGAGCCGTCATGTCCCGAAGATGAGCCCTCCCCCCCCGCCCCCCCCCCGCCTCCTCCGAGGGCCTGGCAGTGACCGCGCCGCAGTGTGAACGGTGGGACCTTTGAGAGGTAGCCTTCGGGGGGCAGAGGGAAGATTCGTTTTGCTTCGTGAGATTGATGGCGGAATTATTCACATCAAATAGGCATTGACGCGGATTAAAACAGTCCTTGGCCAGCGAGGAGGAGAGTGGGAGGCGGAGCACGTGTTTATGGGCAGGTGTTTGTGGTCCGAGGACTCACGGGCACCTCTGTCTCCGAGAGGAATATCCAGGAAACCCCGATTACCATCAGCATCTCCCGTTCCAAGAAGCAGGGATTTCCGTTCCCGGAGAGGGGACCTTCCAGCCTGGATCGCAGTGATGCGATTCCCAGGGTCTGGCATGAAAACGCCGACCTCGAAGCTTTAATCGTCTTTCTGTCGTTCATTTGATTTGTGATCTTGAAAAATGCACTTTCTTCCCCAAACTGTATTTTCGAAGAGAACTGGTGGGTGGTCACCGTCCCGCCTGTAAGAGGGCGCGAGAGTTAGACGCGCTCGCAGAGCAGGGCTGACGGTCCTCAGCCTGTCACCGCCCGTCCTCACGCTCTCTCAGTGGTGACGGGTTTCAAGGAAGAAGCACAGCTGCTCACATCCCCCGCCCCTCCCCAGGAGGAGCACCCCCCCCCCCCGCGAGGAGCCCCCCGCGGCTGCGCCCGAGGACAGGTGCCCGAGGACAGGTGCCCAGCCTCGTTCCTGGGCCGCCGGGTGACGCCAGGCGGGTGTCATGGCGTCTTCATCATGGACCGGTGCACAGAGCACGCCAGCGAGTGGAAGGAGAGCTTACGTTTCCGTGGTTCGGCCCTTTTCGCTTTCTGCTTCTTCATAAAATAATAGCGATCATTTCAACACATCAGTTGGGTTTGACGATCGGTTCAATGACGGTGACCTTTTTGAAAAATATCTTATTGATTTTAGAGCGAGGAAAGGAGACAGATAGAGAGAGCATTGACGAGAGAAACATCGGTCGGCTGCCTCCTGCACGCCCCCTACTGGGCATGGAGCCCACAGCCAGGGCCGTGCTCTGACCGGGAATGGAACCGTGACCTCCTGGTTCACGGGCTGACGCTCACCACTGAGCCACGCCGGCCGGGCTGTCCTGTGACTGTGATGGGAAGGTTGGGTGTGTGAGCAGAGTGGTGACGTGGAAGGAGGACATGCAGGGGTGAGCAGGAGAGCACGGCCGCCCTGAGACGCGCCGTGGTTAGGAGGGGGAGGAGGAGGAGGAGGAGGAGGCGGAGTGGTCGCCGGCGATGCCGGGTGAAGGGGGAGCTTCCGAGAAGCCGTGTCTGTCACGCGACACCAGAGCACACGTGCTCCACGTCCACTGCCCGGGCTCTGCACGTGCATGAGGGACCCACTGCTGGGCAGCACGCGGCCACGAGCCAGGAGCTTTAAACAGCCTTCGCCTCTAGCCAGCAGGTCAGAGGCTGGGAGGCCTGCCTGGGTCCTGGTGTGGCTCCCCAGGGCGAGTCCCGGGCTCTCGGCGCCCGAATCCCAGCTGGAGGCCCAACTGGACACCTGCTCCCACTTCCCTCAGATTCGGGGCGGAGTTCGTGTCCTTGGCGCTGCAGAGTTTATGTGTTCCTTAAAGCCAGTGAAGGGGGGAGGGGGGAGAGAGAGAGAGAGCTAGAGATAGAGAGATAGACAGAGAGATAGACAGAGAGAGATAGAGAGAGAGAGAGAAGGGGGAAGGGGAGGGAGAAAGAGAGAGAGAGAGAGAGAGAGAGAACGCTGCCTGGCGCTGCCTGATTAGGCGAGGCCCACCCGAGATCCCCTCCCTCTGGATGAGCTAGAATTAAGCCCATCAGGGAGTGGAATGGCACCCACAAAAGCCCCGCCCTCTCCGCAGGAAGTCCTGTCCTCCGGGGGTGATGTCGCCTCCCTGTCATGTCTCCTCCTGGGAAGGATGTCACAGCCTCCCTGTAGGGCAGCCGTCCCAGCCGTGGGGTGAGTACAGGAGCCCTGGGGGCGCCTGACCTGCGTCCTGGGCCGCAGCCGGCAGTGGGTGAGGGGAAAGCCAGGCACAGCCTGCTCATGGGGGGGGTGGGGGGCCGTGCTGGGCGGGAGCTGAGCCGAGAGCAGGGCCCGGGCTGGGTGAGAGCACATTTCTGAGATACTGACGGCGCCTGACCACAGCTCCCCCCCCCCCCCCCAATCCTCCGGTCCTTGGCTCGTGTCCTGGCCGCTGTGCAGGGTGCTGGGTCCCGTGCGGCCGGAAAAGCTGGCGCCTTTGTTGAAACCAGAAGCCGTGTTCCTGCGTCCGTCTCTCCCTCGAGCCTCCGGGTTTTCTGTTTGCTGTCAGGTTCTCTCAGGCCGAGGCCCCTGCTAGTGAGCTGGGCCCTCTCAGGGGCGGGACCCCAGCCTTTCCGATGCCCGTGCCCAGGCTGCCCTGGGGCAGAGGAGGGGCAGCAGTGGGCAGGGGTGGGGGGGCACTGGGAAACTGAGGGCCGTCCTGGGAGGGGGAGAGACACCCCAAGTCCCAGCTCCTGTCACCATGTCCAGCAGACGTCATTACAGACACAATTTACAGATGAAGGGACAGGACTTACAGACGGTGAGCGCAGAGCAGTACACTCCAGGTACACACCCCTTAACCAGGTACACAGCCCCTAAACCAGGTACACGGCCCCCACACCAGGTACATGGTCCCTTAACCAGGTACACGGCCCCTTAACCAGGTACACGGCCCCTTAACCAGGTACACGGCCCCTTAACCAGGTACACGGCCCCTTAACCAGGTGCACGGCCCCTTAACCAGGTACACAGCCCCTTAACCAGGTACACGGCCCCTTAACCAGGTACACTGCCCCTAAACCAGGTACACACCCCTTAACCAGGTACACCTCCCCTTAACCAGGTGCACGGCCCCTTAACCAGGTGCACGGCCCCTTAACCAGGTACACGGCCCCTTAACCAGGTGCACGGCCCCTTAACCAGGTACACAGCCCCTTAACCAGGTACATGGCCCCTAAACCAGCTACATGGCCCCTTAACCAGGTACACGGCCCCTTAACCAGGTACATGGCCCCTTAACCAGGTACACGGCCCCTTAACCAGGCACATGGCCCCTTAACCAGGAACACGGTCCCTTAACCCAGGTACATGGCCCTTTAACCAGGTACACACCCCTTAACCAGGTACACGGCCCTTTAACCAGGTACATGGCCCCTTAACCAGGTACATGGCCCCTTAACCAGGTACACAGCCCCTTAACCAGGTACACACCCCTTAACCAGGTACACCCCCCCTTAACCAGGTGCACGGCCCCTTAACCAGGTGCACGGCCCCTTAACCAGGTACACATCCCTAAACCAGGTACACAGCCCCTTAACCAGGTACACAGCCCCTTAACCAGGTACATGGCCCCTAAACCAGCTACATGGCCCCTTAACCAGGTACACGGCCCCTTAACCAGGTACATGGCCCCTAAACCAGCTACATGGCCCCTTAACCAGGTACACGGCCCCTAAACCAGGTGCACGGCCCCTTAACCAGGTACACGGCCCCTTAACCAGGTACACGGCCCCTTAACCAGGTGCACGACCCCTTAACCAGGTACACGGCCCCTTAACCCAGGTACACGGCCCTTTAACCAGGTACACAGCCCCTTCTGAGTGCCAGCCCGCTGGTCACACCTGGGACGTTGGGCCTGGTTGTGCCTGGTCTGAGGGGCACTCGGGACACGGTTCGTGGAGTTGATTTGTTTAGCGGCTGCCTGTGAACAATCCAGTTAAACTCTGTGAGTAAATACCCTCCCTGCAGCCTTGCTGGGGAGAAGGAGGGAGGGCTGTGCAGACGGAACGGGGGCTTTACGGCCTGCAGGTGCCGGGCCTTCTGTGACGGGAGGGGCACAGACTGCGACGCTGAGCTCTGAGCCTCAACAGGCCTCCACTTTACGGCTTAATTTTATAGGATCGTGAAATAACGTTAATGCCCTTTACACAGCTGACATCAGCGGCAGAGCCCTGTAAACAGCCGTTTGCTGCTCCCTCCTTCCTTTTGGGAAGAGAACGGCGGGCCATCCTGAGCGGGCGGCCGGCCCTGGGCAGCCTGATGGGAGCGGCCGGTCCGGAGGCACCTGCTCCCTACGGGACACGCACGCACGGGACCGCGGGCAGGACCGCCGCCTGCGTGGGTTTATGCGAACACGAGGCCAGGTGAGCTGTGGGGTGAGCTGCCAGCAGAGCTCGGCGGGGGCGGGGGCTGGTGAGGTGTAGCTGGCATGTGACGTGTTAACGACGGGCTTATTGGGCCGCCGTTCATGGGGACAGACATGAGGAACGCGCATGGGAGTCCCGTGATCGCCCCGCCTGCCTGTGCGCGGCTGTGGGCTCTGGCCACGTCACCTGCCTGCGTTTGCGGCCTCAGCTGCAGCCTTCCGTCCCCCCACCCCCCTCCGCCATCTGCAGTTTCACTCTGGTTCAGTGACGCCTGACCAACCACAGCCCAGGCACATCGACGGGAAATTCTAGAAATGGGCAATTCATGGTCTAACTCGTGTGCGGGTCTGGGCAGCATGACCCAATCCCACTCCGCCCCACCAGGGCGTGAAGTGTCCCTCCCCCCCCCGCCCCCCCGTCTCCACGCTGTGGCCACCCCCGCGTCTCCCAGCAGCTGCCTCGGTCATCAGACGGCCGTGGTGGGTCGGCAAGGCCTGTGCTGGGGGGACCCTGGCTTCCCTCTATGACGGCCCCAAAGTGCAAGGGCCGCGCGGCCGGCAATGCAGGCGCAGCACAGAGAAGCCGAATGCGCCCTTTCAGGGGAAAGGCGTGCGCGTGGGAGAAGCATCGTATACGCACCCGGGGTGGTCCCAGCCCAAGTCCAGGCATCCTAGGGGGCCTTGGAGCACACCCCACGGATCCTGTACCATTTCCACCAAATGAGAACCATGCTAACAATACCAGGCTTGCCTAGCAAGGACACACACACACACACACAAGCACGCACATGAGCACATGCACGCACACATACCCACGCACACACATGCACATACCACGCATGCACACACCTACACATGAACATGCACACACATGCACACACCACGCACACCCACGCATGCACACACCTACACATGAACATGCACACACACATGAGCACATGTGCGCGTGCACACACATGCACATACCACACACATCACACACAAACACACGAACACGCACACACACACATGCACACACATGCACACACACGCACATGCACACACACATGCGCGCACACACACACACACATGCACATGTACGCCTAGGTTTCAAAGCCACTAGGCTTCCCGGATAGAAAGCACACACTGGGCCTCTGGAGCCAGGAGTCACTGGAGCGGTGTCCTCACCAGAATCGGGTGATGGAAAAGGCAGTTCCATTCCAGGCTCAGTGTTACCCGGAGAGGGACACGCCCTCCTCCAACGGGCAGACTCTGTCCCCACACCTCCGACTGCCCAGGAGGGTCTGGAATTGGGGGAACACTCAGACCTGCAGACACCCCCCCCCTCCAGCTCACAACTCATTGTCACGTCCTAAATGCCACGCGTTGCTACCCCTGTGCGCTCCTTCCCCCTCCTACCCCCCTCCCTGCCTCCCCCCCTTCCTCCCCCCCTCCCTCCTTCCCTCCCTCCCCCACTCCCTCATTTGCTGTCTCCTGAATTTATTGGAAGAGCCGGGAGCGTGGGTAAAGGGAGGAGGGCGCTCTTCATGCTGCAAAGTGTGGTAGGAAAATAGGAGAGAACATGGTGGCTGCTGTGAATTCCATCATTCTCTCTTCAAATGAACCCGGGGCTTCCAGATGCTCAGTCATGCAAGAAAGGGGTGGCTATCCGACGTGGAGGCTGAGGAAAGGGAGGGAAAGCTGTGGTGGCAGGTGTGGCCCGCACCTCTCTGTCTGTCTGTCTGTCTGGCCCACCTCCTCTCTCTCCACGTAGCCCCGTTCTCAGAGGAGTCATGGTCTCCTGTGGGCGCAGTGGGTGAGATGGGAAACGGAGTGAGGTCATTGCTTTCCCAGGGCGTGTCACAGAGGCTGTAAAAGGCAGGGTGGTGATTTACGGGGTGAGAGTCGGGATCCAGGCCAAGAGGGGGTGCTGGCTGAGGCTGAGGCGTCAGTGGGAGTGTCTGTCAGATGGGGGATCAGTCAGGAGGCCTCGTGCCTTTGTGATCACGGCTGGGAGGGCTGGGACCCCAAATCAGACCTGCCAGGAACTCGGGGCTCCTGCTCTCAGGAGTGTGGAGGGCAGCGCCCCCTGCGGGGTGAGCAGGGGAGGGGCCGGGAGCCTGGGCGCGGAGCTGAGGGCAGACACAGGGCCTGGCTCCCACCCGCAGCCCCGTGACTTCAGGTGAGTGGCCGCCTCGCTCCGGCCTCGGCTTCTCGCTCCAAACTCTGGTCTGAAGAGTCTGCTCCGCGTCCCGCAGCCGTGCGGACCGAGCCTGTGTGGGAAGCGCTGTTTGGGTTGGAGGTTAGGAAAATGCTACAGCGTGAGGGGAATGATGACGTCCCAGATGGCGGGAATTCTAGAGGACATTTCACACCCACGGTGAGAGTTCACTGCCTAGTGGGTCTTTGACTAAAATCTCTCTATTATATGATGAGACTTAATCAAGTGTCAAAACAGACGTCGTCCTCAAAGTAAAATCTGCTTCTGCCGTGGCCCGGCCTCCGCCGCTCCTGGAATTTCAGGAATATCAGCCGATTTCTTACAGGACACGGACCTGAGGCTCCCAAATAAGATGCTTTATACGCACAACACAAAGCCGTCCTCTAACTGCTGAACTGGAAATACGTGTCCAGGGGTGTCATGTGGATGCTGTGTTCTTAGGAACAGATCAGTGTACAGACGGGCTCCGTCAGGGCATGAAGAGGCCACGCGGGGAGCACATACATGTGCTGGGAGCGACCTCCACGCTGCGAAGTTGTCACGTTAAGGCCACCACAACCAGCGTCTCAGTGCAAAGTGTGGAGTTCTGAACATGGTTGTCAGGTGAGGAGGTGAAACCACCGTGCGAAACAATGAGAGGACGGGAGTCACGTGCCCTGAGCAGTTTCTGCACCAGCAGCATGGACGAGGCATGAGGCTCACCAGAGGCAGTCATGTAGAATGCTGAGCCCGGTGCCCAGAGAACTCAAGCTTGTGTCCGTGTATCTTATAGATGATAAGCAGCGACCTGTGTGTGAGCGTCATCATCTTTTCTTTGGGGGCGGGGGAGGGGTTACTGATGGAATCCAAACTGTGTGCCAGACCCTGCACTCGGAGTAGCCGATTTAGGGACGAGCAGAGTAGCGACTGTGTCTTGCCATGACCGGTCAGTGCCCGAGATCTGAACAGACATAGGAGAAATAATGCAACCAAGATAGAAGATGTTCTCGTGATTAGATTAGAATCCCAGGGCCACGTGGGAGTTTGCAGCTGAGTCAGTATATGGTCATGCAAGGACTCAATCGTGAGCTTCCATCATGTGTCTCTGTTTCTCTGTCTCTATTTTTGTATCTGTCTCTATCATCTCTATCATCTCTGTCTCTATCATCTCTATATCATCTCTATCTCTAATTTATCTAACAATCATCTATCTCATCTATGTATCTATCTATCATCTATTTACCTATCCATATATCTATCCATCCATCAATCTAACATCTATCTATCATCTATCCATCTATCTATCTACCTATTATCTATCTATCTATCTATCTATCTATCTATCTATCTATCTATCATCTATCTATCGCTAATTTACAGGCATCTTCTTGCCGATTGCTATGGTTCAGCTAGGGCTGTAAAAATAAAACTAGAAAGTATTTAGAGAAAATAAAGAAGTGAGTTAAACGGCTTACACATTTCCGGGGAGCAGTGGGGATTTGAAGACCCGAACAAACAGGTTCTCTCCCTGCCCCTTGGGCCTCTTGGACCTTCGGTGGAAAGGCTGCTCCATCGAAGCAGCTCGCCGCGGCTGTGCCTTCCAGGGGCTCCGTCCGGTCTGTCCAGGGCCTCATGGAGACAAAGCAAATGAGAATGATGCTCTTTCACAAAACCCGTCTCCGAAGTAATGAGCTCATCCCAAGCAAAGCGACTGGACTGTCAGCGTGCCTGGCGCGTAGCGTGCAGTTGTTGGAATGCTGTTGGCTAAGTCAGGGAGGAATGGCATGCGTGCCAGCTCCTGATGGGATATAAAGGCCAGGGCAGTGGGAGGCTCACACCCCAAAACCACCTCCCCAAGCACAGCCGAGCTCTCTCCTCCTGACAACATGTGTGGCCGTTACTATAGCAACTCCTGTGGCTACGGCTGTGGCTATGGATCTGGCTATGGCTGTGGCTATGGACCTGGCTATGGCTGTGGCTACGGCTGTGGCTATGGATCTGGCTACGGCTGTGGCTATGGATCTGGCTATGGCTGTGGCTATGGATCTGGCTATGGCTGTGGCTATGGATCTGGCTATGGCTGTGGCTACGGCTGTGGCTCTGGCTGCTGTGGGTACCGCCCGTTTGTCTACAGAAGATGCTATTCTTGCTGCTAGGATGTACCTGCCCCTCACCTTTTCCCCGGAAGCGATCTCTCTGGGCATCTCTGCTTGTGTCTCACCACCCACTGAGCAGAGGGTGGTCCGAGGCTGAAGGAGACGGGGTCGCCCTGAAGGTCTGGGTGCTCTCAGGGGCCCCAGCCCCTCCGTGACGCTCCTGCAGGTGGAGGGCCTGGTGTTGCTCGGAAGCCACATGCAGGCCCACCAGCCCGCCCGGTGCTTCCATGTTGCAGCACTTTTCAAATAAACGTGTCTTTGGTCCTAACACGGCTGTGATCCTCTGTGTCGGGCAGACTCACTTCTTTATCTTCTGTCTCCGTGACCTCCTCAGGGAGGGGCCCACCCGGGGCCCGCTGTCACCCCAGCTGCGTGTCTTCCATCCCCGTGGTCGGTGCCTGGCACACACGGAGTCTGACGCGTCTGGGTTTCATCTTGGAAAAGGTGGCCGCTTCTTGGCTGCATATTGTGTTGTTACTTCATTTTCCTCAGGGTTTGTTCTTGAGCACGTGTGTCCCATGACCCTGGGTCTGTCCATGTCTCTCCACATTACTCAGCACACCCAGTAATGCATGTGTGTGCATGCACACACACACACATGCACACACACTCACACATGTGTGCGCCTCAGGAAACCTGCTTTGAGAAAACGCTAATGGTGAGGAGTGGGCTGGAGGGGAGACGGGAGGCTGCTCTGGGCTCTCTGAGTCCATGTGTTCTCCTCAGTTCTCCCCGACACTCAGGGCTGGTTCCTGCTCGAACCCTGCCCCCTGTACCGACGGCTGGCAACTAGTCCAAGTTCCTGCTTCATCCCCTGCTCACCAGCTCCAGGCGCCAGGCCTCAGAGACAGCGGCCCCTACTTGGCGGTGGGCAGATGGAGAAGCCAGAGAGGCTGCAGGTAAAGAAGGATGAGTCTTGATGGCAGAAGCTGGTGGCCACACGGCCATCAAGACGAAATGGTTCTTTACAGCAAAGTCCATGCAGGCAGCGGACGCCACTGGTGAACATGCGCCTCTCCCCGCCCAGCAGCTCCGTCGCTGTGCCCACAGCTGTGATCCGAGCAGCTGCACACTGCCCCAGACTCGCTGCCTCACATCGTGGCTGCACCTGAGCTCCCTGAGCTCCGGCTCAGCAGCTCCTCCCGGCGCCCTGCCCCTCCCTGCCCCTCCCTGGCTGGGGAACATGGCAGCTGTCCCTGAGCTCTCTGTGAGCTCAGCCTTACGGCAGAGCAGTCCCAGCTCTCAGCTCCGCCTGAGCTCCCCTCCTGCACACACAGGAGCTACATTCTCTGTGCCTCTCCCTGCTCTTCTCTGAGCTCTCTCTCTTCTGCTTTGCCCGGCTGCTCTCTCTCTGGCAGAATTCACACACACACCTCCGGTCAGGAGCCTGGACATGACTCCTTAGACAGGAAGGCCAGCTGCCCACAGCGACGGCCATCCTATCGGCGGAGAAGGGCACAGTCTGCCGTGTCCTTGCTCCCGCTGGTGGCCTCTTGGCCTCGGGAACCCGATGAGGCTCCTGCTCCGAGCGGCCTTGGCCATTCCGGTGTCCTGACAGCAAGGCTCTGTGCTCCCCTTGGCCCGGACTGTCCGGGGACCCCGGCGCGCTTCCCACACAGGCTCACGAGTTTGTGTGAGAGTGGCCGGGAGACCGGCCAGGGGAGCCCGGGTCTGGGTGTGGGCAGGTCATGGGAGGGGACAGGTGAGCATCGGGGACTCGGCGAAGGGGGACCTGTCCGACCTTATCGCAGGGAGGAAACCTAGAGAAGATCATCTCCGAAAAGTCTGTATTCTCAGCACGTTGGGTGCGGGCATCGGGGGGTCTGCCCAGCTACAGACGGAAAGGCGGCCAGCTTTGCAGCGTGTCTGTCTGTCTGCACTCTGAGCGGGCGGGGAGGACGATGGGGACACACAACCTTCACGCAGAGCTCTCTCTCGTCCCCGACCCCCTGCGATGAGGACGATGCCCTCGTCAGGGGCATCCTCACTGGGTGTGTCTGGGCCCAGGCAGGGTCCCCACCACGAGGGTGTTTGAGGGGAGAGGGTGGAGCGAACGGTGTTCTGCATCCGCTCTGCCCCCACCCTGCGCCCGGTGCACCAGGTGAGAAACGGAGCGGAGCTTGTCGCCCGGTGGCAGATGGCGAGGCTGGCCCCTGGGAAACACAGAACCAGAGGCTCTCACATCCGGGAGGGAGGCCCGTCTCTACGGCTGTTCTGACGTTAGAAATCCCATCTCCGTGAGGGACCTGCAAAGACTTCAGGCGCTGAAGCCACAGCTTAAAGGCCCTCGTTCCCGGGATCCCTGGGATCGGAGACTCTGCTGTCTTGGGAGGAGAAAGGGCAGAGGAGGAGTTAACAGCTCTTCCTGGAGAAATAGAACCACTTCCTGTGAGCGAGAGGGGCGCGTCATCCTGTTCGGCACACGTGGCCCGAGCTTCTGACGCGGGTGGTTTACTTCGGGGTTGTAATAAATCATGATATTAAGTAATGTGACTATGCTGTGGCTGCTGCACCTTACGAGCCGTGAACGGAGGGCTGACCTATGTCACACCCCTGCTCCTGGAGTGGGGGAAAGGCAGGGAGCCCTCAGACACACAGACCAGGACGTGAGGAGACAGTCACACACAGGGGTGCTTGGGAAATGCAGGGGCGGAAACGACTAGGAGGCGGGACTAAGAGTAAGTGGAGAGGAAGGTCAGGAATGGTTCTGGAAAAAGGACAACATTCCAGGTTAAATATGCACGATGGGCAGGAGCTGGTCAACCACAGAAGAGAAATGGCCTCTGAGCAGGGGAGGAGGAGGGAGCACGTGGAGGGGGCCCAGGTGCTGAGCCTGGTGGCAGCAGCTCATCGCCTGTCCTGGACGATGCCATCGTTCGTGGTGCTGAAGGAGCGAATGCTCAGGGGCGGGCATGAGAGTCCAAGATGGTCCCCGAGGGCACACAGCCCCTCCCCGGAGTCCCTCCCCGTTATGGTGGGAGCGACCTGTAACTTGCTTCTAACCTTGGCAAAGGTGATGATAGGATGTTACTTCTGTGATTATGAATGTTTAGGGCTGACAGGCAAAACACAAGATGGATACATTTGAATTTCAGATACAAAAATACAAATCTACTTATATAAAAGCCATGGGTGGTGTTCATCACGACCTGAACCGCAGCGACCAAGAGGAAGGAAGTCAGTCCTGCAGGGGTTGTCTTGGCAATGGCTGCGCCCTCCCCCGAGCTGTTTCTGGTGAGGGTAGGGTTTGAGGCAGGAACCCGCCCTCGGAGCATGGACCCACTGAATCCTGGGTCGTTTTGCCAAGGGCTTTGCCCTCGCCAGCTGTTTCCCCTGTGGCCTGAGGGAAGAACCCACCCTCAGAGCGCTAGGAGCGCCCAACAGCAGTCAGTCCTGGGTTGCTGAGGTGGAGGCCACGGCGTGGTAGAACTCTGGGTCTGGCCCCACAGGGGGCATGGCCAACCTTCAAACCAGACCCTGACAGTAGAAAGGAGGGAACCCCATTCCTCACAGAGTCCGCTGTTGGATAGCTTGCTGTTAGTGGCCTGCCAGCCAGGAACACCATTCTCCTGCACCCTGGACCCTGACAGGAGGGAGGAGGGAGCCCCTTTCCTCATGGAATCAGCTCCTTTTGTTACTGTTTATTTATTAATAAATTTATATATTATTTTCATATATATTTTACTAATTTCCTTTCATCTCTCACACTTCTATTATAGAGAAAGGGCAAATAGCAGTATTAAAATATCTCTGCTAATTAATTCCCTTTTTAAAAAAATATATTTTATTGATTTTTTACAGAGAGGAAGGGAGAGGGATAGAGAGTTAGAAACATTGATGAGAGAGAAACATCCATTAGCTGCCTCCTGCACACTCCCCACTGGGGATGTGCCCGCAACCAAAGTACATGCCCTTGACCAGAATCGAACCTGGGACCCTTGAGTCCACAGGCCAATGCTCTATCCACTGAGCCAAACTGGTTAGGGCAATTAATTCCCTTTTAATGCGCATGAATTTTGTGTACCGGGCTACTAGTATTCCTATATTTAATATATTTTTATTCCAGAGAGGAAGGGAGAGGGAGAGAGAGAGAGAAACATCAATGAGGAGAGAGAATCATGGATCGGCTGCCTCCTGCATGCCCCACACTGGGGATTGAACCCGCAACCCAGGCATGCACCCTTGACTGGAATCCAACCTGGGACCCTTCAGTCCACAGGCTGACGCTCTCTATCCACTGAGCCAAACTGGCTCAGTCCCAAAATATATTTTTTAGTATAAATACGTTGTGTGCAATATTGGGGTCATACTTACCAAATCTGGCGACTCTGTTTAATTGATAAGGTGAAGGCATTCCCCTGCATCCTGGCTGACCCCTTGGGTGTGACCTTGTGAGAATCAGAGCCGAGATGCCAGTCAGGCTGAGCTCAGACCCCAGACCCAGGAGGCCTGTGCGATCACAGGTGGGCGCTGCCCCTGCTGCTCCTGTGCGGTCACTACGACAGGCCCCTCGCTGTCCTCTCCATGTCCTGGCGGGTCCAGGAGGCGTGGGTGACCTGGGGGTCAGGTCTGCGCATCAACAGGGGCCAGGAGGCCAGTCACGGGGATGATGTCACAGACAAAGCCCCTGGAGGGACAGGGAGACTGGGGGTAAGGGGGGGGACCCTCAGCCATGCCTGAGGGTTCTGGCTCCTGCACAAGGTGCTGAAGGAAAGTTCATGCAGGACCCAGAGTGTCCCCGGGGAGAATGAGGGACTCGGAGGTGACCGGGGGCTCTATGACAAAGTGATTTCCCCATGGACAGGTCACCGTTAGCGACAACGAGCTCCTGGCCCAGCGAGTGCTCAGGCCTCCAGGGGTCAGAAAGGGAGACTTCATGTCGCAGAACAAAAAGGAACAGAGACTGGACCTTGGTGCCATGTTAGCTGTGGAACTCAGTGAGTTTTCTCACCTTTTGATGCCTCAGTTTCCATATTGTAAGAAGAGACCTACTACTTTTACAATTTCTTTGTGACCCAATAGGTTAAAATCTCTGAAATTAGTGATCTAACAAACATTCAGCAGTTACAATAGAGGATATGTGTGTGTGTGTGTGTGTGTTATTTTGGTTTGAAGTAAATGACCACCTCGAATGGATAAAAATGTACTGAGGAGTGGCCCTCGGGGTAAAAATACATCCTCAGACGAGACTGTGCCACGGATTGGACGCACAGGAGCGCTGTGCTGTGCGAGGGGGAGCAGTGTCTGGAGGGCAGCGGTGGGCCCCGCGAGATGACCTGTGACACAGTCAGCGTGTCCTAAGCTGGTCAAGCTCATTGGAATAGCTGCGTTCCCAGCATAGACTCCCCTGCCCGCCCGGAGCCTTGTTGTTTAAAAGGCATTGCTGGCATCATGTGTTCAGGTAACTGGATAATTGATGGAAACTCACCTTATAGACGTGTCCTTGGCTCAAGACAAGGCCCAGGCGACACAAAACAAACACGGTTCCCAGTAAAAGTGAGAGACTCTATACTAATGGCCATTTACTACCGAGTCCTCTCATGATCCACAGACAGGAGTGACCTGCACATACCGGGTGTGAAGTGAATGTTTCCTGCGTGAGTCACAGACGCGATGGCATTCCCGGGCCCTTCTGACGGATATAAAGCTTCCAGGGGAGGAGGCGACATTCACACTCAGAAACGTCCCTCTTCGCCTCAACCCATCCTTCACCCTCCGCCAGCATGTGCTGCAACTACTACGGGAACTCCTACGGGGGCTGTGGCTACGGCTGTGGCTACGGCTATGGCTCTGGCTATGGCTGTGGATACGGCTCTGGCTATGGATCCAGATATGGCTGTGGCTACGGCTCTGGCTACGGCTGTGGCTACGGCTCTGGCTATGGATCCAGATATGGCTGTGGCTATGGATCTGGCTATGGCTGTGGATATGGATCCAAATATGGCTGTGGATACGGATCTGGCTACGGCTGTGGCTATGGCTCTGGCTACGGCTGTGGCTACGGCTCTGGCTATGGCAGTGGCTGCTGCACCTTCTGACCATCCTGCTACCGACGATGCTATTCCTCTTGCTGCTAGAACATCCTCCTAGAACACTCTGCGCCTCCAACATAATATTGAAAATTAATGCTTTTCCCCGAATGATGCCCCATTCTCCATCTCTACACTCCAGTAAGGATTGGACACCTCCTGTTATTACATAAAAGTCTTGTTGTTATTGAGGAAGTTTGAATGCATCCATTATGCACCCCAAAGACAGAAGATTTGATTATGATTATGTTCAAAATGTCAATTTTTGGTTTTTCTATTCTCTAGTGTCTATTCAATGTATTATCCATGGGAATAAGTACACTGTAGTTTGAAAAAATTACAGTTTTCAATAAACGAATGGCATTTGTTCCTGCAAGTATTTGTGTCTCTGTGGCTGGAGTCATCGCTGAGATTAGCATTTGCGTCCCGTCCGCCATGTTAGGCAGCCACTGTTCAGCTCCTCCTTGGGTCTGTTTACTCCTCCATCTACCAATGTGCCCCTTCTCTCACCCATGCCGCCTGGTGGTTTACTTTGGGGTTGTAATAAATCTTGATATTAAGTAATGTGACTATGCTGATACTCCTTTTCAAAGTTATTTTGGCTACTTTAGTTGTTTTTGGTATCCATATAAACATTAAAAGTAGCTTGTCAATATCCATAAATATATTGTGCTGAGATTTCAATTGGGACTGAGCTGAATATAGATCAATTTGGGTAGGATAGACATCTTAAAAATATTGAGTTTTCCAATCCATGAACATGGTATATCTCCTCATATATGTATGTCTTCTTTAATTTCTGTGATGTGCTTTAATGCAATGTTGAATAAGAATGATTATTTTTGTATTCAAAGAGGGCATATTCTAGTGGGGAAGTAAGACAAAAGTTTAAGTAGCTATCCAACATATAAATAAGTAAATAAAGTAAATAACAATTACACTTTTATAATAACTGATAAACAGTTACTTGCTATGAAAAATTAAGTAGCCCACCGAAGCTGCAAGAAGAAATATAAAATCTTAATGGGACTATATCTATTAAGGAAATTGAGTCAATAATAATATTCCAAAACAGAAAGCATCAAACCAGAATGAATTCAGTGGTAAATTCTACAAAAAACTTAAGAAATAAGTTATACCAATGTCCCACAAATACCTCCAGGAGATAGAATAAAGGAATATTTACTAACTCATTTTATGAGGTCATCATTACCTTAATACCAACAACAGGTAAAGACACTGCAAGAAACAAAACCACCACAGACCAATATCTTAAATAAACGTAGATGTAGAAACTCTCAACAAAATATTATGAATTTGAATCCCACAATAGATAAAATGAATTATACGTCATAACCAAGTGGGATTTGTGCCAATTATGCAAGGTTGGTTCAATCCTCATCAATTGCTTAATGTAGCCCATCATATCAATAGCCGAAAGAAGAAAAATCACACAATTATTTCAATAGAGGCAGAAAAAAGATTTGACGAAATCCAAAACCCATTCATGATGAAAACTTTCAGTAACTTGGAATAGAGAGAATCTCCCTCAATTTGATAAAGAATTTCTACAAAAACCCTGATGCTAACAGCATATTTAGTGGTGAGAAGCCAGAGACATCTCTGCTAAGATAGGAAAAGGCAAGGATGCCCTCCTTATCTATTGCTTTTTCAACATCATTCTGGAAGTCTTTGAGATGCAATATGACAAAAACAGATTAACTGATAGGAAAAAAAAGAAATAAAACTGTCTTTTTCCACATGGCAGGATTGTTTATTTAGAAAATCCAAATAAATCTACAAAACCCTTCTGGGACTAATAAGAGATTATATAGCAAGGTTGCAGTATATAAGGTTACTACATAAAAGTCATTGCTTTTCTACATATCAACACAGAGTGCATGGAATTTGAAGTTTAAAGCATAATACCACTTGCAATAGCAGTCCCCAAAATGTAATACTTTGATATAGGTCTAAACATATGTACAAGATCTACACGAGGAATACTACAGAACTCTGTGAAAGAAATGAAGGAAGAACTAAAAAACGAACAAAATATATTATTTCACGTTCATGGGTAGCAAGACTCAATATTGTCAAGATGTCAGTGCTTCTTCCTTATTTTACCTATAGAGTAAAAGCAATCCCGATAGCAACCCCAGCAAATTATTTTTTGAATATTGACAAAATGATTACAAATGTTATATGGAGAGGCAAAGAGCCAGAAAACAGCCGACAATGAAGAACAAAGTTGGAGGACGGACACTGCCCGATTTCAAGTCGTACTTTAAACTACAGTCAGTAAGACAGAGTGGTATTGGCGAAAAACATTAAAAACATAATTGATCAGTGAAGCTGAACAGAGAGACCCCATATAGTTCACACGAAGAGAGTCAACTGCTCTTTGAAAAAGAAGCAAAGAACAAGCGTGGCCGGAACAACTGGACATGTACCCACCAAGACATCGACTTTGGACACAGACCGCGCACCCTGCACACCATCAACCCACTGTGGGCCGCAGACCTAAAGGCAAAAGGCAAAACCACAACCCTCCTGGAAGACAGCGCAGGGGAAAACCTAGATGATTGAGTTTGGCGATGACTGGTTGATGCAAAACCAGGGACATGGCCCATGAAAGAGAGGGGGGGCCCGCTGGGCCTCCTTAGCGTCAAGAACGCCTGCTCTGTGACCCGCCACGTCCAGGGAACGAGAGGACAGTCACCAACTGGGAGAACATATTTGCCAAAGACATTCCTGAAGAAGGACAGAATGTGCGGAGAGCTCTCAAAACTCAACACTAAGAGAACCCGCCACCAACTCAAACATGGCCGGAGAGCTCAGCGCCGCCCTGAAGGTGTCACCGTCGGGAGCGGGGCCACGCGCCCGTGAAGTGGTCCAGGCGGACCCTCTGGTGCAGGCGTTACTGACGGGGGGCTGTGCTGTGGGGGCAGCGGGGGTGGGGGCGGGGGGCGAGGGGGGCGGGGGGCACTTCTGTGCTTTCTGCTGTTTGCTTGGGAATGTGAAGCTGCTCTGAGAAGTGAAGTTTGGTTTAAAAAGCCATCGGGCGCCGTCTCAGACGGGAAGATCAGCCTCGGCGTCTGAGGCGGGGAGGACGCCCGAGTGTGACCGTGTCGGTGTGAGGACTGGGGAGGCTGCGGCCGGCTCTCGGGGTCCGGGTGCCAGAGGTCCGAGGGGCGCGGCAGCAGGAGGGGAGGCTGTGAGGAAGGACGCTCCGCTCCTCTCTGCCGGGTCTCCGCGGCCACTGCTCAGGCCTTTCCCCCATGGCTGTGTCCTGCACGGCTGCCCCACGGCCTTGGGCGGCAGGGCACGTCTCCCCGTGGCCGCAGGCGTGTCTGTGGTTCGGTGCCTGTCATTTCTGTGCTCGTTCCTGATTCCTGGGCCTCTCAAGGAGCCACGAAGCCAGCTGGCGACATCGGCCTGATTCTGTGTGTCTACAAAAGTGTTCGTTCGACGTGCCTCCGGCCAGGGCAGCGAGGACAGGCACACGCACAGGCGGTCATTCGCCGAGGGAGTGGGTGGCTTTTGAAAAGTCAGCGTGAAGAATGTTAATTAAGACGCACACACACACACACACACACGCACACACACACACCACACACACAACCGCAGCAGCATGGACGTAAACATTAGACTTAAAGATTGAGTGTGATGCATAGATCAATACAAGTGCATACAGATATCTGAGAAGCTGTTCCTTTGGGAAAGCGGATGCTTGGATGGAAACATGGGAAATAAACCGGAAAGTAAGATCAGTGTCCTCCCCACCCCCCACCCCCCGTCTTTCCCTCGACGGACTTTTAAATACACGCAGTTATTTCCGTGTGGCAGGTGCAGACACGGATTTTATGAATTGAGGACGTTCCCATGGTCTGGTGGTTCGGAAGTAGCTCAGGCAGCGCTCCCTGCTCCTCGCCGCCCGCTCCCCCCACGGCTGCCTGCTCCATGTTCAGCCACGGACCCCACAGCCAACTTCCCCGCTACCCGCAGAGCCCCCTTCGAAGCTTTCCTTCCTCAAGTATTTTCCCATCCTTAGGGCATTTAGAGTTTCCTCATATCTTCTTTAAAAATATATTTTTATTGATTTCAGAGAGGAAAGGAGAGGGAGAGATATAGAGGCATCAATGATGAGAGAGAATCATTGATTGGCTGCCTCCTGCACGCCCCCCACTGGGAATGAAGCCCACAGCCTGGGCGTGTGCCCTGACCGGGAATCGAACCCTGACCTCCTGGTTCATAGGTTGATGCTCAGCCCCTGAGCCACGCTGGCCGGGCAGTTTCCTCACATCTTACAGTTACTCTTGTATCATGACTTAATAATTTCTATGTTAAACTGTCCCTACGTCACTAGCTGTGGTTCCTGCCTCCGGACTGAACCCAGGCAGATGCAGGGATCCTCGAACCCGGCCTTTTCTTCCCTCTACATTGAGATTCTGGGCAAAGATGGTCCTTCTTATCTAAATGATCAATAATGCCGTTTACATAATTTACTCATCGGGAGTTCAGCGCCCATTTTTCCCCAAAGGAGGAAATGTCATAATTTGGCGAGAAAAGTAGGGGCTGGACACCGTTTCCTTCGGAGAAAAAGAGGCCATTTCTGGGAACATACACAAACATGTTGAAAGGCTAACTCCTGGTCCCAAGTCTGTGAAAAGTGCTTTAGGAGAGATTAGGGTGAAAACCCCCCGAAATACCAGGAAAAGAGGAAAACAACAAGGTGACGAGACGATGGAGACGGTGATGACGACGGCAAAGAGGGTGTTAACAGCAGAACTTCGAGTTTAATGGCAAGTTCTCAGACGCTGAGAGAGCAAAGTAGTAACCACAGGCACAGGCCCATGTATCCGTGAGGTGCTGTGTCATGGCCTCTTCGCGCAATTACGGGAGGTAAACGATGGGTGCACACGCGTGTGCTTAGCAATGTCTTGACTTTGCTTGAGGCTGAGGCACGTCCAGGGGAGCAGCAATAAACGCTGGCTTCCCAGCAAGGCCGTCGGACACGGATGAGCTCACGTTGGGCAAACACTTGTAAAAGGAGGGAGGAGAGCACGTGAGGGAGCAGCCGCCCGCCGGGAGGGACACGCAGGTCCTGGGAGAGTGGGGCTGACGTCTGCGTGCACCTCCCCTGAACCCCCCCCCCCACACACACACCCTGTGCGGCAGCTACTGCGGGAACTCCTGCGGGGGCTGTGGCTGCGGCTCTGGCTGCGGGTCCCGCTATGGCTGCGGCTGCGGCTGGGCCACCAGCCACTTGTCTACAGGGCCTCCTGCCGCTACCCACCCCTCCGGCCATGCCGGGCCTTGGAAGCGACCCCTCCAGGTCTGGGCGGAGCTCCCCGTCTGTGACTCACAGCAAAGGGAAGAACTGCTGTTGGCCGGAACCTGGTGGCCCCTGAGCTCCATCGCGTCCCGAGGCAGCAGGCCCCCCCCCGAGCGGTCTGCAGCTGTGAATTCGGGCTGTTGTCCTGTCCCTGCTCCACGGCTGCTGTGCGAGCACAGGCTGCACCCCTGGGTGACCCTGACATGGGGCACAGCCAGCCATTTCCTCACACAAGGCCTGCTCCCTAACGCGCCTGGTGTCCCCTGTATCGGCCTCAGCCTGGATGCGGGGGCTCCTGGGGGCTGAGAGCAGGTGGAGGTGGGACTCAGGATGAGCCTGTGCGGGGAGGGGTCCCACTTAAACAGCCCGGGGCGGGCACACAGACCCCTCTGGGTCCCCGTGTACCAGCCGTGCAGGCGCCAGTCGGCGTCCGACCCTCAGAACTCCTGTTTCCATCCATGAAAAGAGGCCGTGAACTCCCACCCAGGCCGTCGTCCTGGCGACGAGAAGGGTCCTCAGTGGGAGCAGTGGCCGGCGCAGGGGGCAGTGCGGGGAAGGGCTGCGTGTTGTAGTTGCCAAGCGGCCCCTCTACCGTGTGGCCTCCGTTTAGTGCATCGTCTTCTCCGCTTCCGAGGGGCACAGCCTGGGGCTGGGGGGTCTGCTCATCCTGTCTGTCTCCCCGTCTCTCGCGGGAGCCCGTGGAGGTGGGGACGGCCACGGGGCCCGAACTCCAGGCATTGCCACCTGCACAGTGTGGGCGATGCAGGGGCGTGGAGGGCTCTACAGAGTGATGGGAGTTTACATTCCTTCTTTGTAAAAAAATATTTTTTATTGTTGGTAGTATTACAGATCTCTCCTCCTTTCCCCCCCCTTCCAGCCCCTACCCACCCCCCAGGTCTTCACCCCCTGTGGCCCGTGCCCATGGGCTGTGCCTGTACATATGTAAGGTCGTCGGTTTCTCTCTTCTCACCCCCAACCCCACGTGGAGGTGTGTCAGTCTGCTCCCTGCCTCCCGGCTGCGGGTCTTACTTTGTTGGTCAGTTCACTCTGTTCATCAGATGCCACAGATGAGTGAGATCGTGTGACCTGTGTCTTTCTCAGTGTGGCGATTCCCTGAGCATCATGCTCTCCAGGTCCCTCCGTGCTGCCCCGAAGGGTAAGGCCCCTCTTTTCACAGCTGCGCAGTGTTCCATCGTGTACCAGCCCCACAGGATTTTGCTTTCAATGCTGAGGAATGACTCAGGGTTATTTTGGTTTTCTTTTCCACAAAGAAAACACAGAGACATACTGTGCATGTTCATTGTATTCAAGGGCAACGGTGCAGCGTAACCCACATCCATCATCTCGTGGACGCACAGCAGAAAGCCCCCTAGCGGCCCCTGCACCCCACCTGGCCCCCCCCCCCCACCTGGGAAAACAGAGCTAGAATCTCTACCGTACAGCGGAGTGTGGCCGCCGAGCCAAGCGGCTGCGCTGCCTGAGTGTTTCCTTTCTTATAGTTCCGAGGCTGCGGGGTAACTTCCCATGCTGCTTAAACTTAAACCCAACAGGACGATCCAGCGCCTCTGGGAAGGACTCCTATAGAAAGGAGACCATTTGTTAGCACCTGAGATGGTGCAGCCGATGGGACCAGAGATACGGTCCTTTGGAGCTCTGAGCAACGACAGCTCATCTCCCCCCTGGACACAGAACAGGCACACGAGGCCCGTTCTGGGTGTCGGTCACGCCTGCCCTTCTGGGTGGCAGGCGCCTTCACGATCCATTGTAACAGAGAAGACCCACTTCTGATCTGTCAGCCCACCATCTGTAAGTTGGAACACGTGCCCTTTGAAAATCACCAGCAGCAGGGAGGGAGAGCCGGCGGCAGGAGCGAGCGGGCGCGGGGACGCCGTCTGACTGCACCCACTTGCCGCGGCGCCGCCCTCCTGCCCCGTGACCCTTCCCCACGCGACAGGGACAGGCCAGCACGTCCCTGCCTCACCCCACGTCACTGCCCAGCACCCCTCCCTCCCCCGTGGGGTCTGCAGGGAATGGATGGGCCGGGCTGCCCTGGGAGGGAAGTGCAGCTTCCTGTGGCCGTGCTCCTGCCTGGCCTTCCCTCTCCTGCTTCCTGACGTCAGGAAACCAGCCGGCCGCCCCACTAGCACCCGCACGGCTGCTTCTCCTCACTCCTCTCGGCGGCTTTCTGTTGCCTCCGTCGGAGACCGGAGACCGTCGTGAGCATCTCTCACGAGGAGTTGACGTCAAGTGCAGTGTAAGGGGAGGGTGAGCGTCCCTGCCCTCCCGGGTCCACCTGTCACCTGTGGCTTGGCTGGTGCCGGGTGTGACCGGGGCCGGGCTTGGAGCTCAGGGTCTGGGCTGGTCAGACGGGGGAAGCGAGGAGGGAACCAGAGGAAGCGCACGTTCTGTAGGGGCTGATGTCACGCTCGGGTCTCTCTGGCATCACTGTCACCCCAGGGTGTGCCAAGCCTCTCTCTCTCTCTCTCTCTCTCTCTCTCTCTCTCTCTCTCCCCCCCCCCCCCCTCCTACCCACTGGTGTGAGTCAGGTTCTCAGGGGACACAGAACCAGGAGGAGCTCTACAGATGTGCCCGCTCTGCTCTGTCCACGTGGAGGCTGTCACAGGATGGCTCACGTCATCGTGGGGGACGCGAGGCCCCGTGACTGGCCACCTGCAAGCTGGGGAGCAGGGGAGCCAAATGCACACACAGTTCAGTCCGAACCCGAAGACCTGAGACGCGGGCGGGAGACGATGGACGCCCCACCTCAGGCAGAGAGAGCACAGCTGCCCTTCCTCTCCTCTCTGTCCATGAGCCCGCAGCGGAGGGGCTGATGCCACCTGCCCTGGGGAGTCTCCTCACTCCGTCCACTGACTCAAATGCAAGTCTCCTTCCGAAACTCCCCCACGGACACACCCGGAAATCACGGATCACGTATCTGCTCTCTGGGACTCCCTGGGCCCAGCCAGGTGACAGATGAAATTAACCATCACATTTGCCAACATCCCAACACACACACACAAATGATGAAGGAAAAGCAATTTAAATGCAACAAATCAGTATTGCAATGAGATGTTTATTAAGATTAATTTAAACTTTTCTCACAGGAAAGTTATTGATCAAAAATGTAAGAATTGTAAAGTCAATAAAGTAGCAAAGGAAAAGGTTTTCAGAAAGTTGTGAAACGTTCCAGGCGATTTCCTTGACTCGAGTCTGACCTCCTTTCAGACACTTGAGGATGAGGTTGGCTTTTCGAGCAGAAACGGAATTGCTCAGCTGGAGGGTGGGGCAGTGGGTGCGGCGGCCGGGGTGGGCCGGCGGGGGAGCTTCTCTGGGAGCATCTCAGTAGCACCCGTACAAACAGAACCTTCTGCAGTAAGACGGGCGGTTGCCGCCGTATCCGTAGACGCCAGAGCCCCAGCCGTAGCCGCAGCCCAGGCCGCCATAGCCACAGCCATAGCCGTAGCCCAGGCCGCCATAGCCACAGCCGTAGCCACAGCCATAGCCGTAGCCCAGGCCGCCGTAGCCACAGCCTCCATAGGCACAGCCCACGCCGTTGTAGCCGTAGCCGCGGCCGCCGTAGTAGTTGCCGTAGCAGCTCATGGTCTCAGGAGGGAAGGATTTGATTGAAGAGCAGGGGGTAGGTGTCCTCAGTCTGAGCATCACCCTGGACCACGGTCCTTTTATACGCGCCTGCATGGTGGGCGGGACCCATTGCAGGGCCGTTTACGACATGCTCCTACTAATCTGTGCGAGTGCACGTCCGAGTCTTTGCTTTATTAGACAGTTCGAGGCCCGTGTAAGGGATGACTTTGCGGATGAGTCAGCGTCCCTACGACAAAACCTCGCGCCTCTGACGTGTTTTCTTGTTCTCGCTTTACAGCCCTTGCTCACCCTCCATTCACGGGGCTTGAAGAATGTGACTCCTCCTTCACCAGTGCCTTCCTGACCAGCTTCCCCAGCGCCGGGCTCCAGTCCCCTCGTTACAGCCGCAAAGACCATGCGGGGGTCTTCCTCGGCGCGAACAGCGCCGCTCTCGTCCCCAGAGCGCATGGGGGCTGCAGGCCTCTCTGGGCTTATTATCCGCTTTAGTCAGTTCGTTCCGTGCAACAGGAGAGGGTGTAGAGCTGCATTTTGAATCGTTATAAACTCACCGTCGGGATCTAACAACTGTCAATATCCCACTTAGTTCATCTTCTCCCCGTGTACTTTTTTCTTACTGCTGTTATTTCTGCTGAATATTTAAAAACCAATCCAAGACAAGGCTTATCATTTTTCTTATACGCACTCAGTGTGTATCTCTATCACAAAGTGAGTTTTAAAGACATTATCTGTGCTAATTAGACTGGGTCAACCGGCCATCTTCCAGACGTCTGACTTCCTTCTGGACAAAGTCATGGTGTTGGGGGCCCAGGCAGAGGCAGTTAGGGGTGAGATCAGGCTGGCAGGGGAGAGCAGTTAGGGGCGAGATCAGGCTGGCAGCAGGTTAGGGGTGATCAGGCAGGCAGGGGAGGGCAGTTGGGGGCATTAGGCAGGCAGGCAAGTGAGTGGTTAGGAGCCAGTGGTCCTGGATTGCGAGAGGGATGTCTGACTGCCAGTTTAGGCCTGAGGGGTCCCAGATTGGAGAGGGTGCTGGCTGGGCTGAGGGACTGCCCCCGCCCCGTGCACAAATTTCGTGCACTGGGCCTCTAGTGTATATCTCCACAATCCCATAATCGCATATAAGTTAAGAAACAGTTTATTGGAATCCTCTAAAACTTAGCAGCTCAGGCTCAGGTTCCTAGACTGGTTCACAAGTATATTTTTATAATTAACTTTTTCCCACGTTGGGACTCATGTTCCACTTAGACATCCTGTCACGTAACCCTTCTTAGAGATTTAATAGTCCCCCCCCCCCGCTTTCTTTCATGCACGTTATATCTGAGGAAACCACTGTTGTCCTGCCGCGTGCTCAGATTTGCACGGGGCTCCTGGATCCTCCATGTTCCCCCATGTCCTCCGGCTCTCACACCGTCAGCGTCTCCCCAGGTGAATGTGGAGAGCGGATGTGATTCTGGTCATTCTCCTTATTTTGCTTAATCCCCCCTCCTGCCCTCCCAGGAGATTTTCCTATTGATTTTTAGGGAGAGTGGAAACAAGAGGGAAACACAGTGATGGGTCGCCTCCCGCACGAGCCCTGACCAGGGCCTGGGCTGGGGAGGAGCCTGCAACCAAGGTATGTGCCCTTGACCAGAATCGAACCCAGGACCCTTTGGTCCGCAGGCTGACGCTCTATCCACTGCGCCACACCAGCAAGGGCCAGGCTTACTTTTTAATAAGAAAGATTGTTGATAGGCACTCTGTGCACTTTCTTTTTCTAAGTTATTTTATTATTTTTAACATTTTTATTGCATTTATTGGGGTAACATTGGTTAATAAAATTACACAGGTCTCAGGTGTATGACTCTACAGCACATCATCTGCATGTTGTACTGTGTGTTCACCCCAAGTCCAGTCTCCTTCCCTCACCATTTACCCCCCTTTCCCTCTGCTACCTCCTCCCCCGCTTCCCTCTGGGAATCACCAGGCTATTGTCTGGGTCTGGAGGGCTTTTTGCTTCACCTTTTCCTCCCACCTCCCCGCCCGCCCCGGGGACAGCTGTCAGTCTGCTCTCTGTGCTTCCTGTTGCACCTGAGGAGGTGGGGGGGGTGGGGGCTTGGGGGGTGCCCATCCTGCACACCCAGCGACGTTGGGCTCCTCAGTGGGTCCACGGATGTTCACACTTGCTCATGGGAACCTAGACCCACTGTTGCCAGAAACTGTAAAATGTTGACTTTAAAACCCCATTGCTCCACCATACCTGTCCCGTGACCAGGCCACCCCTGGGGCACCACAGCGACACCTCCTGCTCCCCATCGGCAGCAGGAAAGGCTCCCCAAGTGGGTGCCGCCTCTTCAAAGGAGCTTCTGTGCAAAGTTAATAGCAGGCGGCACGACCACAGACCACAGCGAGGGTGACTGGCAGCTCAGACCCACCTGCAAAGCGCTGCTCCCAGTCTCCCTCCCTCCCTCCCCCTCCCTCCCTCTCCCTCCCCCTCCCTCCCTCTCCCTCCCTCCTCCCTCCCCCCTCCCTCCCTCCCTCGGCCACGGGAGCGCCTCAGGTGATGCTATGGTGACGCCTGTCCTCACCTCTCCGCTGGCCTTTTGGAGAAAGTCTCTCCTTCGAGCAGCCTCGCCCGCTCCTTGTAACCTGCTGGGTGGACACTGTCTCGGCCGGCTCCATGCACCTTCACGGGCGTGTGCGGCCTCGGGGCTGCTTTCCCGCGTCCGTGGGAGGAACATTGGCGTCCACACAGCGGCCGGCCACGTGGGCGGGCGAGGAAAGTGTGCAGCCGCGTCTGCAAGTTTAACGAACGGCTTTCGTCGGAGGGAAAGGTTGTCATCCCCGGACAGTGCTCCTCAGGAAGGCGTGGCCCCGGTTAACTGACAGCTGCAAGGCCATGTCTCTCGTGGTAAAGAGGCCTGTTTCCGATGCTCACGTTAGTTTTTAACTTGGTTTTTATTATTGACACTATTACAGGCCACACCCCGCCTTACCCGCCTCCACCAGCCCCTTCCCTCTGGCCATCGCCACACTGTCTGTCTGTGGGTGATGCCTGTTGCTCTGTGGCTGACCCCTCCACCTTCTCTCATCCAGTCCTGCCCCCGCCCCCCGCTGCCGCTCTGACAACTGTCCTCTGTCCCATGAATCCAGGCTGTTTCTGTTTGCTCATTGGAGATCACGCTGGCTCATTTCACTCAGCGTAATGCTCTCCAGGCCCCTCCATGCTGGTGCAAAGGATGGGAACCCCTTTTCACTGCTGCATAGTATTCCACTGTGTAGATGCACCTCAGCTTTTCTATCCGCTTGTCTGCTGAAGGGCGCTTGGGCTGTGTCCAGATCGTAGCTATTGTAAGTCACGCTGCTATGGACATAGGAGTGCATATGGCCTTTCTGACTGGTGTTTCGGCATTCTTAGGATATATGCACGGAAGTGGGATCACTGGGTCACAAGGGAGTTCCATGTTTAACTCCCTGGGGAAACGCCATGCTGTTTTCATAATGGCTGCACCCATCTGCATCCCCACAGCAGTGCACGCGGGCTCCCTTTTCTCCGCGTCCTCTCCAGCTCTTGTTGTTTGTCGGTTTTTGATGGCAGCCGTCCTGGCTGGGGTGAGGTGATGTCTCCTGGGGCACCTCTCTGAGGCTCAGTGACATCGGGCATCTTTCCACACGTGCCGTGGCCTTCAGTGCGGCCTCTTTGGAAAAGTGTGGATTCAGGTCCTTTGCCCGTTTTAAATACGTTTTGATCTTTGCGTTTGGTTCCATTTTTCCTCAGCTACTGAGCACTTATTTGTGTTCTTTTCCATTAGCGTGTGACGCCGCATTCGGACAGTTGTTACCTGTTTCCTGGTAGGAAGTGCTGGCCGCTGTGGGTTCCTCTGTCGCAGTGCGAGCCAGGCCCCGGCCCAGCGTGGGGCTGAGGAAGGCGAGCTGCGGCGTGTCCCCTCCCCTCCTTCCGCGCCCCGCGGGCCCCGGGCGGACCTGGCTCAGGCGCAGCTGGCGGGCAGCAGGGCGGGCGCGGGGACACAGAGCTAAGGGGTGCACGTGCACAGGGCCCGTGTTTCTATGCTCGGGGTCACCCGCGCGCAGCTCCCCGCGTGGAGAGAGATAAATTCCGTCTGCAGGAGAACGCGCTCAGGGCTTTAGTTTTAAATGGGCCGTGATTTTCACAGGTGAGTTGTGTTTTTAACCGCATTGGCGGCGTCCTGCGTGCCCCAGCGGCTGACAGGCCCTGTGCGATGGTGTCCACGGCAGCGCCTGCTAGAAGACGCGTTTCCAGCTGTGCACACACAGCCACTTGCCCTGGTCTATGGGATCGTTTTAAGGACACGGTTGTCCAGTTCCCTCATCGGAATCGTCCGAGGGTTCGATGTGGCGGACTTGTCCCCCAGGGATCTGTGGCCACCGGATGGAGGATGAGGATGCAGGACGCCTGGCCCTCCCCTTTCCACGGCGCTACATCCACGCCCCGGGCACTGTCCAAGGTGCTGGCCGCGTGGACTCTCTCGATGGCACGGTGGTCTTAGTGGTACTTGACTTCTTTCTCGTGACATGGACTGTGGTGGCTTTAGAAGGCCATTGGAAAGAGTTCCAGTGTGCTGTGGGGGTACACCGATCAAACACTGTGCACACTGAGAAAACAAGATGCAACTTCTCATCATTTACAGCAAAACATAGATGTTCTCCGTTAACCCTGTCTCTGCAGCGTGCCTGGCTTACGTGAGGAGCTGACTGGCGAGTGAATGAAGAAGGAATGAGTGAGTGCGTGAATGCATATATAGAATGGACTTCATAATAGAAATGGCCAATCATGAGGAGATTTATCAAACAGCAGCAAGGCTCTCAGAGTGGGCACCCCATCCCTCCGTCCCATGGGCCTGGACACGAGGTCTGTGTCAGTGACGTCAGCACAGCTTCTAGAGAGAAGTAGAGCCGACACGTGGGACCCCCACAGAGCGTGACGCACAGTGGGGTTAGCCCTGGCAGGTGTGCTCAGGGCTGAAGGCGTTGGCCCATCGAGGGGCAGCCTCCCTCTGTCCTGCAGTGGCATCTGTGGCCAGGACAGGGCCGATGTCCACTCTCAGTGGCTGCAGCAGAACCCCGCTCTGCTCACCCATCACCCAGGGTGGGGGGTGCTGCTCCCCGGGGCTCTCTACCAGGAAGTCGCTGGTTGGGCCAGGAAATCGGTGCGCCTGCCCTC
This sequence comes from Myotis nattereri, assembly GCF_964212035.1. Classification (NCBI taxonomy): domain Eukaryota; kingdom Metazoa; phylum Chordata; class Mammalia; order Chiroptera; family Vespertilionidae; genus Myotis; species Myotis nattereri. The sequence continues at coordinate 812,901 of NC_138077.1, read as the reverse complement.
GCTCCATCGGGTGGGAACCCGCCGCGTGCTCTGTCTGCAGGACGTCTGGGGTGACCGACGGGCCTTGCTCCTTCTCAGGGAACCAGAGGGCCTTCTCCCCCTTCCAGGTGCTCAGCCCCGAGGCAGGACAGAGCCACGCCTGAGTTCTGATGTCCCGCTCAGCGGCATGCACTAAAGCTTCTCTCTGGGGAAGTGACCGGATGAAGCAAATTTAAGAACAAACATGATCGCAGAACCTACTGGGTGCGGACACTGCTCCACGGGCCCGACACACACTGACTCCTTTAACGCTCAGAATCGCCCTGTGGGGTGGGCGGTGTTGTTATCAGCCCATTTTCAGATGAGGCAACTGAGGCTCATGGCTATAGTGGCTGCACAGCCATAAGTGACAGAGATATGCCTTGAACCCAGAGAGTGATTCTAGAACTTTCTCTGGAGTCTACTGTGCTCTTGGGAAACCTGTGAGGCCATCTAAGAATATGAGCTTAGAAGCTACTTGACTCGATCGTTGAATGTAGCTCTGAGCTTCGGCACAACAGAGACATGGTCCCTGGTGAGGGTTCTCAGGGTCGGGCTGCTCTGCCCGGCACCCGGGCTTGTTGGTGAAGCCACCGCGGTGCCTGGTAGGTGTCATTGCCAGGTTCACTCTTCAGCCCCCTTGTGGCCAGAGCACAAAGACTGCAAAGATGTTGAAACTTAAAGAAAACTCTTTCATGAAAGTGCGGTTTCATAAATGACGTGTCACCGTGTCTATTTGCTGGCTGTAGGTTCAGATATAAATGTGAAACCACTGGGAAAATATTTGGGGTTTTAAGAATAGAAACATAAAAGGAAATACGAATGTAAGCGAGAAAGGAATTCCGTTTCATCAGGACTGCTGTTCCAGAATTTCAAACGATGGCCTTTTGGTCAAACGTCTCATGAGGCTGAGTAATAGCTGCGGGCTTTTCATAGTAAACCATCTCTCACATAAAATGAGAATTCCTAAAGGAAAGAAAATGGTTTGGAGCAGCAGGGACGCGCTGGGGAAACTCCAGGTTAAGGTAGATTCCCATGACCTGTTGACTATCAGCCAGAAGGAGGCAAAGGTGTTGGTTGACTGGAGTAGGTCCGTGTCTCTGGGAAATGACGTTTCTGCCAGAAGCTGGTTACAAATGGGTAATTTGAGGAACTTGTGTGAGCAGGTTTTGAAAATGAGACAATCCATTCTTATTAATGACCCCAGATGAGCCAGATGTGGCTAAACCACAATGGACATTCTCCGTGTCCCCTGAGGCCAGGCCTTCAATCAGGAGTCAACAAATTAGCCGGTGACACGCCTTTGTGGTGGGTCCCCCGACCCGGAGGGTGTATAAAAGGCTCCTGTGAGGAGAGGGGTCCAGACTGAAGTCACTTCCAGCCCTTCTCCACCCAACGACACCCTCATCTCCAGCACCATGTGTGGCTACTACGGGAACTACTATGGGGGCCGCGGCTATGGCTGTGGCTACGGAGGCCTAGGCTGGGGCTGGGGCACCGGCTGTGGCTGTGGCTACGGCTGTGGCTATGGCTGTGGCTGTGGGTATGGCTGCGGCCGTGGCTATGGCTCTGGCTTTGGCTACTACTATTGAGGACACCTGGGACTCATCCCGCCCACCTGGACGTCAGGGTTCACCAGTCTGAAGCCACCTGCCTTGGGCCCTGTGGAAGGCGTGCCCTCCAGTGCCCTCTGGGTCTGACACCCCACCTTTCCTTCCTGAGTCTGACTCATGATTGGGTCCTGGGAAGTTCATCCTGAGGGTCCCAGGAGGTCTCTCAGGGAATGATGTCATCACAGGTCCTGCCCTTGACCTTCATGTAGGACTCACTTCTCCGTTTGCCTAATAAACCTGTTCAACCCGAAACAATACGCCTGCATTACTTTTCTACAAAGTCCAGTGTCTCTTATTTTGTGTTTTCCTTGATTGAGTTAAGGAAACAATGGCCTACTTAGGGGATGTCTTCTTTTAATGTTTCTACTTCAGTTGCTCTATCAAACCCTTGTGTGTGACACAAGGAAGAGATAACCTCATCGCCCTCACTTTCTGCTCTGGGGGAGCAGCAATGCCACAGGCTGTGCTGGGCTAGGGTTAGGGTTAGGGTTAGGGCTAGAGCTAGGGTTAGGGTTAGGGTTAGGGCCAGGGGTAGGATTAGATTATAATTAGGGTTAGGATTAGGGATAGAGCTAGGGTTAGGGTTAGGGTTAGGGTTAGGGTTAGGGTTAGGATTAGGGATAGGGATAGAGCTAGGATTAGTGTTAGGGCTTGGGTTTGGGTTAGGACTAGATTAGGGTTAGACTTAGGGTTAGGGTTCAAGGGGGGAACATGTGTCAGTACAGTTGAGCATCACCTGAAAACACTCACAGGCTAAGTGCTTAGACACTGAAACCTTCACGGAGGAAGTCCTAGAAGATCTGAAAGTTGACACATAATTCCTGATCTAATCACTTGGGGCCGATTTGAACAGGAAGTGGTTTCTGATGCTGCCCAGGTAGGAGCAGAGGAGGTCAAATCTGCTCCACCTCAATTATCTTTATGTGTCTTGAACTAGAGCTGATGTTTGAAGTGAAACCTTATCTAACATTCATCACATATTTACGTGTTGGCGGCATTTGCTGTCGTTCTATATTCTTGTCTCTTTCCTCTAATTGGTGCGTGTCCAAGGTTATAGCCATCAGTCATTTCCTTTCCCACTCATTTTCTGTGACTGATGGATCCGTAAACTTGGATTTATCTTCCCTGCTATGGGGGTCCTGGCTCCCGGGTTGGCCCTGAAGGAGTGTGAGGAGTGTGTTAGCATCAGACAATGGCCTGTCCCATTCATTTCCACTGGTCGGAGCCAGGAAGGAAATGAGGCTTCGAGAAGGAACTAGGATCCCAGGAAGGTCACAGCGCAGAAGAAAGAGCTTCTTGTCTTCACATCAATCTTCTGTGAAGACTTGTCTTCTCTCCTCACTTTACTCATAAAGCTTATCATTTTCCACTTGATATTGTGATAAACTGAATGGTCTTGGTCTATCTCAAGAAACAGATTGTTAAAGCTACTTCTCTTACTCCATAGGTCACAATAGTTGACTACAAATAAATTAGATAGTGACTCAAATTAGATAATAGACTTAATTGTAAGCTCACAAGACAATATTCTTGGTGATTATAATTTTCCATGATTGGCCCCTTACACATGTGTTAATTGGTTGACGTCCTTAGGCCCCCTGATGTGTCTAACTTGAAGGTCAATGCCACCGCTAACAGCCCAAACAAACATCTCTCTCATTTGTACTTATACTGGCTTGTTGACGACTTTAAAGTCTTCAGATAATGAATTGCTCCACCTGAACCTGGAAAACACAGGTGCTTCTACACTGAACCCCATTCCACTGTGGGTCTCTTTTCTTACAGAGAAAACCTTAGACCCCAACTATTCACTCTATTTACTCTATTTGGTCTTTGAAACAGGAACCACTTAAATTTAGGCATTGAAGTAGTGACTCATTGCAGATTTCAGTTCTCCCAAAGCAATATCTGCCTAGATATGAATGTATTTCTCCCAGACTTTAATATTGGAAAATGTCAAACCCGCAGTGAACCCAGGAATATAGTGCAGTGAGCACCTGAATGCTGTTGACCTCGATATGAAAAATTAATATTTGTCAGTTTCATTTTCTCTCCCTGTGTCTCCACCTCCACCCCCACAAACCCCCCCCCCCCCCCCACACACACACATACACCACACTGTTGAACCATTGGAAACTATTCTGTAGAATTCATGACACTATTATCAAGTGAACAGGGATGTTCCCCAAGTAACTGCAATCACATTATCACCAAAAGAAATACGGTTTTGATACAATACCGTCATCTAATTCACAGTCCATGGTCATTTCCCCAAGTGCCTTTTTTATTATTTTTGACACAGAATTAAATTGGAGGGAAAGGTCACACTTTGCAATGTATTGTCCTTTGTAACCAGCATCCCATGGAATCCAGAGCATCTCCCGCCTCTTATTAGTCCATGATGTTAACACACTGACACACGCTTAAGATTCAAAGATAATTACTCCCTAGAAAATGCCACAATCTGTTTTTGATCATATCAATTGTAATAATTAGACATTTTATAAGTGAATACTTGTAAGACAAAGATGATCAAATGTGCCCGAAATTAGGAAAACTGAAGCTTAATCAGGCATTGAGTGGATACGTGTTGTAGAATGAAATCTAAGAGCACAGTTGAGGAGATGATGTGTGAGTAACGTGTCACTGAGAAGGCTGTGCAGTCGGGGAAGTGCTGACGGGCTTTATGCTGGATTTTGGAAACGAATGACTGGACCACCCAACACTCAGAAGGTTATTGCAAGGCTGTGCCTCACCTGGGCACCGCCCTGGGGAATTGTTCTGTAGACCAGTTCTCTACTGAATTCTGTGCCGTCCCAACTTTCCTGGTCAGCAGGGAGGACGGGACCCCCAGGGCTGAAGGGTCTCAGGCAGAGGTCCTTGGGCTGTGAGCCGCCTACACAAATCGCTCAGCTGAAGAGCCTGGCACACAAGGTCCTGCCCATTCCCAGCACCCACCCCAGGGTTGGCAGGGCCATGAAGACACACCCGCTTTCCTGCCCCAGCAACTCTGGTCCATCCCAACTCCTGATCCCACATGGTCCCCTAGGCCCCTGTGAGCCTGCACCCAGCTCAGCTCCCTGTGAGCCAGGCTGCTCCCTGCTCTTCCTTCCTCAATGGTCATTCCAACATCAGTCACCCCAGTAATGCGCTTCCAGAAAAACAGTCGAACCCAGGGCCAGGCCAGGACCAGCCACCACGTGGTGTAGTCACTTCCAGGACTTCCATATTTCTGTAGCTTGAAGGAAATTCTGTTTAGAATATTCTTCAGGTTGGATTGTCTAACATTCCTTGTGATTAGAACAAGGCTATGGATTTTGTGAAGCAAATACAGGAAGTGATAATGTTTGGTTCTCTTTCCCCCACGGGGAAGGACAGGAGGATGGCTTGTCCCATTACTGATGCTGATAACTTGATCAGTTGACCCATACGGTGAGGACCAGATTTTTCTCCTCAGAAGCTACTTACATGGTTCTTGCACAGTCAGGAAGTCTTCTTTAGAGGTGTTTTGTGACGATATAGATGTCCCATTCATCTCCCAGCACTCACCTCTGGCCTTCACATTTATCTCTCTTTCGTGCCTGAATTGTTAGTCATGATGATGGATGGCAAATGCTGAGTTTTTTGATTCTCATCATTTAAAAAATATATTAGCTGGTGTCCTACTGCAAAGAAGTTTTCCTTCCAACTTGATTGTAACTTTATTTATATCAGTCTAAATTATGGATTTCTATTATAAACAATCCATTACCATGATAAAGAGCTAGCACTTCCCAAGCTCTCTCATGAGTCAGAAAGTGTATATGAGCATTGTGTGGGATTTAGCCTCTGTCACTTAGCAACCTATGACATTGGGCAAGTTATTCAACTTCTTTGGCCTTGGCATTCTTGCCTAAAAATTAGCACCATTCCAGGTTTTTAATGAGAAGTACATGTTTAAAATATGTAAAGCACTTAGAACATGCCTAGAATTTAACAAGTGCTTCATATGTGTCATCATGTACGACTATAGGCAAGATTTATCTTCTGCTTCTTCGTCTGTAAGAATAGTCTCTGTTTACCTTGCCTGGTGTTTGTCATGCAGGTCCTATGTCAAAGCTCTAACAACAGTGATAATTAACGGCATTTACTAGTTGTGTGAAGTACTGATGTGCATTATCTCACATGATCTTCAGAACAACCCTCAGATGTGGTCACACCACCCCATTTACAACAGAAATGTGATGAGATGAGGCGGCTTATTCAAGAGTCTGGCCCCATAATGACAGGTTTTATCTCTCTGATAGAAATACAAACATTGCATTTCCTGGCCAGCTAGCATTTTTTCCAGAAAAGGCTCAAGAACTCCCAGGATAATCTAGGTGTTAGCACCCTTCAGTGATTAGCTTGTGGTGCCTCACTAAGTACATGTGAGGACCACATCTGTGTTTCTGAACCTCCCCTTTAGAAACGTTTTTCATTACAATCCTCTGTTCCTCTCTTCTCTGTTTATCCCTTTCTTTGAGTGACAGATTCTAAAATATATCCGCACAGCCCTTACATTTTCTATAATTTTTCTTATAACATTTTTGCTCCAAATTCTAGAAGGATTTCTTAAATTATACTTCATCCCACCTCACGCTGATGTTTTCTGCCCTCCAGGAATATTGACATTTGGAAATCAGCTCTTATGACAAACATGTTTCCTCTTTCCAGAATTCCCCTTGGGAACATATGCCTGACATTTCTTTTATACACTGCCTGGCTTTGAGTATGAGTGAATTTATGAAATGTTCTCAGCGTGTTAAAGGGATCTACCTCCTCTGGCGATAGCACTGTTTGGAGACCTGGGCTCCCCTGGTCCTCACCCTGACCCTGGTTGTGAACATCTGGCTGCTTTCACTGGGCTGTTTCCTGAAAGAGGAAGGATCTGTCCACACCAGGCCTGAGAGAGAGGCCTGTTCCGTCAGGACTCAAGTGTGTTCAGATGCAATGTCTCCCACACAGATGACTTTAAAGAAAATACTTGGATTTTCCCATTGTATCTGCGAATTAGGGCTCCCATGATTCTCAAGGAGACTGACATGTGTGGCGTTTAGGATGGGACAATGGGTTCTCATGAATGGCCCTGCCTGGGAGCCACGGGGGCCCAGGAGTCAGCAGTGACTCAGGTGGGTCCTGCCACCAGCCAATGGCGTGGCCCAGATGCTGGTCCCTCCCACCCTGAGGCCCATAAAAGGCTCCTGTAGGAGAGGGGTGCAGACTGAAGTCCCCTCCACCCCTTCTCCACCCAAGGACACCCTCACCCCTAGCACCATGTGTGGCTACTACGGGAACTACTATGGGGGCCGCGGCTATGGAGGCTGTGGCTATGGAGGCTGTGGCTACGGAGGCTGTGGCTATGGAGGCCTGGGCTGGGGCTGTGGCTCCTGCTGTGGCTGTGGCTTCCGTGGACTGGGCTGTGGCTATGGCTGCGGCTATGGCTCCCGCTCTCTCTGTGGCTGTGGCTATGGCTGTGGCCGTGGCTATGGCTCTGGCTTTGGCTACTACTATTGAGGAGGCCATGGGGACTCTCACCCTCTGAATGTCTAGCTAGTGGTTCCCCAGGCCTGAACCCCATCCATCAGGTGATTTGTCCCACACGCTGCCCAGCTCAGATAGGATTTGCTGGGCCCTGGTGTCTGCATCTGATGCCACTTGATATCTGGGAGGATATAAACTCATTCTGTGAGCTCACGTTCCCCTTCACATCAGGATGAGATTGGCATCACTGCTATTTCTGTAATTTTATGTTAAATTGGCTCTTCTGTTGCTCTATTACATTTTAAATTTCCTAATGAATCTGGAAGAAAAAACTTATTTCATCTCCTTTCATTTGTTGTGCCGCGTTTTCCTTGTTTTTGGCTGTTCATAGGATAACAATGATTTTTCTTCAATATTTCTTTTTGCTGTACTGGTTCCATGATATGTAACCGCGGACAAATCTGTGAGCTTTGTGAGTCTCAGCTCTTCTCCAGTAAAAAGAATAGGAATTTGCCTCCCGCATGGTGGCTTTAGCTCTTTATACTGTTTGCTGTACAGACTTATAATTAAAGACCCTGCCCTGGCTGGCTTAGCTCAGTGGATAGAGCGTCCGCTTGTTGACTGAAGGTCCCAGGTTCAGTTCCAGTCAAGGGCACATGCCTGGGTTGTGGGCTCAATCCCCAGTAGGGGGTGTGCAGGAGGCAGCCCATCCATGATTCTCTCTCATCATTGATGTTTCTATCTCTCTCTCCCTCTCCCTTCCTCTCTGAAATCAATAAAAATATATTTTAAAAAATTAAACATTGTGAATATCTAAATTCACATTTAAACACAGAGATTGTCTAACTGGCTAAAATCAAACTCATCTGTATATTTTGTATAAGAAAATCACTTTAAATATAAGTGTGTGTGTGTGTGTGTATGTGTGTGTATGCTCACGCATGTGTGTGTCTAAAGGAGAAAATTTGTAGGGAAATAAAACATTTTGAACTGAATGAACATGAAAGATATGCACATGTGTGATATGCAGTGAAGGCAGCGCTCACATGGGAACCGTGGCAGCCCATTTTACGTTGGAAAAGAAGGAAGTTTCCAGATCAGTAACGAGATTCCGCCAAACCATCAGCAAGGAGCACTGAGGGGGAAGCAGGGAGGCGACGATACAGGCCACCGCTGAAGTCAGTACCATTTTCCAAAAAACAGGAAAAGTAAATGAAACCAAAAGCTGGTTCTCTGACAGGTTTAGGCTGATAAACCTTTAGCAAGACTAACAAAGAGAAAAGGAGAGAATACGGATTTTATCAAGAGCAGGAGTAAAACGGAGGCATCACTGCAGACCCTACGGCCGTCACCAGGTCAGGAAGGGGTCAGGCGTGTTCTCTCAGTTCCTCGTTGACACAGTGGCTGCTCACGGTGCCGGGTCTGCACACACCTGTGCTTTGCTGAGCCACCTTTCCCCCCGGGGGCCTGGAATCTTGCTGGTGTCTCTCTGATCTCAGGCACTGAGTGTCCAGGGGCCTCCTGGGGCGGAAACGGTGCCACACAGACGCACCCTCCCCTTTGCTGGGCCAGAGTGAGCTCTGAGTGGTCCCGTGAAGGGGAGGCATGAAACGCCCGCCCCCGGCCCCCGGAGGCTGCCTGCTCTTCCCCTGCTGACCCAGCCGTGCACCCACCTCTCTCCTGTGACAGATCTTCACCGTGAGCACAATGATGTGAGTCCTTCTAGCGAACTCCCCAAAGCAGGACGGGGGTGGGGACCCCAACATCATGGGGCCTCCTGGGAAAGCACAGCCATAGTCATGTAGAACAGGCAGCCATTTCCAGGGTCTAGGGGTTTGGAAGGTAGTGACTGAAAGGGGGTTGAGAAAAGCCTGAGGGGGTTGGAGGGAGGGGTGTGGCCCCATTTAGGGTTTGGTTACGGCGCCTGCACCACAACACTAGGTTTTTCAAATCACAGAACTGCACGTTGCAAGAATGAAGTTTTCTGTCCATATTTTTGAGGGGAAAACATAGGAAGTACTTTGAAGCAATGGGGACTTCACAGGTGACAGTTTGTGGTGGAAAATGATGCAGAAAATTTACCATGGGCTACACAAGAGCTAAACTAATTGAGAAATATGATCTCACTTTGTCTGAAAACTCCCAGCGACAAAGACGTGGTCCCCTGTAGGAGAGGAGGACATTTTCACCCATTCTCCTCTTGTCTTCTTCCCTCTCCAGTTTTACTTTCCTTTCTAGTTAATTTCTCTTTCCCAATTACCCCCCCCCCCCCACCCTCTTCATCTCCACCCACCGCCTCCCCCTTCATCACTCCACTGCTGTCCGTGTCCCTGAGTTCTTTCCCTTCTTCTTTCTTTTTTGCTCAATCCCTCCACGCAGCACCCTCCCCTCAGAACTGTCAGCCTGCTCTCTGTCTGTGAGTCTGTCCCTATTTTGCTGGTAGTTCAGTTTGTTCATTAGGTTCCACATCTGAGTGAAACCATGAGGAATTTGTTTTTCTCTGACTGGCTTATTTCATTTAGCAAAATGCTGGCCAGGTCCATCCACGCTCTTGCAAAGGGTAAAATTTGCCTTTCTTCTTCTCTCTCTCTCTCTCTCTCTCTCTCTCTCTCTCTCTCTCTGTGAACAGCCGGGTAGTATCCCACTGTGTAAATGTTACGACAGCTGTTTTCTCCACTCATCTAGGGTGGCACTCGGGCTGTTTCCAGCTCTTGGCGGCTATAAGTAACGCTGCAGTGAATACTGGGGGCATATAGTCTTTTGAATCAGTGTTTCGTGCTTCTTCAGCTATATTCTCAGAAGTGGAATTGCTGGGTTGTAAGACAGTTCCATTTTTAGTTTTTTGAGGAAACGCCATACTGCCTTCCACAGTGGCTGCACCATCTGCACTCCCACCAGCAGTGCAGGAGGATCCCCCCGCCCCCCCATCCTCGCCAGCACTTGTCATTCCTTTATTTGCTGATGGCAGCCATTCTGGCAGGTGTGAGATGGCACCTCGTTGTGGTTTTAATTTGCATCTCTGATGATTAGTGACATTGAGCATCTTTTCCTCTGTCCCTTGGCTTCTGTACATCCTCTTTGGAGAAGTGTTTGTTCAGGTCCTTTGCCTGTTTTTAATTGGATTGTTTGTTCTTTTGATGTTGAGTTTTATAAGCTTTTAAAATAAATTTTGGATATTAAGCCCTTATCAGGTGTATCACTGGCTCTCTCATTTAAGTGGTTATCTTTCCATTTTGTTGATGGTTTCCTTTGCTGAGCAAAAACATTTTAGTTTGAGGTAGTCCCATTTGTTTATTTTTCCTTTCTTTCCCTTGCTCTAGGATATATATCAGAAAAAAATATTGCCAGAAGGAATGTCTGAGATTTCACTGTCTGTGTTTTCTTCTAGGATTTGTATGGTTTCAGGACTAACATTTAAGTCTTTAATTCATTTTCAGTTTATTCTTGTGCGTGGTGTGAAAAGATGGTCTAGTTTTCATTTCTGCCCACATCTGTCCAATTTTCTCAACATCAAATTCTTTTCAAAAGTCACATGCTTAGAACTGGTAGAGCAACTGAAGTAGAAATATGAGGAGAATGTGTGTCATAACACACATAGTCACCTTTCCTGGAATCAAGCAAATAGAAAATCCCAAAATCATAAAATAAATTATATCACACAAAACGAACACACAGAAACCCAGCTGCAAGGCCAGGCTGACCAGGTCGTTAGGACAGGGACACCGAGTGGTGCGTTAAAGTGTCCTGATCAGCAGCGATGGCTCTGCAAGGTGGAGGAGGCCAGGGGGTCAGGGGTGAAGGTCACATTCTCTCCATGAAGCAGAGAGAGGGGATGAGGACCCAGACGGTTAGTCCCCGACAGGGGCCCCCGTGCAAGGACTCAGCAATCACCCCGAGGCTGTGGAGGAAGATGAGCCTGTGAGGTGACACAGAACACAGGGTTCAGGGCTCAGGAAGCAGGATGGGACGGAGGGGGCAGATAATTTCTCCTGTGTCCTCAACAGTAGTAGCCAAAGCCAGAGCCAGAGCCACAGCCATGGCCACAGCCACAGCCACAGCCACAGAGAGAGCGGGAGCCATAGCCGTGGCCACAGCCCAGTCTGCGGAAGCCACAGCCACAGCAGGAGCCAAAGCCCCAATCCAGGCCTTCATAGGCACAGCCTCTGTAGCCACAGCCTCCATAGCCACAGCTTCCGTAGCCACAGCCTCTGTAGCCGTGGCCCCTGTAGTAGTTCCTGTAGTAGCCACACATGGTGCTAGGGGTGAGGGTGTCTTTGGGTGGAGAAGGAGTGGAGGAGACTTCAGTCTGGGCCCCTCTCCTCACAGGAGCCTTAATGGGCCTCAGGGTGGGAGGGACCAGCACCAGCGCGCACGCCATTAGCTGGTGGTGGGACCCACCTGAGTCACTGCTGACTCCTGGGCCCCCCTGGCTCCAAGGCGAGGTCATTCATGAGAACCCATTGTCCCATCCTAAATGCCACACTAGTCGGTCTCCTTGAGAATCATGGGAGCTCTAATTCGCAGATACAATGGGAAAATCCAAGTATTTTCTTTAAAGTCGTCTGTGGGAGACATTGCATCTGAACACACTTGAGTCCTGATGGAACAGGCCTCTCTCTCAGGCCTGGGTGTGGACAGATCCTTCCTCTTTCAGGAAACAGCCCAGTGAAAGCAGCCAGATGTTCACAACCAGGGTCAGGGTGAGGACCAGGGGAGCCCAGGTCTCCAAACAGTGCTATCGCCAGAGGAGGTAGAGCCCTTTAACACGCTGAGAACATTTCATAAATTCACTCATACTCAAGAGCCAGGCAGTTCATAAAAGGTACTAAGAGGCCTGGTGCACGAATTTGTGTATGGGTGGAGTCCAGCTGGTCCGCCCAAATCAGGCCGGATCAGGGCCAGGCTGGTGGTGGTGGTGGTGGTGGTGGTGGGGAGGTAGGGGGGGCTAGAAGGGGCCACGGAAGGTTGGCCAGCCGGCCCTGCCCCCGATCAGGCTGGTTGGCGGCCACAGCGTGCGTCACAGTGACTGGTCGTTCCAGTCATTCCGGTCACTTTAGCAGGAATACATTTCCATGGGCAATTCTGGAAAGAGGAAACATGTTTGTCATAAGAGCTGATTTCCAAATGTCAATATTCCTGGAGGGCAGAAAACATCAGCGTGAGGTGGGATGAGGTACAGTTTCAGAAATTCTTCTAGAATTTGTAGTAAAAATGTTATAAGAAAAAATGTTCAAAGTGTAAGGGCTGTGCAGACATGTTTTAGAATCTGTCACTCAAAGAAAGGGATAAACAGAGAAGAGAGGAACAGGGGATTGTAATGAAAGACGTTTCTAAAGGGGAGGTTCAGAAACACAGATGTGGTCCTCACATGTACTTAGTGAGGCACCACAAGCTAATCACTGAAGGATGCTAACACCTAGATTATCCTGGGAGTTCTTGAGCCTTTTCTGGAAAAAACGCTAGCTGGCCAGGAAATGCAATGTTTGTATTTCTATCAGAGAGATGAAACCTGTCATTATGGGGCCAGTCTCTTGAATAAGCCGCCTCATCTCATCGCATTTCTGTTGTAAATGGGGTGGTGTGACCACATCTGAGGGTTGTTCTGAAGATCATGTGAGATAATGCACATCAGTACTTCACACAACTAGTAAATGCCGTTAATTATCACTGTTGTTAGAGCTTTGACATAGGACCTGCATGACGAACACCAGGCAAGGTAAACAGAGACTATTCTTACACACGAAGAAGCAGAAGATAAATCTTGCCTATAGTCGTACATGATGACACATATGAAGCACTTGTTAAATTCTAGGCATGTTCTAAGTGCTTTACATATTTTAAACATGTACTTCTCATTAAAAACCTGGAGTAGTGCTAATTTTTAGGCAAGAATGCCAAGGCCAAAGAAGTTGAATAACTTGCCCAATGTCATAGGTTGCCAAGTGACAGAGGCTAAATCCCACACAATGCGGTATGTTCATATACACTTTCTGACTCATGAGAGAGCTTGGGAGGTGCTAGCTCTTTATCATGGTAATGGATTGTTTATAATAGAAATCCATAATTTAGACTGATATAAATAAAGTTACAATCAAGTGGGAAGGAAAACTTCTTTGCAGGCCACCAGTTAATATATTTTTTAAATGATGAGAATCAAAAAACTCAGCATTTGCCATCCATCATCATGACTAACAATTCAGGCAAGAAAGAGAGATAAATGTGAAGGCCAGAGGTGAGTGCTGGGAGATGAATGGGACATCTATATCGTCACAAAACACCTCTAAAGAAGACTTCCTGACTGTGCAAGAACCATGAAAGTAGCTTCTGAGGAGAGAAATCTGGTCCTCACCGTATGGGTCAACTGATCAAGTTATCAGCATCAGTAATGGGACAAGCCATCCTCCCGTCCCTCCCCGTGGGGGAAAGAGAACCAAATGTTATCACTTCCTGTATTTGCTTCACAAAATCCATAGCCTTGTTCTAATCATGAGGAATATTAGACACATCCAAACAAGAATGATCTCACTCATATGTGGGATATAATGATCAACATAATTTGATGAACAAGAATAGATCCAGAGACAAATGGGGGGGGGTTAGAGAGCAACCAAAGGACTTGTATGCATGCATATTAGCATAACCAATGGACACAGACACTGGGGTAGTGGGGGCTTGCCAGGGGTGGGAATGATGGGGGTGGGGGTGTCGGGTGGGTCAAGTGGGGAAAAAGGAGACATATGTAAAACTTTAGAGAACACAAATAAATAAATAAATAAAAAGATGAAAAAAAGAGAGAATATTCCAAACAGAATCTCCTGCAAGCTATAGAAATATGGAAGTCCTGGAAGTGACTACACCACGTGGTGGTGGGTCCTGGCCTGGCCCTGGGTTCGATTGTTTTTCTGGACGCGCATTACTGGGGCGACTGATGTTGGAATGACCATTGAGGAAAGAAGAGCAGGGAGCAGCCTGGCTCACAGGGGTCTAGGGCACCATGTGGGATCAGGAGTTGGGATGAATCAAGGAGTTGCTAGGGCGGGAAAGGGGGTGTCTCTTCATGCCTCTGCCAGCACCGGGGAGGTGGGGGTGCTGGGAATGGGCAGGACATTGTGCGCCAGGCTCTTCAGCTGAGCGATTCGTGTAGGCGGCTCACAGCCCAAGGACCTCTGCCTGTGACCCCTCAGCCCTGGGGGTCACGTCCTCCCTGCTGACCAGGAAAGTGGGGACGGCACGGGACTCAGTAGAGAACTAGTCTACAGAACAATTCCCCAGGGCGGTGCCCAGGTGAGGCACAGCCTTGCAATAACCTTCTGAGTTTTGGGTGGTCCAGTCATTCATTTCCAAAATCCAGCATAAAGCACGTCAGCACTTCCCCGACTGCACAGCCTTCTCAGTGACACGTTACTCACATATCGTCTCTTCAACTGTGCTCTTAGATTTCATTCTACAACACGTATCCACTCAATGCCTGATTAAGCATCAGTTTTCCTAATTTCGGGCATATTTGATCATGTTTGAGAGTATTCATTTGTAAAATGTCTAATTATTACAATTGATATGATCAAAAACAGATTGTGGCATTTTCTAGGGAGTAATTATCTTTGAATCTTAAGCATGTGTCAGTGTGTTAACATCATGGACTAATAAGAGGCAGGAGATGCTCTGGATTCCATGGGATGCTGGTTACAAAGGACAATACATTGCAAAGTGTGACCCTTCCCTCCAATTTAATTCTGTGTCAAAAATAATAAAAAAGGCACTTGGGGAAATGACCATGGACTATGAATTAGATGACGGTATTGTATCAAAACCGTATTTCTTTTGGTGATAATGTGATTGCAGTTACTTGGGGACCATCCCTGTTCACTTGATAATAGTGTCATGAATTCTACAGAATAGTTTCCAATTGTTCAACAGTGTGGTGGTGGTGGTGTGTGTGTGTGTGTGTGTGTGTGTGTGTGTGTGTGGTGGGTTGGGTCGGGGGTGGAGATACAGAGAGAGAAAATGCAACTGTCAAATATTAATATTTGCCAAATCAAGGTGAACAACATTCACGTGCTCATTACACTGTTTTCCTGACTTCATTGTGGGTTTGACATTTTTCGGTATTAAATTCTAGGAGAAATCAATTCATATTTAGGCAGATATTGCTTTGGGAGAACTGAAATCTGCAATGAGTCACTTCTTCAATGACTAAATTTAAGTGGTTCCTGTTTCAAAGACCAAATAGAGTAAATAGAGTGAATAGTTGGGGTCTAAAGTTTTCACGGTAAGAAAAGAGACCCAACAGTGGAATGGGGTTCAGTGTAGAAGCACCTGTGTTTTCCAGGTTCAGGTAGAGCAATTCATTATCTGAAGATTTTAACGTCGTCAACAGGCCAGTATGAGTACAAATGAGAGAGATGTTTGTTTGGGCTGTTAGTGGTGGCATTGACCTTCAAGTTAGACACATCAGGGGGCCTAAGGACGTCAACCAATTAACACATGTGTAAGGGGCCAATCATGGAAAATTATAATCACCAAGAATGTTGTCTTGTGAGCTTACAATTAAGTCTATTATCTAATTTGAGTCACTATCTAATTTATTTGTAGTCAACTATTGTGACCTATGGAGTAAGAGAAGTAGCTTTAACAATCTGTTTCTTGAGAAAGGCCAAGACCATTCAATTTTGACACAATATCAAGTGGAAAATGATAAGCTTTATGAGTAAAGTGAGGAGAGAAGACAAGTCTTCACAGAAGATTGATGTGAAGACAAGAAGCTCTTTCTTCTGCGCTGTGACCTTCCTGGGATCCTAGTTCCTTCTCGAAGCCTCATTTCCTTCCTGCCTCCGACCAGTGGAAATGAATGGGACAGGCCATTGTCTGACGCTAACACACTCCTCACACTCCTTCAGGGCCAATCCGGGAGCCACGACCCCCATAGCAGGGAAGATAAATCCAAGGTTACGGATCCATTAGTCACAGAAAATGAGTGGGAAAGGAAATGACTGACGGCTATAACTGTGGACACGCACCAATTAGAGGAAAGAGACAAGAGTATAGAATGGCAGCAAATGCTTCTAAAACCAAAATATGTAATGAATGTCAGAAAAGGTGTCACTTCAAATATCAATGCTAGTTTAAGGCACATAAAGGTAATGGAGGTAGAGCAGGTTTAACATCCTCAGGCTCTTAACTTGGGCAACATCAGAAATATTCCCTGAAATGATCCAAATTAGGGAATTAAATTTCTGCTTCTTAATCTTCTCAATTATTTCAAACAGGTGAGGTATTAGGTATAAAAGGACTTGCTGTAAGTAGTGTTTAACGGTGATGTTCAACTCAGCTGACAAACATTCCCTCCTTTATACCTAACACTAACCCTAATAATAACCCAAACCTAACCCTAGCCCTAGCCATAACCCTAACCCTAACCCTAGCCCTAACCCTAACCCTAACCCTAACCCTAACCCTAACCCTAACACTAACCCTAACCCTAACCCGAGCCCTAACCCTAACCCTAACCCTAACCCTAACCCGAACACTAACCCTAACCCTAACACTAACCCGAGCCCTAACCCTAACCCTAACCCTAACACTAATGATAACCCTAACCCTAAAACCCTAACACTAATGATAACCCTCACCTAACCCTAGCCCTAACCCTAACCCTAACCCTAACCCTAACCCTAGCCCTAACACTAGCCCTAGCCCTAACCCTAACCCTAACCCTAATCCTAGCCCTAACCCTAACCCTAACCCTAACACTAACCCTAACCCTAACACTAACCCGAGCCCTAACCCTAACTAACCCTAACCCTAACACTAATGATAACCCTAACCCTAAAACCCTAACACTAATGATAACCCTCACCTAACCCTAACCCTAACCCTAGCCCTAACACTAGCCCTAGCCCTAGCCCTAACCCTAAACCTAACCCTAGCCCTAACCCTAACACTAACCCTAATCATAATCTAATCCTACCCATAGCCCTAACCCTAGCCCTAACCCTAACCCTAAACCTACCTCTAACCCTAATCCTAACCCTAGCCCCTAGCCCTAGCTCTAGCCCTAACCCTAACCCTAGCCCAGCACAGCCTGTGGCATTGCTGCTCCCCCAGAGCAGAAGGTGAGGGCGATGAGGTTATCTCTTCCTTGTGTCACACACAAGGGTTTGATAGAGCAACTGAAGTAGAAACATTAAAAGAAGACATCCCCTAAGTAGGCCATTGTTTCCTTAACTCAATCAAGGAAAACACAAAATAAGAGACACTGGACTTTGTATAACAGTAACGCAGGCGTACTGTTTCAGGTTGAACAGGTTTATTAGGAAAACGGAGAAGTGAGTCCTACATGAAGGTCAAGGGCAGGACCTGTGATGACATCATTCCCTGAGAGACCTCCTGGGACCCTCAGGATGAACTTCCCAGGACCCAATCATGAGTCAGACTCAGGAAGGAAAGGTGGGGTGTCAGACCCAGAGGGCACTGGAGGGCACGCCTTCCACAGGGCCCAGGGCAGGTGGTTTCAGACTGGTGAACCCCGACGTCCAGGTGGGCGGGATGAGTCCCAGGTGTCCTCAATAGTAGTAGCCACAGCCACAGAGAGAGCGGGAGCCGTAGCCATAGCCATAGCCATAGCCATAGCCACAGCCACAGCCACAGCCACAGCACGAGCCCCAGCCCCAGCCCCAGCCCAGGCCTCCGCAGCCCTGGCTCCTGTAGTAGTTCCCGTAGCAGCCACACGTGGTGCTGGGGGTGAGGGTGTCCTTGGGTGGAGAAGGGCTTGGGGGGACTCAGTCTGGACCCCTGTCCTACAGGAGCCTTTCATGTGCTCAGGGTGGGGGACCCGCCACGCGGCCCAGGCCATTGACTCATCTCGGGCCCCAGCTCTTAGCTTGTTGGTCCTCAGCCGTGTTTGTCCTCTCAGGGCTCAAAGGAGAGGGGGCCCTCCCAGGGACCCGCCTTCCCGGGCCTTCCCTCTGCCTCCTGCCGCCTCCTCATCAGGAGCAAACACATCTGTGAATCTCACTCTGGCTGCTTTGGGTCCTAGGTAGTTTCACTAATTTTTTTGAACATTTTATAGGAATAACACTATTTCTGACTCATGGATTTTTCTCCTCTTGATCTAAACTAATTATCTTCCTCAGGGATTCGTTCCTGTTTCTCTGCTGATTCCGCCATGTGTCTTCCATCCCAGGCTGTGATAAAAATCCAACCAGATACAGCTTCAGAACGCCACGTCTGGGCAGGGGGCACTCCGCGTTTCCACGCGCGCTCATGACCCTGGTCTCCTGCCTGTCTATTTCCACCGAAGGACTGGAACACAGGCCTCACTCCTGGGAGGACCTGGCTCTGCTATCTTCCCTCTGGATTGAATAGGCAGTTATGCAAATGAGCGAGCGTTCTCAACAGCATTAGAATTATAAGTAATTCTCCCGTAGGCTCATCATCAGATATCTACGTCTTTCAATCTATTAGGTCTCCTCCTCCATCAAGTATCCAATCTTCATTCTTTGTAACCTCATAGCCCCAACATCATTCCTGTCTTTATTCCAATTATTGTCATAAGCCCTCCCTCTGGGCAGCACTGGAAGAATGAGAATGGATTCAAATTAGAGATAAAAAATGTACTTTTGCTTCTTTAAGAGAATGAATGTGGAGACATGGTGTCCTAAACATTCCAGTGTAATCTATCATTAGATTTCTGTTATTCTGATATTCTGAGTCAAAATGTTTTTATGTATCTACTCGTAGCCTTAGGCAGACTCAGAGAGTACAGAATATTGAAGGTCATAAGAATGAAGGCACGATTTTTAAAATATTTCCCAATTCATCTGTCTGGATAGTACATCTAACGAGTAAAAAATATTCCCCTTAATAAGATAGAATGTTTTAATACTAAGAATCCAATGAAATACACTCACCTACCCATTCCTGGGTGTTTTTTTGAATGCTCTCTCCATGTGTGTTTTTTGAAAGGTTCACTTTTGTAGAATAGACGCATCATTGTGCTGTTTTAGTCACAATTTCCTGGGCTGAGATGTTAGAAGTAGTGGACGGCTCAGTATATTATTTTCAAATTTCCCTACAGAAATTACAAGTAGCCTCAACCATCACAGTTCAGAGTCAGTAAAGTAGTAATCACATAGGATGAGGTTCCAGTAGGAATTTAATTAATTTAAATAATGCGATGATCGGTCTTCCCCCAGGCTAAGCTCTTAGCACGTCACCTGAAATTGCCATGACTAAGCAGCATAGGGCAATTTATAAAGGAAACTGTAATTAATGTGGATTTTTTCTTGGTATTTGATCAAAGTCGCTATAAAAGATGTGATTATTCCTGTGGAATGCGGCGCCCTAATCATAACATTTACTGGGTGATTTCTCCATGGAGTAACTTCCTTGACTTAATTGGATTCTTCCTCAGAGCTGAGTTGCTCTTTCTAATCGCAGCAGTGAGAGCAGCGCACCCCGACATGCCCTGAACCCCTTCCCCCTGGGCTTTCCGAGCTTGTGCAGTCCTCTAGTTTAGGGGATCCATCACCAACAAGGACAAATTAGTGCCGCTGCCTCCTCTGTCGTCTCCGCCAGTGTCCTTCCTCTGGCTCACGGCAAAGCCTTGCGGGCATCTCCGTGGTGGGCCGGCCCGCCTTCCTCCCGCCTTCCTCCCCCTCCTGGTCTTGGGTTCCTGCACTCGGCTGACATGCCCAGCGGGGTCTGCCCTTGCCAGTGCCCGAGGCTCCCCATGGCCAGTGGATTCTCCCACTTCTCTCCTCATGCAGAAGGCCCTCTGCCCCCACCTTCCTCCTGCCACACACATCCACTTTGATTGGGCGTCACTGCAGCTTCCCCCCAGTTGCCTTTCTCTTTTCTCTTCCTGGGATGTGGCTCCCAGTTGTGAGGGCGCCCGGCCAGCCCCTGGCCCCTCTCACGGTGGTTTCCGCTTACGCCTCTTTCGATGGACTACCTGGGCTTTGGCCTGTTCGTCTCCATTCACGTCTAAGCTTGTCCTCCAGGATCTGCCTGCATGTCCCGCCCTCGCTCCATCAAGAACAGAAGCGCCAGGACCATGGGGTCTTGTGGGCACCCCCACCGGCCCCCCGGCTACGTCCCGATGCTCAGAACAATGTCTGACAGACAACTGGGTCTTAGAAGTTTCATGTACAAGAGAACTAACAAGTGACCCAATCAGTGCAATCAAGTAGCACTTTTATTTTCATTTTTTTTTTTAAATTAAAATGATTGGAGTGACATTGATTCTTAGGATCAGGTAGCTGCCAAGTGTGAGCTTCTATGCCACAAGCAGCGTTTTAAATTCTCCTCCCAACCTTTTTTATTTTGAAATGATTTTAGTTACCAAATGTCTAGAAATATTTCAGACCTTTAGCGCATCCTCTTCACCCAGTTACACCCATGACAACATCTCCCAGAACCAAGTACAACGATCAGAGCTAAAAAATCAGCTTCTTAAGGAATCAGCTTCTTAACGAATCCGCACGCTTCCCTCGGATTTCACTTTTCTGTCACCGGTGCCCTTTATTTTTTTTCTAGGATCTAATCCAAGATCCCCCTGGCATTGGGTTGTCTACTCTCTTTTGTCTTCCTCAATAGGGGGCAAATTTTCAAGTGTTTCTTTAACTTTCATAACCATGTCCAACACCAGATGTTTTGCGTATGTTCCTCCGTCTGGGTTTGCCTCATAGCCAAGTTGAGGGTCTACATTTTGGGCAAGGATATCGAAGAGATGCGCCTGCTTCATTTAGTCAGAGCAGGAGGTACTTGATCTCAGTAAGACTTTGGTAGTTTTTGGAGTAGACGCTTAAGCCGGAAGTGCTAATAGAATAAATCCTTCTATTTCTGTATAATTGTGGTCCACGGGTTTAAGCTTCAGAGACTCTGTCTTGGCCTTTGATCCTGTACAACATGATGGACACGCATATGTGTGAAATACGGATCAAAGTGGGTCATTTTGCTCCACAGAAACACAACGCACGTTAATCATTCAAGCATTCGGGGCTGAGCCCTGCCATGTTGTCACTGCGTCTTCTATCATGTCTTCTCCACACTTTCCGTCCTTACGCACCTCCCGGAAGCCACACTGTCCCCAAGGCTGAGACATGCAGGGAGGAAGGAGGATGTTATTAAAGGAAAAAAAGAAGTTCCAAGAGGTGAAACCAGCCTGCGTTATAGGACCTCTTGGCAGCTAGTGTCAGAGTTTAGATTTCACGCCGGAATAAACAAGCAACCCAACCAAGAGAAGCATCTGTCATGAAAGGCTCGTGATTTCGTCAGAGGCATCTTGGCGCACAGCGAGGTTGCCTGGATGCCCTGGTTTATGAGGAGTTCTCGAGATGGTTATAATGCCAAAGAGTTTGCAACATGCATCCCACAGTGCCTGTGGCTAGTCCCACGTCCACTCAGTTGGTATATAAGGCCCCGTGCTGGTCAGAAACTTACAACTCTGGGAACCGACTCTGTTCTCCTCCTCGGTCTTCTCCTCACACCATGAGCTTCTACAACAACTACTACGGGGGCCTGGGCTGTGGCTATGGTGGCCTGGGCTATGGCTACGGTCGCCTGGGCTATGGCTATGGTGGCCTAGGATGTGGCTATGGATGTGGCTACGGATATGCCCATTACCGTCCATGCTTCTATGGAAGATACTGGTCTTCTGGATTCTTCTAAGAAATTTTAGATTGCTCATCTGCTCAAGACATTCTCTCATGAAGGACTATTCAAGCAACAACAAGCGAATCTTGCCTGCCATGGAACATCAGAAGCTTTTTGATGGAAATTACCTGTCTTTCCAATAACATAAAAATATTCATTTGACCTGGTGATGCTATGGTCTGATTGAATACAACCAATCATGAGCATTTCCTTTGGAAAAATGTGCTCATTCATTGTTCATTAAAGGCTATCTGTTTTGCACACTTACAACACTTTCATGTGCACTTATTTGCATAGTGTGTGTGTGTGTGTGTGTGTGTGTGTGTGTGTGAGTGAGTGTGTGAGATGGCTGAGCCTTTGGCTAGCTGATGACTTAGGTGTGTGGTTGAAGAGTTATGTTCAACCAGGGCTTTTGAGATCTAAGGGCTACTCTTACCTGCGCTGATTTAATCAAAGCCTCATCTGTGGTGTGTCCAAAGTTGGGCTAAAGACATTGGCAAAGAGGTATCCCGCCCCCCATCACTTCCTTCTTCCTTTAATACTTCACTCTTCCTGGTACTAAGTATTTAAGCGTGCCTCTGGTCAGCGGTGAATTTTCCCTCTAAATTTTGTATTATTGCTGTTTCTTTCCACCCGTTGAAAACATGTTCTTGAACTCCTCTTGTGCACGACGGCCGCACAGATGGCCTAGCTGTCTGGCATTCACACGTCGTCACCGGAAGATGTAGGACTGGAAGTCTGTTTCAGCGAGACCTCCAGTGGGTCCATGTCTGCCTGCCTTTTGGAAAGAGACCCGCCCTCCTGCAAACCAGGTAGTGGCCTGGGGAGACTGCAATCCCGCCAACACGAGTCGGCTCCAAATAAAGGCTGCCCGCGTGTCCCTGGTCCTGGTAGCCCAGGCGACGTTCAGGAAGCTGCCTGTGTACATCCTCTTAGTGCACGCCACCTAGGAAGTAATGACAATGACATCAACAATGACAACGGGTATGTCAATCATATCGGTTCATACTTTGGTAACAATGTCAGAATTTGGGGTGTGTGAGACTGACGCTGGGTTCATGCACAGCTTTCTGAATGGAGATGGAAGTACGAGGCTGGCCAGACTCTAACCTGCACCAAGGACATGTGCTCTGGCCGCATCTAGAGGAGTGGATTTTAGAGCTGTGTCTCCCTCCATCAGCTGAAGACAGACCACAGGGGCACTCAGAACCTCTTTCTCAGGGAAACTAGAGGTTCCATTCTGTGAGACTCATGCTCCACCGGGGGTGTAGGACAGCAGAGCTGCAAACGCTCAGAAATTAGGAAAGAAGAAGGCAACGTGTGCACAGAAGAGCAGTTGAGGGACACAGGTAGCTCTCGTGGATGCATGTCCACGTCTCCACTGACAGTAGAGGGGAAACTTTCTTTGACGCTTCCACAGAAAATGCACAAAGAGTGATCCTATATTAAGTCACGAAGAAAAAAATCAATAAATTTTTCAAGGTAGAAACACTGCACAAACCCTGTTTGATTGCTGTGCAACAAAGCCAGAAATCGCCAATAAAAACAAAGAGTGGAACAGCCCGTTGGCCTGAAAAGTAAATTCTTGATTAAACAACTCTCAGGTGAGCAAGAAAATACCAGATTATAGAACTTCAAAATAAATAATAGTAACAAAAGTTGTACTTACCAGAGTCTATGAAAAAATGTCAGTAATTAGGAAAAAATTCAGAGTACTAAACACTTTTGTTAGTGAGAGTGAAAGAAATAACATAAATAATTTATTAATAACTATATAAAGAACAACTAAATTAGCCAAAGACAGCGCAAGGAAGAAAATAACAGACAGGCAAGAATTAATGAAGTAAAGGCCAGAAAAAAAATAGATTTTAAAAATGACTCAAATGCTATTATTTGAAAAGAGTGACATTTTTAGATCATTTGCTATTTTGATAAGAAACAAAGGAAAAGAACCTAGACAAAGTGAGAAATAGGAGAGAAATAAACGTGGAAACAAGCAGCTTAAAGTTACATGCATCTGCTTTGCGGGTCGTTATGGATATAAGTCTGAAAACCTGTACGCAATGCATACCTTCCTGGGGGAGTGCAGGTGGCCCAAAGAGACACGGTCACGCTTAGCAACAGAAGAGACTAGCTTCCTTAGCACGAACAGAAAATTACTGAGGGACTGCCCCCCCAAGTACTCCCAATGCAGGCAATTTCCCAGGGGAACCCCACGGAAGCTTCGGGAAGGTAGCTGCACGCGCTGATGATCCCTCAATTGCAGATGAGGACCAGCTCCCTGCCTCCTGCTGGCCATGCTCGGTGTTGACTGGGTGGTGGGCAGACCGCACGGTGCTCCCGAGAGCTCTGCCTCTGTGCCCACGCCCTGTGATCCGCCTGAGTGTGGCCGGGGCTCCTGAGTTACTTCTACCAAAGAGGACATGGCAAAGGCAATGAGACATGTACGATGACACGATCACGTGTGGTGTGTGTGTGTGTGGTTGTGTGGCGTTGGTGTGGGTTTGTAACCCCCATCGTGCAGAAGGCTCCCCTTCCCTTCCTGCCTTTGCAAAAAGGGGCAACCACGTTGGGGAACCCACAGGGCGAGGAGCTGTGGGCAGGTGGCCTCTTGGCCCGAGGGCCTCCAGCCAGTCCCGCCGAGCCCTGGGGACACGCTGAATTTGGCCACGAACGTGAACTTGGGGGCAGAGCCTTGCTCATATGAGACTCAGATGAGACCACACACCTGACCGACACCTTGCTTCCTGCACTGCGAGACCCTGGGACTTGCTTGCCCCTGAAATGGTGCTTTTATCTCATTACCACGGCCCACATGCAGGCCGGATGGTCTTATCATGGACTACTACCTCGGGAGGAATCCATTGTAAAAATATTCTTAGATTCTTTCTTTCACAAAATATTTTTTTAAAAATTATTTTTTATTGATTTCAGAGAGGAAGAGAGAGAGAGAGAGAGAGAGAGAGAGAGAGAGAGAGAGAGAGAGAAGAAGAAGAAGAAGAAGAAGAAGAAGAAGAAGAAGAAGAAGAAGAAGAAGAGAAACATCAGTGATGAGAGACAACCATTGATCGGCTGCCTCCTGCACACCCCACACTGGGAATGGAGCCCGAAACCGGGACCTGTGCTCTGACTGGGAATCAAACGGGGACCTCCTGGTTCATAGATCGATGCTCAGCCCCTGAGGCATGCCGGCCGGGCCACTGAGCATTTTTAAGGAAGGACTAGAAGCAGAGGTTATTCCAACATTCATTTATTGTGAGAGATACGTGGGCATTGGGAAGTTATTACTTTTCTTCATTCTCATGAACCAGGCAATGCTTAATTTATGAGTAATATTGCCTCTAGGGTGGAGAATTATCCGGAATAACAGATATCCTTCCCTCGGTAGCAGAGGAGGAAGCGGGAATTTACAAAATATAAGTTTCTTCCTTGGGAACTGAAATAAAAAATGTCAGTAAGAAGCTTGAGACGTCCAACCGCGGAAATCAAAGCCAGGGTCGCTGTTTGAGTTGACAAGTTTATTAGGTCAGCAGAGACACAGGCTCCCGCGTGGAGCCACCACGGCAGCTGCTGCTGTGACGTCATGACGCCGATGACGCCAGACCCGGGGTGGCAGGTGAGTTCACCTTTCCCCACGTCCATGAGGTGAAGGCAGGGGATTCCTGGTTAGGTGGGAGGCCAACCCCAGACCACCCTAGATTTTCCTGAAGCAGGAGAGCCACCACCCGCGAAAGACACAGGACACGTGGGTCCCAAGTCCTGAGGTGCAGGAGCAGGGGCTGGTCCCATGGCCTCCTCAATAGTAGTAGCCAAAGCCAGAGCCAGAGCCACGGCCACAGCCATAGCCTCAGCCACAGAGGGAGCAGGAGCTGTAGCCACAGCCACAGCCATAACCACAGCCATAGCCACGGCCGTAGCCACAACCCAGGCCTCCGTAGCCACAGCCTCCATAGCCACAGCCTCCGTAGCTGCGGCCCCCATAGTAGTTCCCGTAGTCGCCACACATGGTGCTGGGGGCGGGGTGTCCTTGAGTGGAGAAGGGGTGGAGGCGACTTCAGTCTGGACGCCTCTGCTACATGAGCCTTAATGGGCCTCACGGCGGACGGACCCAAACGTGAACTCGTGTCATTGGCTTGTTTCTGACTAATATAATGAGTTTGTTGTTTCAAGACTAGAGATTGCCCTGAGGTATTGACGAAGGGTTGCTGTCACCACCAAGGACCTTTCATCAGACGGTATAGCGACGCCTACAAAACTCTCTCTCCTCACAAACGTTCACTTTAATGCCCTACTGTGGTCGGCAAACTGCGGCTCGCGAGCCACATGCGGCAATTTGGCCCCTTGAGTGAGGCTCTTCCTAAGCCTTAGGAGGACCCTAATTAAGTGAATAACAATGTACCTACCTATATAGTTTAAGTTAAAAAAATTTGGCTCTCAAAAGAAATCTCAATCGTTGTACTGTTGATATCTGGCTCTGTTGACTAATGAGTTTGCTGACCACTGCCCTAGAACCAGGCCCCACGCAGGCAGGAAAAGTTTCAATAGTTTTCACTGACCTGCCTTTGAGCTCAAATAATCCCTTCTCCTCCTTGACCTCCCCGAATGACACTGCCCTCCATGAGATGTGTTATTAAATTGTTAATTTAAATTTTATTTTTTATTTCAATGTTTTTATTGATTTTAGAGAGAGAGGAAGGGAGAGGGAAAGAGAAAGAGAGAAACATCGATGTGAGAGAGTAGCATGGATCGGCTGCCTCTTGCACGCCCCCTACTGGGGATCGAGCCCCACACTGGGGCATGTGCCCTGACGGGAATCACAGACGACACTCAACCACGGAGCACACGGCCAGGGCACGTGAGACGCTTTAACTCTTGTTCCCGCTGAGAGTCACAGGGTGTGTGGGCTGTGGAACAGCAGGGAGGTGAGGGTGCAGAATAAATGTAATTTGGGAGATCATGTGTATTTTAATCAGCTCTCACCTGATTATTGGAGGTGTGTGGACACAGCCCCTCTCATGGCACTGATGTCATGTGCCTTGATGAGAAATTAAAACGAGAAAACAGGATTTTAATACAGTCACACCCACACGTGAAATGTACTTTTACTCATTCAAAATGCTTCCTTTCTCCATACGTGTCCTTGTAGGTGGACTTTTGTAAACAAATACGAAGCACATCGTCTTCTTTCCTGTTTCGTGCGCGTAAAGCCACGAAGGACGCGACCATCACTGCTCCTGCGAGCCCACGAGTTCTGGGACGTTAAACAGTGTCCTGCGCGTCTTCTGAACCGCGTTTTAACGCCCCTCGTGCTTCCTGCTTGTCTGGGGGACCCTCCAGCCGCCTGTGTCCTTCTGTCTGACTCGGCGTCAGTGGCGTGTCTCCTTTTTACTACGTTGAGTCTAACTTCTTAGAACTGATCTCGTAGCCGGACGTACGCTCCGTCGGGGAGGACTCCACGGCCCCTGGGGACAGCGGGCGCTGCCATCGCGCCTCACGGGCGGCGGAGGGCGCAGGTCAGCTCCTGCTCGTGCTTCTGTCTTCATGACGCGAGTGATTCCCAGCCCACTTAGGTCTACTGCTGCCCAGTAGGAGCTTTGGAGTCTCTAGTCACAACTACGGGTGTTTCCTCGTTCATCTCAGCCCGTTTCTGGCTGGTTCCCTGCCTTTGGCGCGGCCATTACTGAGCCACACGGGGAGTTGCCACAGGAGCCGCACTCTCTGTCCTCACGCAGCGGGGACACGGCTTCGCCCAGGGCGTGTGCGGGGCCGCCCCTGGCCAGCTCTCGGGTTATTTACCTCCCGTGTATGTGCAGAAGCCGCCCGTGGCTCTGACTGGCCGTTGACGTATTCTGACTTTCACATTTAATTTACTTCAGACGCAGGTACAGCGACGTCTATGCCGTTTTGCTATTTGTTTTCTCTTTTCTGACCTCTTGTCCCCTCCCTGCTCGCATTTCTCTTATTAAATTACTAGAGGCCTGATGCACAACAAAAATGTGCAAGAGTAGGCTTGGTCAGGAAGGACGTCCGGAATGACATCCAGAAGACGTCTGGTCTAATTAGCATATTACCCTTTTATTATTATAGATTTGATAGGATTTTTTTTGGAATTCCATTTTATTGTCTCTGTATTCACTTATTAGGTACAACACATGTAATGATTGCTATAAACATTACAACATGCATCTGAACGTATCCTGCTTTTTGCCAATAATATTACACCATTTCACAAAACACTCCCCTTTACGCCACTCTGTGCTGTTACTGTCAGACTCATTAGCGATTTTATGCTTCATGAAGATTCAATTTTTGTATCATTTTTGTTTTGATGCTTACTTCGTTTGATACCAATACAGCCTCTCCAGCTTTCTGAAGACCAGTGTTTCTAATATATGAATAATTCGTGTGTATAGTATATGTACCTATATGTTCATTTCTAACGTGTCTGTGTCTGTTTAATTGCTGTGGTGTTTTAAAGAGCATAGGTGTGCGTAATACTCTTAATGGCAGCGTCTCTAGACCATTTCCATTGGGTGTAATTGTTGTCGTGGTTGTGTCTCCATCTTACTATTCGTGTTTTTCTTGCCACATCTGCTCTTCCCTTTTCTCTGCCTGATTTTCCTGCTTCTGCGTCTTCATGTTGGTGCTTCATGTTCATCCTCCGTTGGTTTAGTAGCTAGGCCCGTGGTCGGCAAACCGTGGCTCGCGAGCCACATGCGGCTCTTTGGCCCCTTGAGTGTGGCTCTTCCTAAGCCTGAGGAGGACCCTAATTACGTGAATAACAATGTACCTACCTATATAGTTTAAGTTTAAAATATTTGGCTCTCAAAAGACATTTCAATCGTTGTCCTGTTGATATCTGGCTCTGTGGACTAACGAGTTTGCCGGCCACGGAGCGAGGCCAGCAGTGATGGTTCAGCAGCCACCCGGGGCTGCAACGTGCATCGGAACTCCCTCCCTCCCGTGAGTGATATCACACAACTCTCGGCAGCACATGCCGACTTGACAGTCATCCACACTCGCCACCCTCTGTTCTGCATATTATTGATTTTACTCTTATGTGCCATAAATCATGCTTATTATTTCTCATTTAGGATTAATTATCATTATAAAATTAGAAAATAAAAAAAGTTTCTGCACTAGCTGGTGTGGTTCAGTGGATAGAGCATCAGGTCGGCCAGTGGACTGAAGGGTCCCAGGTTCGATTCCCGGTCAGGCCACAGGCCCGGGTTGCGGGCTCGATCCTCAGTGGGGGGCGTGCAGGAGGCAGCCGATCAGTGATTCTTTCTCATCATCAGTGTTTCTCTCTCTCCCTCTCCCTGCCTCCGTGAAATCAATAAAAATATGTTTAAAATGTTTTCAGTTTACCCCAATGGGTTATGGGAAAGCACTCGTCCTGGCTCCCTGTGTGGCTGTTACCGCTCAGCTCTTCACCCTCGGGTTCATAGGACCCTTTTGCAAAGTCAAATGGGAAACATTTATTCAAATCCACTCGTGAGCCTCTTTGAGACATAATCCTGTGTATGCGGCCACTCAGTATTGTACCTCAAATAACAGATCAAAAAACAATTCTCTCTGGATTTTAAGGTTGGGTAATTGCTATTGTTCTACCTTCAAACTTAATTTAAATTTTCATAATTTTAAGATCTTTGATCCGTGAGATTCAGATGTTATCTAAATGTTATCTTAATTTTGTGATGTTTCAGAGGCATTTTAGATTCCCAATATGTCATTTTAAAGACGATTTTTTAGAGAAGTCCTAGGTTTATATGAAAATTAAGAAGAATGTGCAGAGATTCCCCGTATTCGTCCTGCCCCTCCCCCATGCACAGCCTCCCCACCCTCAGCCTCTTCACGGAGCAGCATTTGGCCAACCGAGGAAGCTGCGCTGACTCTCGGCGATCCCCCACGCTCCACGGTCACATTGGGGTCACCTGGGGGTCTCTCCCGGGGCTGTACATCCCACGGGTTGAATAAATGCCCAATGGCCTGGAGCCACCACTGTGGTCTCACACAGATACCTTCACTGTCCTCCACTCCCCGTCCAATGCCCTCGCCTCCTGCCCCCTGGCCGCCACGAACTCCCGCAACCACGGGCCGGCTGACTGATGCCGTGGCTCTGCCTTCCACAGAAGGTCACAGAGCTGGAGTCATACGATGTGCAGCTTTTCCAGATTGGAATCTCTTTTCATGTACGAATACGTATCTAAGATCCCTCCAGGTCTCGTGGCTTCAAGCTCATTTCATTTTATCCCGAAATAACATCCTGTGGTCTGGGTGCACCCAGTTCATGTGTCCATTCACCTCCCGAGGGGCGTCTTGGCTCCTCAACTCTCGACGATGACGTAGAAGCTGCTCCCACATCCCATGCAGCTTTCTGTGGACATAAGAGCACAAGCTGGAGCACGTGGGAGCGTGGGCTTAGTTTTATAAGAAACTATAAACCTGTCTTCCCACGTGGCCGCACCGATTGGCTCCCACCAGCCGTGAATGAGTGTTCTGCTGGCTTCTCAGTCCTGTGGGCGCCTGCTGTCGGGTTTTGGCCGCTCTCATAGGTGGTGGCAGCGTCTAATTGTCATTTTAATGTGCATTTCTTGGATGACGTCTCACGTGAACCATCTTATCATGTGGTCATTTGCAATCTTCTTTGGTGAAGTGTCTGTCAAGGTCCCTGGCCCCTGGTTACATAAGGTCGTTTGCTTTCTTATTATTGAGTTTTAAGAGCTCTTTGTATATTTTGGATAAAACTGCCAGATGTGCTCCTTACAAATACTTCCTCCCCGTGTGTGGCCTGTCTGTTGGCTGGTTGACGTGGTCTTCTGCCGACGTTTTGATTCTTACAAGGTGTGGCTTATCCCTTCTTCCTGTAGTGGCCTGCACCTTTGGTTTTGTAACTAGGTCCCGGCCATCCCCAAGGTCATCAAGGTTTCCTCCTATGAAATCTTCTAGAAGATTTATAGTTTTTATTTTATATTTATGTCTGAGACACATTTCAGGTTAATTGTCATCAAGGGTGCGAAGTCTATTTCTAGATCTTTTTCATTTTGTGTGCGTGTGGACGGCCACTTGTTTCTGCACCATCTGTTGAAAGGCCGTCTTTTCCGCATTCACAGAGACCAGCTGTCACCTACTCAAGTGAGTCTGCTTCTGGAATATTCCGCTCCATTGCTTTTGCTGTTTCACCAAGAGCTCCCTGTGCTGATGCCTGTGGCTTCATCGTGAGAACTGAAGTCGAGTAGAGTTCCTTCTCCAACTGGCTCCTTCCCTCGACATTGTGCTGGCTGTTCTGGGCTCCCCTCGCCATGGAAACTTTATAATCACTTTGGTGAGATCCACACAACAATAGGCTGGAACTTTGAGTGGGATTGCAGGGAATCTGAGGACTATCTCCAGAGTATTGAGTCTTCCCATCCGTAAACGTAGAATAGCTATTCATTTAGTTCTTCCCTAATTTCCTACGTCAGAGTTTTATGGTTTTGCTCATATAGATCTTGTACACATTTCTTTTAGATTTATATCTAAGTATTTTATATTTTGGCTGTTGTAGTCCATGCTATTATTGTCTAATTTCATATTAATATGTACAAAAGCAATTGACTTTTCTATATTAACCTTGCATACTCTATCCTTGCTTTAATCACTTGTTACTGATAGGAATTTTGTTTTTTAGGTTGTTTCTTTTGGATTTTCTACGTAGACAATCATGCCCCAGATGGAAAAGGGCAATTTCATTTCTTTCTTTCTCTCAGGATAACTTTCATCTCTTTTAAAAAATCTTTATTGTTGAGCGTATCACAGACATTCTCCTTTATCCCCTCATTGCCACCCTTCACCCAGTTCCCATCCCACCCCAAGACTTCACCACCCTGTTGTCTGTGTCCATAGGTGATGCATATGTGCATATCATCTCTGCCTTCTCCCCACCCCCCTTCCCTCTGAGACTCATTGGTCTGTTCCATTTAATCTCTTTTTCTTGGGCATCAGCACGGTCTTCCATTTGACATTGAGGAGAAACATGGAGAGAACTTCCTTGCCTTGCTCCTAATCACAGCAGGAAAACGTCTGGTTTCTTGCTGTTAAGTGTGTGTGATGCTGCTGATAGGATTTGTGTACATATTATATTCTCTATCAAGTTGAGGGAGTTTCCTTTTTTCCTGATTACGAGAACATTTTATTCATGAATGGATGTTGAATTTTGTCACATGTTTTTTCTGCTTTTATTGAACCGATCATGTGATTTTTCTTCTTCATTCTGCTAATGTACTAAATTACATGAATTCATTTTTGAGCACCAAACCACCCTTGCATAATTGGGGTCTATCTCGCGAGGTGGATGTATATAATTCTTCCTATACAATACCGACGTCAAATTGCTGATGCTTAATTTTTGTACCATGTTCATTTATACCTTTTGTATCTATGTCCATCCAGATATTTGTCTGTAGTCTTTATTTTTGTAATGTCTTTCCCTGGTGTTGGTATTAAGGTAATGGTGACCTCATTGAATGAGCTGGTAAGTTTTGTCTCTGATTTTATTTCTGGAAGTGATTGTAGAGAATTGGTGTAACTTATTCTTTAAAACTTTGGTAGAATTTTCCCGTGAAGCTTTCTGTTTTGGAAGGTTATTATTGGTTCAATGTAGTAGGAAGTGATATGCCTATTAAGAGTGTCTGTTTCTTCAGTGAGTTTTATAGGCCACATGATATTTCACAGCAACCCACTGCTTATGTCATTAATCATTATAAACACCCTTTATAATTATGCTAATTACTATTTTATTTAGTTATTTAGATGTGTTTTTGATTCTTACACTGCTATTCACCTCCGCATCCAGAATATGCCTTCAGTGAGTTTAAAGCTCATAATTGAATTTTGAATGAGAACCCACCACAGAAATCAAAGAAGACCCACACACCATGTGTATGGACCAAAAGGCTCAATAGCGTGAAGAATCCACTCCCTCACAATTGGTGAATGGATTCCATTCCATCCCCATAAAACTCTCAGCAGGGTATTTTTGTAGATTTTGACAAGCTGATTCTAAAGTTTAGATGGAAAACAAAGAAACCAGAAGAGCCACGGAAATTGTGAAGAGGAGCACGGTTGGAACACGCACATCAACCAGCACTAAGACCTACTGCGACCTGCAGTAAACAGGACCATGTGTGCTGGTGAGAGAATGGCACATGCAGTCGGTGACGGAATAAGAAACCCAGGGATCGGCGGACACAGTGGCTGAACAGCCTTCTGGGAAGGACACAGGGACAGTGACGATTCTGACACAAACACAGTTACTTCCAGGATCACATCAAGTTTGTTTATTGAAAAAGTTTAATTTCTTCGAACTCTGGCGTATTTGTGTTCCAGGACAACACAACTTCATAGGGTAGAAAAGCCGAGCGTGGACATTGGGAACGTAATCACAATCACGTCTTTCGTCTTCAGGTCCCACAATGGATGCATTCCTACTTCCTCAATAACAAACAAGGCTTTGATGTAATAACAGGACGTGTTCAATCCTCACTGGAGTATAGAGATGATGAATGGAGCATCGTTCAAAGGAAAAGTGTTAATTTTCAATACTATGTTGGAGGTGCAGAGTGTTCTAGGCGATGTTCTAGCAGCAAGAGGAATAGCATCGTCGGTAGCAGCATGGTCGGAAGGTACAGCAGCCACTGCCATAGCCAGAGCCGTAGCCACAGCTGTATCCAGAGCCATAGCCAGATCCATAGCCACAGCCATAGCCACAGCCATAGCCAGAGCCGTAGCCACAGCCATAGCCAGATCCATATCCACAACCATATCTGGATCCATAGCCACAGCCATAGCCAGAGCCGTAGCCACAGCCATATCTGGATCCATAGCCACAGCCATAACCAGAGCCATAGCCACAGCCATAACCAGAGCCATAGCCACAGCCGTAGCCACAGCCCCTGTAGGAGTTCCCGTAGTAGTTGCAGCACATGCTGGCGGAGGGTGAGGGTTGGGTTGAGGCGAAGAGGGACGTTTCTGAGTGTGAATGTCGCTTCCTCCCCTGGAAGCTTTATATCTGCCAGGAAGGCCTGGGAATGCCATCGGGTCTGTGACTCACGCAGGAAACATTCACTTCACACCCGGTATGTGCAGGTCACTCCTGTCAGTGGATCATGAGAGGACTCGGTAGTAAATGACCAGTAGTATAGAGTCTCTCACCCTTACTGGGAACCGTGTTTGTTTTGTGTCGCCTGGGCCTTGTCTTGAGCCAATGACACGTCAATGAGAACAGTGCCCTTGGATGATCTACTCATCGGAACACATGGTTTCAAAGCTTCATCCACGAGTCCAGGTTCTGGGGAGGGAGGGGCGTGTCTGTCTGGAATGAGCCAATTAAATGAGCTCCACTCAATGCTTTGACAGCTAAGGAATTGCTAATGAGTCCGGACTGGATCTCATTGGAGCGCAGTGCTGGGCTGCACTCACACTGAGCATTTCCTGGCAGAGGGCTCCTGTAAGTCCACACTCATGAGATGCTGGGTCGTGGCCTGTTTTACTTTGGGAGCCGCTCCCCAGGACATTGGTATCCCCTCTGGGGGTCCTGCAGTTCTACCCAGAGCACCAACGCCACAGAGTGTCCTCACAATGACATTGTTGAACGTGTTGTCGAGCACAGGTCCCTCAGCCATTGCATCTACTTGATGCCCATGACATTGTGACAGAGTTAGGGACCTTATCACATGGAAATTGCGGTACAAAAAGGTTAGGGAACTTACTAAAATGCACACAGCTCGTGCAGCATCAAGATCACATCTCTGTTCCTCTTTGTAATGTGCCATACGCCCCCCTTTCTAACCATTGCAGACGTGAACACTTGCCGTAACAGGGAGCTCATCATTTCCTACAAGGGTCCATTTTCTGGTAAAGTGACCCTGTAATAAAGCCCCCAGCCACCTCCGAGTCTCTCATTCTCCCCGGGGACACTCTGGGTCCTGCATGAACTTTCCTTCAGCACCTTGTGCAGGAGCCAGAACCCTCAGGCATGGCTGAGGGTCCCCCCCACACCCCGAAGTCTCCCTGTCCCTCCAGGGGCTTTGTCTCTGACATCATCCCCGTGACTGGCCTCCTGACCCCTGTTGATGCGCAGACCTGACCCCCAGGTCACCCACGCCCCCTGCACCCCCCAGGACACGGAGAGGACAGCGAGGGGCCTGTCGTAGTGACCGCACAGGAGCAGCAGGGGCAGCGCCCACCTGTGATCGCACAGACCTTGTGGGTCTGGGGTCTGAGCTCAGCCTGACTGGCATCTTGGCTCCAATTCTCACAAGGTCACACCCAACGGGTCAGCCAGGACAAAGGGGAATCTGGTTGGTGTATCATTTAACTGGAGTTGCCCATTGGCACGTCTGTCCCTGAGAGAGCACGAGACATATTTATGCTAAAAAGTTATCATTTTTAAAACTGAAACTCAATTTATTCATCTTGAATTTTTTTATACCAGCCCCAAGCATAACATGATCATAAAAGTGAGTTTTTTCTCCCAATGTGAGAGGCACGTGCTAGTCCTTCCCACGCTGCACGGGAGGCCGTTACACGTGGCTGGGTGTCCCTGGGGGTCAGCCAGAGCGCTCACTGCCGCGCCTGCCGAGGTCTTCCTGACGCCAAACTATGGCATCTCCTCCGGGATAGAGGGGGCGACCGCAGTGCAGGGTCAGCATCTGGGCATCGTCTCCCGACCTCAAAGCTGTTTCCCTTCGCCTGTTGTTGGCCGACTCTGACCCACCCCCTTCCTGTTTAAGCTGGAAGTTGGTCTTTTCTTCAGGAAGATTCCCGACCCCTCTCTCTTCTTACTCTTCGTCCTGGCCTCTCCTCTGACTTTTCCCTCTGCATTTCCCAGGCACCCCTGTGGTGTGTGTCATCATATTAGAGCAATGATGGCGAACCTATGACACGCCTGTTAGAGATGACACACGAATTCATTTTTTTGGTTGATTTTTCTTTTTTAAATGTCATTTAAATAAAGAAAATAAATATCAAAAATATAATTCTTGGTTTTACTATGGCTGCAAATATTAAAAAATTTCTATATGTGAGATAGCAACAGAGTTAAGTTAGGGTTTTTCAAAATGCTGACACGCCGAGCTCAAAAGGTTCGCCATCACTGTGTTAGAGCAATCATTCCATCTTTATAGCTCGTGCATTATTTGCGTTTCCCACACTTTTAGAAAGCAGGTGTCACATGCGTTCGTTCTCCGTTCATAGCACACAATGAAATGCCCCCCTGTTAAGAGTTTAATAAATGTGGCGAATGAGACTGCGCATAGATCTCACTCATAACAGCCGGTTCTATTTCTTCAGGAATAGCCTCCCTATGCTGATGCCTGTGGCTTCAACGTGAGAATGAAGTCGGGTAGAGTTCGTTCTCCAACTGGCTCCTTCCCTAGACATTGTGCTGGCTGTTCTGGGCCCCCATTGCCATGGAAACTTTAAAATCACTTTGGTGAAATCCACACAACAATAGGCTGGAACTTTGAGTGGGATTCCAGGGAATCTGAGAACTATCTCCAGAATATTGAGTCTTCCCATCTGTAAACGTAGAATAGCTATTCATTTAGTTCTTCCCTAATTTCTTACATCAGACTTTTATGGTTTTGATCATATAAATCATGTACACATTTCTTTTAGATTTGTATCTAAGTATTTTATATTTTGGCTGCTATAGTCCATGCTATTATTGTCTAATTTCATGTTAATATGTACAAAAGCAATTGACTTTTATGTATTGACCTCGTATACTCTATCCTTGCTCCAATCACTTGTTACTTCAAGGAGTTTTGTTTTCTCCGTTTTTCTTTTGAATTTTCTACCTAAACAATCATGCCCGAGTAGAAAAAGACACTTCCTTCCTTCCTTCCTTCCTTCCTTCCTTCCTTCCTTCCTTCCTTCCTTCTCCCTTTCCTTCCATCCTTCCTTTCATTTTTTCATCTTTTTCTTTCTCTCATAAACATGACTTTTATTTCTTTATCCTGTGTTATTGATCAGCAAGGTCTTCCAATATGACACTGAGGAGAAACACGCAGAGAACGTCCTTGCCTGGCTCCTGATGGCAGCGGGAAATGTCTGGTTTCTTGCTGTTAAGTGTGCGTGATACTGCTGATAGGATTTGTGTACATATTATATTCTCCATCAGGTTGAGGAAGTTCCGTTTTTTCCTGATTACGGGAACATTTTATTCATGAATGGATGTTGGATTTTGTCACATATTGACCGATCATGTGATTTTTCTTCTTCAGGCTGCTAATGTAATAAATTACATGAATTCATTTTTGAGCACTGAACCACCCTTGCATAATTGGGGTATATCTCGCGAGGTGGATGTGTATAATTCTTCCTATAATTCTTCCAAATTGCTGATGCTTAATTTTTGTACCATGTTCATTTATACCTTTTGTATCTATGTCCATCCAGATATTTGTCTGTAGTCTTTATTTTTGTAATGTCTTTCCCTGGTGTTGGTATTAAGGGAATGGTGACCTCATTGAATGAGTTGGTAAGTTTCCCTCGGATTTTATTTCTGGAAGTGATTGTAGAGAATTGGTGTAACTTATTCTTTAAAATTTTGTAGAATTTTCCCGTAAAGCTTTCTGTTCTGGAGGGTTATTATTGGTTCAATGTATTTAGAAGTTACAAGCCTGTGAAGAGTGTCTGTTTCTTCAGTGAGTTTAAAGGCCACGTGATATTTCACAGCAACCCAC
Source organism: Myotis nattereri (assembly GCF_964212035.1). Classification (NCBI taxonomy): domain Eukaryota; kingdom Metazoa; phylum Chordata; class Mammalia; order Chiroptera; family Vespertilionidae; genus Myotis; species Myotis nattereri. Next base: position 775,385 of record NC_138077.1, on the reverse strand, counting down.
TGTGTATGTCATTAATCATTATAAAGACCTTTATAATTGTGCTAATTACTATTTTTATTTAGTTCTTTAGATGTGTTTTTGATTCTTACACTGCTATTCGCCTCCCCCTCCAGAATATGCCTTCAGTGAGTACAAGCTCACCATTGAATTTTGAATGAGAACCCACCACAGAAATCAAAGAAGACCCACACTCCATGTTTATGGACCAAAAGACTCAATAGCGTGAAGAATCCATTCCCACACAGTTGGTGAATGGATTCCATTCAATCCCCATAAAACTCTCAGCAGGGTATTTTTGTAGATTTTGACAAGCTGATTCTAAAGTTTAGATGGAAAACAAAGAAACCAGAAGAGCCACGGAAATTGTGAAGAGGAGCACGGTTGGAACACGCACATCAACCAGCACTAAGACCTACTGCGACCTGCAGTAAACAGGATCATGTGTGCTGGTGAGAGAATGGCACATGCAGTCGGTGACGGAATAAGAAACCCAGGATCGGCGGACACAGTGGCCGACGGGCTTCTGGCAAGGCCACAGGGACAGGACGATTCTGACACAAACACAGTTACTTCCAGGATCACATCAAGTTTGTTTATTGAAAAAGTATAATTTCTACCAACTCTGGGGTATTTGTGTTCCAGGACAACACAACATCATAGGGTAGAAAAGCAGAGCGTGGACATTGGGAACGTAATCACAATTATGTCTTCCGTCTTCAGGTCCCACAATGGACGCATTCCTACTTCCTCAATAACAACAAGACTTGGATGTAAAAACAGGACGTGTCCAATCCTCACTGGAGTGTAGAGATGACGAATGGGGCATGTTCTAGCAGCAAGTGGAATAGCATCGTTGGTAGCAGGATGGTCGGAAGGTACAACAGCCACTGCCATACCCAGAGCCGTAGCCACAGCCGTAGCCAGAGCCATAGCCACAGCCATATCTGGATCCATAGCCACAGCCATAGCCACAGCCGTAGCCACAACCATAGCCAGAGCCATAGCCACAGCCATATCTGGATCCATAGCCACAGCCATAACCAGAGCCATAGCCACAGCCATAGCCAGAGCCATAGCCACAGCCATAACCAGAGCCATAGCCACAGCCGTAGCCACAGCCCCCGTAGGAGTTCCCGTAGTAGTTGCAGCACATGTTGGCGGAGGGTGAGGGTTGGGTTGAGGCGAAGAGGGACGTTTCTGAGTGTGAATGTCGCCTCCTCCCCTGGAAGCTTTATATCCGCCAGGAAAGGCCTGGGAATGCCATCGTGTCTGTGACTCACGCAGGAAACATTCACTTAACACCCGGTATGTGCAGGTCACTCCTGTCAGTGGATCATGAGAGGACTCGGTAGTAAATGACCATTAGTATAGAGTCTCTCACTCTTACTGGGAACCGTGTTTGTTTTGTGTCGCCTGGGCCTTGTCTTGAGCCAATGACACGTCCATGAGAACAGTGCCCATGGATGATCTACTCATCGGAACACGTGGTTTGAAAGCTTCATCCACGAGTCCAGGTTCTGGAGAGGGCGGGGCGTGTCTGTCTGGAATGAGCCAATTAAATGAGCTCCACGCAACGCTTTGACAGCTAAGTTTATGCTAATGAGTCCGGACTGGATCTCATTGGAGGGCAGTGCTGGGCTGCACTCACACTGAGCATTTCCTGGCAGAGGGTTCCGGTAAGTCCGCACTCATGGAGATGCTGGGTCGTGGCCTGTTTTACTTTCGGAGCCGCTCCCCAGGACATTGGTATCCCCTCTGGGGGTCCTGCAGTTCTACCCAGAGCACCAACCCCACAGAGTGTCCTCACAATGACATTGTTGAACGTGTTGTAGAGCACAGGTCCCTCAGCCATTGCATCTATGTGATGCCCATGAAAATGTGACAGAGTTAGGGACCTTATCACATGGAAATTGAGGTACAAAAGGTTAGGGAACTTACTAAAATGCACACAGCTCATGCAGCACCAAGATCAGGTCTCTGTTCCTCTTTGTAATGTGCCATACGCCCCCCTTTCTAACCATTGCCGACGTGATCACTTGCCGTAACAGGGAGCTCATCATTTCCTACAAGGGTCCATTATCTTGGTAAAGTGACCCTGTTATAAAGCCCCCAGCCACCTCCGAGTCCCTCATTCTCCCCGGGGACACTCTGGGTCCTGCATGAACTTTCCTTCAGCACCTTGTACAGGAACCAGAACCCTCAGGCATGGCTGAGGGGCCGCTCCCCCTCTCCCTGTCCCTCCAGGGGCTTTGTCTCTGACATCATCCCCGTGACTGGCCTCCTGACCCCTGTTGATGCGCAGACCTGACCCCCAGGTCACCCACGCCCCCTGCACCCCCCAGGACACGGAGAGGACCGCGAGGGGCCTGTCGTAGTGACCGCACAGGAGCAGCAGGGGCAGCGCCCACCTGTGATCTCACAGACCTTGTGGGTCTGGGATCTGAGCTCAGCCTGACTGGCATCTCGGCTCCAATTCTCACAAGGTCACACCCAAGGGGTCAGCCAGGACAAAGGGGAATCTGGTTGGCATATCATTTAACTGGAGTTGCCCATTGGCACGTCTGTCCATGAGAGAGCACGAGACATATTTATGCTAAAAAGTTCTCATTTTTAAAACCGAAATTCAATTTATTCATCTTGAATTTTTCATACCAGCCCCAAGCATAACATGATCATAAAAGTGAGTTTTTTCTCCCAACGTGAGAGGCACGTGCTAGTCCTTCCCACGCTGCACGTGAGGCCGTTACACGTGGCTGGGTGTCCCTGGGGGTCAGCCAGAGGGCTCACTGCTGCACCTGCCAAGGTCTTCCTGACGCCAAACAATGGCATCTCCTCTGGGATAGAGGGGGAGACCGCAATGCGGGGTCAGCATCTGGGCATCATCTCCCGTCCTCAAAGCTATTTCCCTTCGCGTGTTGTTGGCCGACTCTGACCCACCCCCTTCCTGTTTAAGCTGGAAGTTGGTCTCTTCTTCAGGAAGATTCCCGACCCCTCTCTCTTCTTACTCTTCGTCCTGGCCTCTCCTCTGATTTCTTCCTCCGCATTTCCCAAGCACCCCTGTGGTGTGTGTCATCATATTAGAGCAATCATTCCATTTTGTAGCTCCTGTATTATTTGCTTTTCCCGCACTTTTAGAAAGCAGGGGTCACATATGTTCGTTCTCCGTTCATAGCACACAATGAAATGTCCTCTGTTAACAGGTTAATAAATGTGGCGAATGAGACTGCGCATAGATCTCACTTTTAACAGTTGGTTCCTTTTCTTCAGGAATAGCCTCCCTGTGCTGATGCCTGTGTCTTCATCGTGAGAATGAAGTCGGGTAGAGTTCGTTCTCCAACTGCTTCCTTCCCTCGATATTGTGCTGGCTGTTCTGGGCCCCCCTCGCCATGGAAACGTTACAATCACTTTGGTGAAATCCTTCCTTCCTTCCTTCCTTCCTTCCTTCCTTCCTTCCTTCCTTCCTTCCTTCCTTCCATCCTTCCTTTCATTTTTTCATCCTTTTTTTCTTTCTTTCTCTCATAAACATGACTTTTATTTCTTTATCTGTGTTATTGCATCAGCAAGGTCTTCCTATATGACACTGAGGAGAAACACGCAGAGAACGTCCGTGCCTTGCTCCTGATGGCAGCGGGAAATGTCTGGTTTCTTGCTGTTAAGTGTGCGTGATGCTGCTGATAGGATTTGTGTACATATTATATTCTCCATCAGGTTGAGGAAGTTCCGTTTTTTCCTGATTACGGGAACATTTTATTCATGAATGGATGTTGGATTTTGTCACATATTGAACCGATCATGTGATTTTTCTTTTTCAGGCTGCTAATGTACTAAATTACATGAATTCATTTTTGAGCACTGAACCACCTTGCATAATTGGGGTATATCTCGCGAGGTGTATGTGTATAATTCTTCTTACACAATGCTAGAGTCAAATTTCTGATGCTTAATTTTTGTACCATGTTCATTTATACCTTTTGTATCTATGTTCATCTAGATATTTGTCTGTAGTTTTTATTTTTGTAATGTCTTTCCCTGGTGTTGGTATTAAGGGAATGGTGACCTCATTGAATGAGTTGGTAAGTTTCCCTCGGATTTTATTTCTGGAAGTGATTGTAGAGAATTGGTGTAACTTATTCTTTAAAATTTTGTAGAATTTTCCCGTAAAGCTTTCTGTTCTGGAGGGTTATTATTGGTTCAATGTATTTAGAAGTTACAAGCCTGTGAAGAGTGTCTGTTTCTTCAGTGAGTTTAAAGGCCACGTGATATTTCACAGCAACCCACTGTGTATGTCATTAATCATTATAAAGACCTTTATAATTGTGCTAATTACTATTTTTATTTAGTTCTTTAGATGTGTTTTTGATTCTTACACTGCTATTCGCCTCCCCTCCAGAATATGCCTTCAGTGAGTACAAGCTCACCATTGAATTTTGAATGAGAACCCACCACAGAAATCAAAGAAGACCCACACTCCATGTTTATGGAACAAAAGACTCAATAGCGTGAAGAATCCATTCCCCCAGAATTGGTGAATGGATTCCATTCCATCCCCATAAAACTCTCAGCAGGGTATTTTTGTAGATTTTGACAAGCTGATTCTAAAGTTTAGATGGAAAACAAAGAAACCAGAAGAGCCACGGAAATTGTGAAGAGGAGCACGGTTGGAACACGCACATCAACCATCACTAAGACCTACTGCGACCTGCAGTAAACAGGACCATGTGTGCTGGTGAGAGAATGGAACATGCAGTCGGTGACAGAATAAGAAACCCAGGATCGGCAGACACAGTGGCCGACGGGCTTCTGGCAAGGCCACAGGGACAGGACGATTCTGACACAAACACAGTTATTTCCAGGATCACATCAAGTTTGTTTATTGAAAAAGTATAATTTCTTCCAACTCAGGCGTATTTGTGTTCCAGGACAACACAACTTCATAGGGTAGAAAAGCCAAGTGTGGACATTGGGAACGCATTCACAATCACGGCTTCCGTCTTCAGGCCCCACAATGGATCCATTCCTACTTCCTCAATAACAACAAGACTTGGATGTAAAAACAGGACGTGTCCAATCCTCACTGGAGTGTAGAGATGACAAATGGGACATGTTCTAACAGCAAGTGGAATAGCATCCTCTGTAGCAGCATGGTCGGAAGGTACAGCAGCCACTGCCATACCCAGAGCCGTAGCCACAGCCGTAGCCAGAGCCATAGCCACAGCCATATCTGGATCCATAGCCACAGCCATAGCCACAGCCGTAGCCACAACCATAGCCAGAGCCATAGCCACAGCCATATCTGGATCCATAGCCACAGCCATAACCAGAGCCATAGCCACAGCCATAGCCAGAGCCGTAGCCACAGCCATAACCAGAGCCATAGCCACAGCCATAACCAGAGCCATAGCCACAGCCGTAGCCACAGCCCCCGTAGGAGTTCCCGTAGTAGTTGCAGCACATGCTGGCGTAGGGTGAGGGTTGGGTTGAGGTGAAGAGGGACGTTTCTGAGTGTGAATGTTGCCTCCTCCCCTGGAAGCTTTATATCCGCCAGAAGGGCCCGGGAATGCCATCGGGTCTGTGACTCACGCAGGAAACATTCACTTAACACCCGGTATGTGCAGGTCACTCCTGTCAGTGGATCATGAGAGGACTCGGTAGTAAATGACCATTAGTATAGAGTCTCTCACTCTTACTCGGAACCGTGTTTGTTTTGTGTCGCCTGGGCCTTGTCTTGAGCCAATGACACGTCCATGAGAACAGTGCCCATGGATGATCTACTCATCGGAACACGTGTGTACAAAGCTCAGTCCAGGAGTCAAAGTTCAGGGGAGGGCGGGGCATGTCTGTCTGGAATGAGCCTATTAAATGAGCTCCACTCAACGCTTTGACCAGCTAAGTTTTTGCTAATGAGTCTGTAGTGGATCTCATTGGAGGGCAGTGCTGGGCTGCACTGACACTGAGCATTTCCTGGCGGAGGGTTCCTGTAAGTCCGCACTCATTGAGATATTTCACCCCGGGGCCTCTCCCCAGGACATTTGTATCTGCTCCGTGGGTCCTTCAGTTCTACCCGGAGCACCAACCCCACAGAGTGTCCTCACAATGACATTGTTGAATGGGTTGTTGACCACAGGTCCGCTCAGCCATTGCATCTATGTGATGCCCATGAAAATGTGACAGAGTTAGGGACCTTATCACATGGAAATTGAGGTCCAAAGAGGTTAGCGAACTTAATAAAATCCCCACAGCTCATGCATCACCAAGATCACGTCTCTGTTCCTCTGTGTAATGCGACCTATGTCCACCTTTCTAATCATTGGAGACGTGAGCACTGCTGGTTCTCTGTGCTCAGCAGATGGTTAATCCCGCCTCTCTGATTGGCTCCCCAGAAGACAGCACCCAGGGCTCTTCTCTCACTGGGTCCTTCTGGCTTCTCTTTTGGGTCCCCGACTCTTTCCTTCTCTCCATCGGCCCCCCGTGTGTCAGCACCATCACCATCCCCGTCCCAGGAGCCTTGGGGGCTGCGGCTCCGGCACTAAATCCCCTCTGCACCTGCAGCGGGAACGTGGAACTATCACGTGGACCAGCAGTTCCGTCACACTGTCCCCACCGTCCCTCCCTGCACCCGCCCTGCCCTGAGCAGCCCCTATGCACACCTGTCAGTGTCCGCACCTGCTCCTCTTCCACAAACAAAACCCTGGACCCCACTGGCCTGTCGCCCGGTCCTCCCATCTCCCTCCACCCACGCCGTCTACACGCAGAGAGAGGTTTTGCCCATCTCTTTGTGATCTGTTCTGTTTTGACTTAATTTCCCACCTGGGCTAAGGTTCCCATGGGTCGCCCGTGATTACTATCTCTCATGCCATCTTTAATCCTCAAGGGTCCTGGTTTGGGCACAAAGTACACGCGTGTTTCATCGATCACATGTCTTTCACAGGCTCCTTCTCCTTCCGCTGCCCACACTGTCAGCTCTCGCCTGTGCTTTCATTCAAGTCTTCTTGCTCCAAACTCCGCTCCTCCCAGCTGCTGGGAGCATGGGCCTGGCCTGCGGGCCGGGCCACTGGTCACCTGGCGGCCACGGGTCCTTGTCTGGCGGGTCCTGGTGCGGCTGGAGCATCCTGCCTGTCCTCGGCCTCCTCCCTCCCTGCGGTGACACCCCCTCCCCTGCTCCCCGCTGTCCAGGGCTTCCTGCTGCCCCTGCCCTTTGCTGCCTGCAATCCAGCTGCTTATTTCATGGAGAAAAGAGCATCTACCAGGAGCACCCCGACTGCCCTCTCCCCGCACGCCCACCTCCATTCGCGCCCCCGCCCCCCAGCCTCTCAGCCTCTCAGCCTCTCAGCCTCTCAGCCTCTCAGCCTCTCAGCCTCTCAGCCCCGTCTCAGTGGAAACTGCCCTCCCTCCCGTCCAGACATGTCTTCGTGTTGCGATGAATGCAGCCCTTCAGTGCCCTGCTCGACAGACCCTTCCTCCGTCTCCTGCGCTTTCAGCTCCTTTTCCCACCGACACCCCTGTAGGCGATAAACTTGCTCAGGTGTCCCAGCCCCGGGCGCTCTCGGCTCCTCCTCTCAGCTCCTCTCCCACCTCAGCTGTCCGATCGCGTTCTCTCAGGCTCCCGTTCGTCTTCGGTCCGCGCCAACCTGCCTCCTGCTCTCGCTGCCACCCCAGGGTGTCCTCGCTCAGCCCCCAGCAGCCCCCGCGCCGTCTCCGCGCCTTGCCTTGCATTTGTGCTCTGCTTTGTGGCGTTGGGTTCCGTGGCCGCATCTCCCCTTGGCTCCCGTTTTGTGCTTTTCCTGATTTCATGTCCTGCTTCCTGGTGCTGCCTCCATCCCACCTGGAGGGTGTGCCGCCTCCGGCCGGCTGTGCCCTGTGGCTCTGGCCCGTCACTACCTACACACAATCCAGCCTCATGCGCAGGACACAAGGGCCCGTCAGTGATAAGCCATGGGCTCCCAGCGACTCCCCCGCAGGCCGGCGGCCACCCTACCTGCTTCCCGCCAGCACCTGCTGAGTGAGGCTCTCGCTGCTCCTCGTTGGTGGAACCCTGGGCCTCCGTGACGATGCCGCCCCCTCCGCCAGCCGGCCTCCCTCAAAGGTTTAGCCTCAACCTGAGCCTCCCAGCAGCGGAGAATGGTCTTGTCTGCCTCCCACGCCCCTGCTTAGTTATGGGTCACAGAGGCCCAGGCGTCTCCCCGCTCCTCACACAGACCCTGGAGTTCAGGTAACATTTGTTTACGCTGTTTGTGTCAGGGCGAGGCCACTGGGGGTTACTGCGTCACTAGTTCACACACAGCGTATGAGCTGAGCCTCTCACACAACGAGGATAAGACAGGGTCCCCCCGAGAGAGCGCAGAGCCAGGGGTGCACAGGGAGCACAGGTGCGGAGGGCGAGGGGCAGACGTCAGAGCGACGGGCAGGTGCGTAGGTCGCCCGGAGGGGAAACCCAGAGGGTGCGCTCCTGCGACAGGGGTGCGGGGCCGGCGAGAGCGGGATGGGAGGCCGCTCGGGTGGCGGGACGAGCACACGGAAAGGCAGAGACACGCAGAGCGGCTTCTCAATGCACACGGAGGGAAGCGCCCTCCACGCGTCCCATCTCGCCTCGTCTATGCCTGTATTCTTGGCCATTAGCAGCATTTTCGTAACAGAGGGCTGGCTCCTCACTGAATAAACGAGTTAACAAATGAGTGAAAAAACCGTCAATATAGGAATCATATCCGTGAAATGGGGGCAACAGTAGGTTTACAGTTGTTTGTTGGGAAAAGAATACGATGGTTTATTGTGAGAATGAACTGTTTTGTGTACTCACAACTGTAAACCTACTTTTGCCCGCCCTGTATATGTAGCGACGATGACGATGATGCGACTGAAAATACCAATCCACGCGCGGAGGTGCCTCCGCATCGAGAACCAGGTTCCGCGTGGCTCTGCGTGACTGACACTCATCACCCCCAATCACAGCAAGCTTTCCGTCTCCGGTGGTCACAGCAAAACCAGCGCCAGGGCCAAGCCGTAGCCTCGCCCTCCCTCCCACACCCGCTCATCAGGCCAGCTCTGCCACACCCTTCATTTACTTACTTACTTATTTTTTTTTTTTTTAAATTTTTAAATATATTCCATTGGTTTTTCACAGAGAGGAAGGGAGAGAGATAGAGAGTTAGAAACATCGATGAGAGAGAAACATCGATCAGCTGCCTCCCGCACATCTCGCACTGGGGAAGTGCCTGCAACCCAGGTACATGCCCTTGACCGGAATTGAACCTGGGACCTTTCAGTCCGCAGGCCGACACTCTATCCGCTGAGCCAAACCGGCTTTGGCGATTTTTTAAAGATGTTTTAATTGATTTCAGAGAGGAAGGGAGAGGGAGGGAGAGAGAAGCATCCATGAGGAGAGAGAAGCACCGATCGGCTGCCTCCTGCTGGGGCTCGACCTGCAGCCCGGGCCTGTGCCTGACCGGGAAGCCAACTGCGACCTCCTGGTTCATGGGTCGGCGCTCAGCCACTGAGCCAGGCCCGGCTCCGCTCCTCCTTTAATGCTGAGCCCCTCCGGGGCCGGGATTTCTATTTTCCGCTTCACGCCCGTGTAGCTACTGTTCTTCCCTTGTCAGCAGGAGACGGGAAACCCCTGCAGGCGTCTCGCGGCCCCACGGTGCTCAGCTCCCCGCCTCCTGGGCTGGAGAAGATGCCCGACTCGCAGTGGTTCGGAGGGTGCTCCGAACTGGATCTTCCCAGGTGGTTGTGGAGCAAATTTCCAGACGTGATCCCATCAGATCCAAAGTGTGTGTGTGCGAGGCTGCGGGGGGGGGGAGGGTCCCGACTATGTCAGCTCTTCATGTTCCCGGGAGGAAGGTGGTCGTCGGGAGGCAAGACGAAGCTGAAGAAGGCGAGCGGGGCCCCCACTGCGCAGGTCTGTTCGGAGCCCCCACCTGCTGTGTGCGCTTTGGGGCCAATTACTCAGCCTCTCTGTGCCTCAGCTGCTCGATTCGCTACACTGGGGGCATATCTGTCTCTCAGGGTTTCGTGACACGTTAATGAGAGAAGATACAAAGTCGTCCCCAGCAATGGTAGCTCCCCAATGGTTCCAGACACTGAGAACGGCTGGTAATAACTTCGGAGCCAGTAGGATCACGACTTTTCTGGAATCGGACACGTCCTACCATCGCCGCTGCCATGCCGACCGAGAGATGGCTTGGGCATCGATACCTCGCCACGGCGACAGAACCACAACTGCCCGTGATGCATAGAAAGCGATGCCATAGGTTTTATGTTATGTCTGTCATCACTGCCGTGCACATGCGTGTCTGCTGTCCTACATACACATCCTACTTCTTAAGTCAAAACATCACTTTTCCTTTTGGCCAACGTGAGCTGCCTTGTCACGGAGGCTGCTGAAGGCCAGGCAGGCCGAGCGGGTTCGGGAACTAAACTCCAGCAAAGCCTTGGGGTGCGGATGCCTCCAGAGGGGAAGGTGTTGGCGGGAAGGAGCCGCGTCTAGTCCAGCTCCTCAGCGTCAGGCTCAGGTAGGTGGCAGGTCCCGTGAGAGCCTCGGGCACAAGCCCGTGTCGCAGGGGCTGACATGACCAAGTCCGAGTGGGTGACCGATAGCACACAGCCAGCTCGTTCGTACAGAATAAGACGTGATTGCTGCAGAAACGGCAGTGCTTGCGTTTGCTTGGGGTGTGAACTCTCCTTATAGTTAACCCATGTGGAAATCCACATTATAGTCAGACCGTTTGATTAATTTAGGGACAAATGACTGTCACAGGCCCATGTTATCACCACCTCATCGCCGATCCACACGGGAACGGAGTGGTAATCAGACACTGACTTGTTCATTTCCTCCGAGAAGTCGCTGTCAGGAAGGCCACCGGGCTTCCTGCTTCCCCCTGAGGAGCAGCCAGGCTGGGAATGAGGAGAAAGTCGTGTTCTGAGCCAGGAATCAGAAGGCCGGGAATTCCACAACCTGGACGTTTAACAGTATCAGCCCAGGACGACTTACTCACACAACGTGCCATCCCAATGTGACCAGAAGCACTTCAAGTCCCACACGGAGGCCACTTTGCCTGAAGGCGACTGTGAGAACTGAATCTAAATTTTCAGTGATTTGGTGCATTGAAGGGTCCATAACTGCCAGAACTTTGTGACCACGACTGAGGCATCGTTACGGTATTGTTCCCAAAGTGGTCTTTATCTCACCCGTAATAATTCCAGCAAATTAACATCATTATGTTGTGCGCTTGGAGGAGCTACCACTAGGTGTCAGTAGGGGTCATTTGCTTTCAACAGGAAAAAGGTAAACTTTTATTAAAAAAAAAAAAAAAGATAGCCAAATAGTTAAAAGGCAAAACAGGATAAAAACAAGAGCACCAAAAGTCTTCTGAGATAAAGAATAAATTGAAAGAATTACCTGGTCCAAATGTAGTGCTGCACATTGATAACAGGGCAATCTATACATATAAAAGCCCAGCGACCTGACTGGTGGAAGGACCAGAACAACCGGAACGATCGGTGGCTATGATGCACACTGCAGCAGCCAACTGGCCTGGTCTGGACCCCGGTTGGCACCCCCTCCTGGCCGCCCGGCCCCTGATCAGCCCCCAACACCTTTGCTGTGAGCCCTTTCATGAGCCAAATTAAGAAATGCCCACTGATTTGATTAGTGAGTCAACATTCAGATTGAGTCACCACAGACTCAGTAAACTTGGCCGGAGGAAGCGGGAGAAGGAAAGAGTTGGGAAGGAGAAAGGGGCAGGGGAAGGAGGCAGTAACGACACAGTGGCTCAAAGACAGGAGCCCTGAACGTCCGAGTGAGGTCTCCACGCCCAAACTGAAAGCACATGAATGAAGGCCAGGAGTGACGGAAAACCCAGGTTCAGTCTCAGAAAGCAGAGGTCAAATGAAGAGAATCACACCAACCACAGAAGGACTGCCCTCCCGTGGCCGGCCCTGCCCCCGATCGGCCCCCAACACCCCAATCAGGGCGGGGCCACCCGGCCAACCTCCCGTGGCCCCTCTGCCCCACCGGCCCAGCCTGATGGGCCCCCATTGGGGAGGGCTGGCCGGACCCCACCCGTGCACAAATTCGTGCACCCGGCCTCTTGTTGGCAATAAAGTGACAATTCTTGTCAACTCTGAGCCAAATAATAGAGCTTGAAATGATAGGAAATGAAATATCAGAAATAACCAAATTCCAGAGGAATACAACTGATGTTAGGTAATTTATCATGCAACTATCCATTTAGGAGAAAAATACATAGGTGAAATGAGAAATACAGTCGATACTAGAGAATGATAGTAATATTCTTAATCATTTTCTTCAGTAATTTGTAGAATATTCAGAAGAATGGTAAAATATTCTGTGTTTCAGAAAAAGCTCAATAACTTACAAATATGAAAAATTTGTATGTATTAACCCAGGATGATAACAAACTAGAGACTGGTTTAATAAAAACTGTATTAAAATACTAGTATGTATTTTAATTAAGTACTGAGTAGAAGAAAAAAATCAAGGATAAGACAATAAAACAGGAAATCTGTTTTATTTCATATGAAAATATAAATTTGTGTTTCAATATATAAAGTGAAACATGTGGTACTTTAAATATGTGTCTTATTTAATGTTAACAATTAAAGGAATGAAATTAAAGATATATTTATGAAGTTCAAAAGTTAGAAAAAGGCCAAACAGGCAATTACAAAGTGCATGGAAAAAGAAAGTAACAAAAATTAATGCAAACACTAAACATTAGAATACAAAAAGATAGTAGAGTTGATAAATTGGTCAGTGGGTTGAAGAAATAAAAAAGAAAAAGAAAAAAATCTATCATGTAAATTTTGTTTGTGTGTATATGTATAAAAAGCTAAATATAAGCAAGAAGATATAAAATAATCACAGGAGGGCTTTTTCATACAAATTATAGGTCAACATCATTCAAGAAGTATGCTAGTAAATTGAAAATATCCCAATAAAGTCAGGCTTTAACTCTATAAATATTTCAAGAAAAAACGGGCAATTAGAGTAGTAATTACGGAAACAAATGAAAATGTGTCCAATAAATCTTTCAAGAGTGTTTTTTCTAGATCTTCAAAGGTTACGTAGACCAATATGGAAATACACTTCGTAAAGTTCACATTGCTTTTGTACTTAAACTTAAAAAAGACAGCACAGAAGATAACTAAAAAGGTAACGCCCTTTTTTATATTCACAAAATTCCTAAAGAAAACACTAGGAGAAAAATGAACGTGAAGATAAATTGAACATTTTAGTGTATTTTCATGAGCTTTTAATTCTAACCATGGTCCCATGCTGTTTCTTTTATATATTTTAATACCTACTGGAAAAGTTCTGATGTGGAAAAACAATATTCGTTTTTCAGGTAAAGAAGATAATTTGGAAACCCCTGGGCCCCAAATCACACTGTGATATAGATTAGGGCCCCTTATAGTCATAGATTGAAATTGGGAGGCTGCGATCATTTCTGCGTTTCATGTTCTCACACAATGAACTAGGTGGGTGGTGTAACATCATCCAGGTCTCCTATATCTTTCCATACAGCTTTCCCACCAATGCCAGCATCTCATCCACTCCTTGCTCATTCCATCGCTCGGTTTGACACTGTTATTGAAACTAGAAAAAGCTATCCTATCTGATAAAAGCCTAATATGCAAATTGTCCCCTTGACTAGGAGTTTGACTGCTCACTATGACGTGTGCTGGCCACCAGGGGGCGGTGCAGAACATGGTGGGTGTCGGTGATGTGGCGCTGGCAGTGGGTGGCAGTGGAGGTGCTGCCGGCCCTGATGGGCCCCGAAAAGAGCAGGACCCCGGTGGGATGGTGGAGCAGGTGAGCAGGTGGCACCAGGCCAAGGTGGATGGGAGCGGGGCCCGATCGCCCTGCAGACAGAGGCCAGCTTTTATCTTTCCCAGGCGCTGAGGGAGCCAGGCAGGGGCCCGATGACTCAGGCAGAGAGGGGTGTGTGGGGGCCCAGAGGTCAGCTGGGATCTGCCCTTCCATGCCAGACTCTTGTGCTTTGATCACCGGCCAGGACTAGGGACTGCACCTGTGCAGGAATTTCATGCACCGGGCCTCTAGTTGTTGAATGACATGTTCTGAAAGGCACTGCTAGTGTACATGAAAGTCTCACCGTGTATAATGCTTATTTTATAACTATCCACCTAATTGTAGCCTTCTGTTGCTCTCACCGGTAGTTGATTCGATTTTCTTGTCTTTTCCAAGTCTGATCGTTGAATAAGTTTTACACTATTCACATCCCACTGCGTCATCTCTTGGTCTGTGTACTTTTTCGGGTGCAGTGACATCCTCTACAGAAAGACGACCTGTAACCCCCGCCCCAGGTCAGCGTCCCCTGCGAAGCCCACGCGTGGCTTTGACACGGACGATAACACTGACCAGAGCACGCAGTCGGAAGCCATCGTCTCGGAAAGTGCAGACGTAGAGGCTGGTTCCCTTCTCCCCAGCAGAACGTGCCCAGGGTCATTACATAACGAACTGCTCGGCCTTTATCTTTCCCAAGTATGATCGCCATTGGGATCATGCCAAGAACAGGATCTAGAGATTTGGTATCAGGTATTTAAAATAAAACCTCCACCCATAAAAAGATTAAACGTGTTTGGTCTCTGATCATTCCACCGCACGAAGACTCTGGCCCCAGCCCAAGAACGTGGAGGCTCCTTGCCATTTTGATGCATCGCTTGTGACACCGCCATCATTCTTTATAACAGCGGCGATGAACGGGGAGAGACGGAACGGAGTTATTCACAGAACACGCGCTGTTCTTGGCGACCAAGCCGGCGCCGAGGAAAGAACCTGCAGCTTTATGAAGCAGCGTGGCTGTGTGTCCCGGCAGGACCCGGGAGGGCGTAGCTCACTACGTGCACACACACCCCCCCCTGGAACTTAACTGCCCAACCCTCCACCTGTGCTGCTGATGCTGCCCGTGGTCCCTGCACACTTGGGTGCATGGTTCTTGGCGTGTCTTTCTCTGGGCTGAGGGTTTTACTATGAAACACTCAGGGAACCCGTCAGAGAGAGGGTGAGAAGTGACTCATTCACCAAGGACAGGCTCAGAGACGAGTGTCGTCAATAGACTTCGCAATACATACGCTTACGACACGTGTGCTACGTGGCTATCACACACGTCAGTGTCACACACACATGATTTGCATACTTGCTTTCCCTGACAAGCGTCTCTTAGATCGCGTGCTGACGAAATGCAGATGCATATAAAACTCAGCCCCGAAACCACATGAAAACGCCCAGCCCAGTGAGAACGGCGGCCGTGAGTCTAAAAACGCTGTTGGCAATCAAACGCCCGATCCGTCCTGCCCCAGGCAAACAGAAAACCTAAAATGAGACTGAAGCAGGATCTGCCTGGACAGTGGGCGTCTCCCCGCAGGCAGGGCTGGCGACCACAGGAAGGGACCTGGGAGTCCTGCCCTGCACCCTGGGGTCTCCGGGTGTCGGCGACGTCGGCCAAGAGGTGACATCCTCCTTTCAAAGCCGCCCATGGCCTGTGTGGTGTCCGGCTGGGCATCGCCAGGAGCCTGTCACGGAGCCTGCGTGTGGCCCGAGTGTGGCTGGATGACCACAGGCGTGTGCGCATCTCCAGAGGCAGCGTGAGGAATCCACACGAGTGTGCACGGAGCTCTGACCCGATGAGCACGCTGTGCATGACGCAGGCTCCCCACTAATTGGCTGCCACGCGCCCGCGGCTCGCTGCCACGCCCCTGCCGAGGGCGCATAAAAGGCCCCGCGGAGGCCAGACGGGCAGTCTGCGAGCAGCACCTGTTCTGCACCCTCCCTGACACCATGAGCTACTACGGCGGCTACTACGGAGGCCTGGGCTGCGGCTACGGCCTGGGCTGTGGCTATGGCTGTGGCTACGGTGGCTTTGGTGGCTATGGCGGCTATGGTGGCTACGGCGGCTACGGTGGCTACGGCGGCTACGGGTACAGCTGCTACCGGCCCTGCTGCTATGGGAGGTACTGGTCTGGCTGCTACTGAGACACCTGCCGGGACTGGACGGGCTGAGCGGGCCCCCCGGCCCCTGCCCCTCTGAGATTCTGGAGAGATGGGCAGCCCTGGGCCCCTGCGGCGGCCTTGGACCTCAGCACCCAGCACCCAGCACCCAGCACCCAGCACCCAGCACCCAGCACCGGCCTGACAAAACCATCGCAATTGCGGTTGGGACGGGGCAGGGCACAGTGTGGGGAGTGACTCCCCGGGCGGATACATGTTTTGGGAGAACCCCCTTCCGATGGCTCATGGACGTGGGGGACTCACTCGACAATAAACTGCCTTTGCTGGGCGCCTGCATGTGTCCTAGTTTCTTGTCTGCGCTGCATGGATAGGCTGTGCCTGTGTGCGCACAGCAGGTGGGAGTTCACGTGTGTCCGTCTGCAGCACGTCTGTCTGACTGCAGTGCATGGCTGTCTGTCTGACTGCAGTACATCTGTTTGTCTGCAGTCCGTCTGACTGTAGCATGTCTGTCTGTTTGCAGCATATCTGTTTGTCTGCAGTGTGTCTGTCTGCAGTGTGTCTGTCTGCAGTGTGTCTGTCTGCAGTGTGTCTGTCTGCAGCGTGTCTGTCTGCTGTGTGTCTGTCTGCTGTGTGTCTGTCTGCAGCATGTCTGTCACTCAGAGTGTGATCCTTCTTAAGGGCCCGAGTCCACATCTACGGTGTGTGCATGTGTGTGTATGCATGTGTGTGTGCATGTGTGTGAGTGCATGTGTGTGCATGTGTGTGAGCGCATGTGTGTGTGTGCATGTGTGTGAGCTTCGTTTCTGTGTCCACGTTCCCGTAGGTGCCCACGTTGTCCTGGCTGTTCTGTTCACCTACTGTTTGTACCTCCAGCTGCTGTCTTCACCTTTTATTTAATTAAAAGACACCCACCCACAGCTTGCTTCACTGGTGACGACACCCTGCAGTGGGATCCTGTGATCTGTTTGAAGAACCTTTTTTTTAGTTGTCGGGACAAAAGTTCTCTTCCGATGCCTGAGAATGGATGGCAGCTTCTGCGTCCACACGAGAACCACACGCCGGGCCAGCACGCGACCTACTTAGTAGTAATTTACGACAGCAGCCCCCTTAGCTTGGGATTCCTAACTCAGACTGGCCACAGGCAGAAGCACATGAAGTTTGGAGAACAGAGTAAAAGAATCTCTGCAAGACGCCACCTTAATTTCTCTCAGGAGCACAATGACCACGACAGAGGGCCCTCGGCTTGGGTTGGGGAACGTCCTGTAAGGACCCCCACTGTCCGCCCCCAAGGCCGGCGGCACAGATTCCAGTGAGGACAGTACCCATGACACTGCAGTCTGTCTGTCTGTCCGCAGTGCGTCTGTCGGTCTGTAGCGTGTCGTGTGCAGTACAAGCTCAAGGAGCCAATGCCAACATGTCTACAAACTTTACAGAATCATTGTACATTCGTCCACATTTTTAAAAATACCTGCTACCAGGTGAACTGGGCGTGGGCATCTATGAAACAGCTGTGCCTGCTGTGCCTGCAGGAGCCTGGCCCGGGCAGGGTGACAGGCTGGTGACGCTGTGGCCAGGGCCTCCCAGGATGGACCCATTGTTCCTTTATTCAACCATCACCCAAGGGAACGTGGTGCCACCCTGTGCCCGAGATGTACTCAGTGCCCGAGGTAGAAAGACATAAAGTTTCCTGTGATCGAGATGAGCTTCTGGGTCAGACGGAAATATAATTACAATTCTGTGGCCCGGCCGGGTGGCTCAGTGGTTGAGCATCGACCTATGAACCAGGAGGTCAGGGTTCCATTCCCAGTCAGGGCACAGGCCTGGTTGTGGGCTCCATCCCCAGTGTGGGGCCTGCAGGAGGCAGCCGGTCCATGATTCTCTCTCATCATGGATGTTTCTCTCTCTCTCCCTCTCCCTTCCTCTCTGAAACCAATAAAGAGAGGAGAGGAGAGAGAGAGAGAGAGAGAGAGAGAGAGAGAGAGAGAGAGAGAGAAAGAAAAAGAGAGAGAGAGAGAGCTGCACAGCGAGGCAGACTGAGCTCACACGCACGGATCCTGGTGTTCAGCTCCTCCCGGCACAGTGAGCCATGACCGGGAGCAGTCACCAGGCAGGACGGCGATCGCACCAGCGGGGCCATTCACCCCAACGAGCAGGACACTCCCACAGGGTCTCCATGGCAGCCACCACGCAGGCTGCTGCTCCACGATGCCTGGTGTCTGAGGAACCCCGCGGACCCCAGGCTGTGGCTCCCCGAAAAGTGACGGGATCCCTGCTGCCGGTGTGGCTCTCAGGTGACAGGACAGCGTGTTGGATGGGAAGCCGGGCCCAGCGGGACGGACAGGAGCAGCGTTTCAGGGAACAATGACGCTTCCCTTCACGTGAGTTCTCAGGAGAGGACAGGCCCCCCGGGCTCTGCAGAGTCCACGGCCACGGAAGGGGGTGGGGGCTCAGTTCAAGGTGAGCGCAGCCTCGGGCGATGCCACGATGGCACCTGGAGCGTGAAGATGGCTCATGGGGTTTGCGACTCAGAGACCCGAACGGGTGTGTGGGTGACAGACACGATCGCATCTTATTGACATAAAATTCTCTTCTAGGAATTTCCCCGAAGCCACACACGCCTCCGTGACTCTCGAAAGCGACTCACATGAACACGTGCAGACGTGTTTGCCGTTGGGAAACAAGAACATGACACGGTTTCCAAGGACCGTGTGCCATTGGGTGACACAGGTGGCTGTCCCCGCCCACGTATATAAACGTCCTGGGGCCATCCCGTCACAGAACGGACCCACAATTCCAGCTGAAATCACCTCTGACACCATGAGCTACTATGGCAGCTACTACGGAGGCCGCGGCTATGGTTGGGGCTGGGGCGGCCTTGGGGGCCTGGGCTGTGGCTATGGCTCTGGCTGGGGCTGGGGCGGCCTTGGGGGCCTGGGCTGTGGCTATGGCTACAGAAGCTATGGCTGTGGCTGCTGGCGCCCATCCTGCTGGGGGGGATACGGATACTCTGGCTTCTACTGAAATCCTGCCCAGCAGCTCAGCCTCTGAACTTACCAGGGACTTCCTCCCACGTTTGATCTAAGGAACCGGACAGCAAACCTCATGCTGGGTTATGTGCACAAAAGCCTTTAGCTCCTCGGGATTATGGGTAGATTTTCAACTGTGCCTGCATCTCCCTCATAGACCAGGATCCTCTGCGTTTGCTGTCAGAACTGATTGGACTGTCTGTCCACCTTCCAATAAAGCATTGAACTTGGACACAAAGAATGGTTTTGTTTGTTCATGAAACGCGTTATGAGGAAGTGGTTCTGGGCACATCCACTCCGCTGTCCACGGGGAAGCGGGCGGGACCATCCAGTTTCCCGGCTTCATCTCCTGTGAGGCCGACTCATCGAGAACCGCCCCCCTCCGCCCCCATCTCCGTCCTCCTGCCTCAGCGCCCAGCCTGCTCTGTGGGCGCCTGGCCCTGACCGTGACGTGGAGGGAACTCGGGGAGCTGAGTGGGTGATGGGAGGGGGCTCTGCAGGGACCCACGTCCGTGTGGGAGGGACGCTCGTCGCCTCCCGCACAGCCGGGCTCTCAGCTCCGGGTCTAAGGTAAACTCTCTGACACAGGGAGTGGGTGTGAGCGTCACTCCTCCATCACGGTCTTCGCCGAGAAGCGTGGACCCATCAGCAGCCGCAGTGCGTTCTTCTGTCTAAGACGTTTACCCACACGGTCTGTTCCATGGGCCTGTCGGCCTCCTCCTCCTCACTTTCTTCTCTCCTTTCCCTTCTTCCTCCCCCCTCTCTCCCCTTCATCTACCTCCCCCTCCCCTCTTCCTTCTCTTCCTCCCCCTCCTCTTCTTATTCCTCCTCCTCCCCCTCCTCCTCTTTCCCCTCCTCCTCCTCCTCCTCACTGCTACCTCTCCTTTCTCCCACCCAGACACAGGGATCTTAGGTCTGAGGGTAAAGGCTCTGGGACGATAATCAAGCTTCAGAATGTATTTTTCCTTGGAAATCATCTTGTTAATTTCAAAGTAAAGTGAGAAGAATCTTTAGTGTGTGTGTCAATTATGTTATAACTAGAGGCCCGGTGCTTGAAATTGGTGCATGGGGAGGGGGTCCCCTCAGCCCGGCCTGTACCCTCTCCAATCTGGGACCCCTCGGCGGATGTCCGATTGCCTCTCGCAATCCGGGACTGCTGGCTCCTAACTGCTCGCCTGCCTGCCTGCCTGATCACCCCTAACTGCTCCCCTATCGGCCTGATTGCCCCTAACTCTCCCCTGCTGGCCTGATTGCCCCTAACCACCTCTGCCTCACCCCGCACCCTGGACCCAGAATTCCCTCCTCCAGCCTGTCGCAGGCACCCAGGACCCAGGCTGGCTTCACCTTGGCTGGCCGCAGCCGCAGGGGATCATGGGTGGGTGGCTTTGCCTGGGCCGCAGCCGCAGGCGCCTGGGACCATGGGGTGGGCAGCTGGTCCCTCTCCTGGGGTGCAGCCTGGCTGGTCCCCATTCCTCTCTCCCTAGTGTTGAGTGTCTGAGCAGTTAAGGCATGATGGCGTGAGGGCGTGATGGCCATTTGCATCTTAGCTCTTTATTATATATGATACATTGAGAAAATAAATTACATCAACATATTAACTATTGTAAACTCTAGGAAAGGGGTGTGGGATGTTTGCTGTAACATTTAGTCTTTCTCTTTCTGGGCGTTTTTAAAATACCCCATAAATGAAATATCTGAAGTAAAAGCAACAATTCTTTATTCTGTCCTTAATACATGTTGTCATATTAGATTTATGAAAACTGGCTCAAGAAGAAAAATATCTGAGTAGTTTTATATTTCACATAGAAATAAAGTCCATGATTAAAAATCTCTCCCAAAATACCCGTGTGGGGCCAGATAGCTTCACTGGTGAATTCTAAACACTTTTTGTTCCAAAGAATAATAGAAACACTCCTACATTTTAGGTTGACCTATCGCAATAAAAACATAATGCCACCAGCAGGGAGAATTACAGGCCGGTATTTCTCATGAGCACATATGCGAGGCTCCTAAGAACATACGAACGCATTCCGTCTAGCCACACATGCATGAAACGGATCAGACCTCCCGACCGAGGGAGTTTTATCTGAGGAATGAAGAACAGCTCGCCGTGAGAAAATCACAACACGAGACGCTGTAAGCGAGTACGGGAGACACAGCATAATAGCCAGCATCCCGGGCGGAACCCTTCTCCCCGCCGGAAGGTCTACAGAGACCCAACCGGTGCCCAGGCCTGGGAGTGACTCTGCTTGGAAGCTGGCCTTTGCGGATGGAACCACGTTGGGATGCGGAGCCTCCAGGTGGGGCCAGGGAAACACGGCACCTTCCCTTCTGTGCCAGAGACGGGGCTCAGGGAGGAGAGGAAGCGTGTTCACAGAGGCGGCCGTGGCCGAGGGAGTGGGCGTGGGGACACCGGACCCCCCCGGGATGGTGGAGGGGAAACAGGGACCCGCCCGGGATGGTGGAGGCGGCCGAGGGGTGAAGGCCACAGAGGCGGGGCGGGCAGGAAGAACGCTCCCCCGTCCCAGGAGCCCAGCCTCACTCCGCAGGTTCTGGGCGCTCAGCCGCCAGGACCTGGAGGCAGCGGCTCCTGGTGTGTGGGACCCAGCTGGGGGCACGCGTGCTGGGCCTGGGGGCGTCGGCATCGCCTGCCTCGTCTTACGCATGAGGAGGGCATGACAGACACGCTTCGTCTGCCCACACGTGTGTGTGGCTCAGGGGCAGGCTGACTCTCTCCTATAAACGCATCCTCTATATTTAAATGGTGTTTCAGGAAAATGTAAATGTTTAAAAGTTAACAGACATTCATTACGCCTCCTTTTACAAGGCCTTGGCTGAGGCCTCGGGGATGCAAGACTCACATCCTCCAACTCAGGGCTCCGGCTGCAGCTCCGGTGACTGGTCAGGGACGGGAACCGTCTGTCCAGGTGGCAGCGGCAGTGAGTGACGGGGAGGGATGGAGGGGCCGGTGGGGACGGACGGACGGACGGACGGACGGACGGCAGGGACGGAGGAAGCGGCAGGAAAACTCACCGGGGAGAGGTTCTGAGCAAACACTCAGGGCAAGGAACTCCCGGGTGTGCAGAAGCGAGATGCGGGTTCGTGGGCAGAGGGACTTCACACGGCGTTTTAGCAGGAAGAGCCGGAAGGTGGGCTTTGGTTACCGTGTGACAAGATCTGAGTGTTTCCTACACATATGAAGACTGTTGGGAAGAAGTCACAGCGAGGAGGCGAAGTGCCGGCGTTTTTAGGATGTAGATATACTTGTACTTTCAGAGGACGAGTAGCCATCGAGAAATCCGCCCCCCCCCCCCCCCCCGTCATCATTACACTAATGGCCTCGCTACAAAGAAAGAAAAAATTGAGAAAGTACTTGTTTAATGAAAACCCAGCCTAAGACAAAGGGAAGAGCAGGGGAGGGAAGAAGAAGGGAAGGAGGAAGGCAAAGAAGGAAGGAATACCTCTGCGGAAATAAGCTATAAATAAAATATAACTTTTGCTTTAATAACCAAATAAGAATTCTTCTAAGTTTATAAAATTGTTTTGGCTTTTTATTACTTTTTTGTTATTAGTTTTTGATATAAGAAGTTGAAGAAGTATTGACAGAATGGTATGAAATCTACTATTTCTACCTGAACATAAGTTATGCACATTGACCACTGGCCTTGTTGATTGCCGACTCAAACGCCAAGCTCAAAATCCTCACCTTTAAAATACTGTTGTATTCACGCATTATTCAGGAAATGCTGAAATGGAACATGGGATAGTTTACAAAATTTGAATGACAAAATGTTTTTAAAAAACGCCTTTGTGACTCAATAATTGTCCTCTTGTCAGCGATCAAGTAAGTAAAATTTTATGCCGTAAGGAAGCTTCACTGACTAACAGGTCTAAGAAGGGACTTAGACATTGAAGAGACAGGAATACGAACATCATTGATTTTGCTGAGAGCTGAGCTGCCAGGGAAGTGGACCGAGCTGACAGACACTACCCAGCTGACGTCCCCGTGGCCGCTGGGTGAGCACAGCCTGGGGCGGGTTCCTATCAACTCTTCTCATTGTGGGCACGATAAGTTTTTGCTTTTGTTTTTAAATATTTTTATTAGAGAGAGAGGAAGGGAGAGGGAGAAAAGATAGAAACATCAATGATGAGAAACATCGATGGGCTGCCTCCTGCACGCCCCACCACTGGGGAACTAGCCCACAACCCGGGCATGTGTCCTGCTGGGGAACCGAACCAGCAACCACTTGGTGCCTGGGATGACGCTCAACCCACTGAGCCACGTCAGCTGGGCCACAGTAGGCTTTGTGGAAAGCAAGCTCAGCAGGAAAATCCAAGGGAAGTTTAAGCTTCCTCAGTTGGATCTCTCTCCAGTTAGGAAAGAATAGCGTAGCTGGGTTTCTATGTAGAGCAGTCTGGGTTTTGAGTCAACTTGATGTCACGCCCCGTGGTTTCCCCATCTGCTGCTGAGGGACCGACGAGCTTCTCTCACGTGTTCATTTGCGCCCAGAGGAACCAGACAGGCTTCAGCCACACCCCCACCCGGCGCTGGCAGCTGGCCTGGGGCCTGGGCGTGGACAGCAGTGGCCTGGACGCTGGTCTGGCTGCGGGAGCCACTGCCCTGTCTCTGACTTTGACTCCAGCTGGAAGGTCTTGGTCCTGATTCTGGCCCCAGGGATGTGGACTTGACTTCGACTGAAACCCACTGATGTTCCCAAGCCTTAGAGACAGGACGCTCAACTTCCAGGCTCTTTACTCAAAGTGTTTCCTAACCTGCCTCCTGGGCTGCTGGGCACGGCTTCCACGACCCCCGTGGGCAGGGCTGAGGCTGTGGCAGGGCCGTGGCTGACGGGCGTGGCAGATTGGAGAGGAGGATGCGATGTGACACCTGTTTTGGGACAGTTCTCGGGAGAATCGTCCAACATCAAATTCCAACTTTTCAAGCGTTGTATCCTGTCAAATCTATTTCCAGCTCAGAACACGGAGAGAAGATGGATTGCCCGCTTACGAGCTCGTTGGCGTGAGATTTAAGGGCTGTCTGTGTGTGGACAGCTGTTCAATAGCAGTTTGGACTAATTCTATAAATATCGGCTGTTTTACCACCGGCGCTTTCTGCTTTCACTCTCCAGATGCTAATTTTTCATCTGAGATTCTTCCAGCGCATTTTACGGGGGGAGAGAGCGCCATGATCATTTCCCAATAAGCGAGTTTAATGTGGCGTCGCCACCGGGTGACCACGGTCGTCATTTATCTTACGTGTGTCCTTTGTTTTATGATTTCGCTGGGAAGACAACTGTGTCCCTTCCTGCGGACACCGGGTATCCATGCTGTTACATCAGCGAGAAGGAAATACCAAGGATTGAGATGAGGGGAGAGGCGGCCGGTCTTCCCAGGCCCGTTCTCTCCGTCAGTCAGATCCAGACCCCGGGCCGTGCCGTGTCAGCCAGCTCAGTCCTCCCAGACAGTCCATAGGCTTAGACGGCTTCTCGGTTCCCTAAAATTCACATCGGTGTGGCCCGGCCGGTGTGGCTCAGTGGTTGCACATCGACCTATGAGCCAGGAGGTCAGGGTTCGATTCCCAGTCAGGGCACAGGCCCGGGTTGTGGGCTCGATCCCCAGTGTGGGGCGTGCAGGAGGCAGCTGATCCATGATTCTCTCTCATCATTGATGTTTCCTCTCTCCCTCTTCTTTCCTCTCTGAAATCAATAAAGATACATTTTTTAAAATTTACATTGGTGTGAACTCCCAAGTCTGGCTATGATTTGGGTGCTAAAACCCCTGGACTGAGATTCTGGTCATTCACAGCCTTGATTATGATTTTAATTTATTTGGCCTCTTAGACTCAGGTTAAACCCACGGTGTTCGGAGTCACCTGGGGAAACTGGTATCAGGAACGGCGAGGAACCTTACGTTGAACTCTGAACCGAACACTCTCTGGACCCTGCCATACACACCCTGTTATTCATTCTCTTTAAAAAATATTCTTATTGATTTCAGAGAGGAAGCGAGAGGGAGAGAGAGAGATAGAAGCATCCATGATGAGAGAGGATCATTGACCGGCTGCCTCCTGCACGCCCCCCATCGGGGATCGAGCCTGCAACCCGGGCCTGTGCCCTGACCTCCTGGTTCATAGATCGATGCTGAAACACTGAGCCACACTGGCCGGGCTATTTATTCTCTTTTAAACCGGCTGCCTCACCAGTTCTTTGTAGACTGATGGCCACTCAATCTCCTCACCAGGCAGAGCTTTGGGGTTGGTTTTCTCTCCTAAAACCTTTGCTGTTTCCACTTTTAAGGTTTTGCTCCACGTGAAGCTGGTTGCCGTGACCTCTGGAAGGATCAGACCTTCTTCTCGCTGTCGGGAAGCTCTCAGAGGCCGTCGCTGCAATGGAGACATTGGTTGGAGAGGAGTGATCGATGGGGAGATGGCAGAGCAGAGGGGGCGACTGACTATAAAAGGAGCCATCAGGTGTCGGCGACAAGATGAGCCTGGCGGTGAGCAATCCGCTGAGGGTCAGGAATGTGCCGATGTGGACGAGTCAGCCATGTCTTCCCATCAAAGCAAAGCCGCACGCTCAAGGCCGCCCAGTGGGAGGCTGGGTCAGCAGAACTATTTTAATGGGAGTGAGGCCTCTGTGTCAGGAGACGGCCTCGGTGAGTGACAACATTCCAGGCGATGCGCGGGGCGACACGGAGGAATGGTCACGTGATTCAGCACCTGCTGGCCCATGTATATAAGCTCCCTCCCCACTCGCCGACACTCACTCTCAGGACCTCGTCTTGAACAGAAACACACTCCCCCTGACACCATGAGCTACTATGGCAGCTACTACGGAGGCCGCGGCTACGGCTGGGGCGGCTTCGGCGGCCTGGGCTGTGGCTATGGCTCCGGCTGGGGCTGGGGCGGCCTTGGGGGCCTGGGCTGTGGCTATGGCTACAGAGGCTACGGCTGTGGCTGCTGGCGCCCGTCCTGCTGTGGGGGATACGGATACTCTGGCTTCTACTGAAATCCTGCCCAGCAGCCCCACATCTGAGGCCATGAAAGGGGGACCCAAATGTGACTGCCGTGGCCAGACCAGGACCCGCTAAGGTCCAAGCATCAGGGACATGACTAGGAATGTTGATCACCTCACGGTTGTCTGCACTATGTCCCCTGGCGTTTCTTGTTTGCATTCTCGTAACTGTGAGATTCTCTGTTCTTTTTGCAATAAATGAGTGTAAGTTAAGACGGCGTACGTGGCCTTTACTTTTCTGCGAGAGTCCATGGCCAGCGTGGCTTTCGCGGGTTCAAAGACTTGGAGGGAGGGCTGACGCGCAAATGATACACAAGACGGAATATTAATTTTTATAATTATCGGGGGAACCAGAGAACAACCCAACTAAAGAAGTCGCGTTCTCCCTGTTGCTGCTTTCCCAGCTGCTTCTATTAGCTAGAATACACAGTTCCCTTTAGGACGCAAACAGACACATCGATGGTAATGCTTAGCAAACAGTAAGAGTGCCTGGTCTTGGGGAGTTTGCTTTAGGCCATTGAGTCAGCAGCAGGTAATAAAATGTAGGTATTCACCCTGTGAATATCAAAGGAGTCCTGGTCAGCCTTCTGCCAGACTCCTTACATTTATATCCATTACTGTTGATCTTGGTCGTCAGCACTCTTCTATTTAGCTCAAAATATCAGAGTGAGTATTTGTAACCTTACCAGTTGATAATGAAGAACATAAACTACTCCATGAAAAACTAAAGTAAGAGGATCTGTATATGCATCACACACACACACACACACACACACACACACACACACACACACCCAAGGCCAGACAGGCAGATAGATGTAAACCCTCACACTCAGTTGAAATGAAATTTTTCTTCTAAACACAAGACCAGCTCGTATTCAGCGTTTGTAGTGAGACAACACGGATGCTTAAACTTATCACTGAAATGTCAGTTATAGGCACTTTCACTTCTCCAGCGAGGCCAGCATGAGGAACAAGTAAAGGGTGTCCCAAAATTCACGCAAGAAGTAATTTTGATAGAAAACACAGGTTTATAATTAAAAATTGTAAATTTGTTATTGATTCATAAAGCATACAGTATAGGGTTATGTATGGAATAGCATATCGGGTAAATGACCTCCACGGCTTTGCTGGCACATACGCACTCTTTTGTTGAAATTTTCCATGACCGTTTTGCATAAATGTGGCTGAATTTCGATGAGGCTCATTTTCATCTTGATGGCTTGGTTAATCGACAAAATTGTCACTTTTGGGGTTCAGAAAATCCACGAGTGATTGTTGAGAAACAAATGCATCCACAACATGTCACTGTTTGGTGCGGATTTTGGGCTGGAGGCATCATCGGACCATTCTTCTGCGAAAATGTGGCTGCTCAGGCAATAACAAAAGAGTGCGTATGTGCCAGCAAAGCCGTGGGGGCCATTTACCCAATATGCTATTCCACACATAACCCTATACTGTATACTTTATGAATCAATAAAAAATTTACAATTTTTAATTATAAACCTGTGTTTTCTATCAAAATTACTTCTTGCGTGAATTTTGGGACACCCTTTACTTTTCTGTTTTGTTAAAAGCTTGTTGGTGTTTGGCGATAAGGAAAAGAAGTGAAAAGATAAAACCGGTCTCCACATTTGCACTGAAAATGCCCTTCTTCACGTGACTCCCCCGTTTCTCCAGGGCCGCCCGTGACGCGCGTGATTGTTCTCCATGGAGGCCGCGCCTGACGTGCTCACGGGGACACGCAGGGCTCCCTGCCGCCCGCTGCCCCGGGTGGCGTGTCTGCACGGACACAGCTGCCGTGGAGTTCAGCGATCGCCGCCCATGCACCCTCCGTTGTTGTGATTATTAAATATCCTGCGGAGGCTCTTTGGCGGCCCTTTCCTGATTGGGCGGCATCTTTGTAGAAATAACTCTGAACAGCGCTGAACCCAAACCCTATTACAAGTGATGATGCGTAGGAAAGTCTCCGACTGGCTCGCTGAGCGCAGGCACCGACTTGCTGAACCGGATCTTGCCTCCACGCCTCTCAGTGCCTTGGGAGGGAGAGGGGCTCGAGCCACACAGTGACAGACAAGAGAGTGCAGGGCCCTGGCCGGTGTGGCTCAGTGGATAGAGCGTCGGCCTGCAGACCCCAGGGTCCCCGGTTCGATTCCAGTCAGGGGCACGTACCTGGGTTGCAGGCTCCTCCCCAGCCTGGGCCCCAGCTGGGGCCCCTGCAGGAAGCAACCCATCGATGTGTTTCTCTCGCATCAATGTTTCTCTCTGTCGTTCCCTCTCTCTTCCTCTCTCTCTAAAAATCAGTGGGAGCCCCAGCCGGTCTGACTCAGTGGGTACAGCATCGACCTGCAGACCGAAGGGTCCTGGGTTTGATTTCGGTCAGGGGCACGTACCTGGGTTGCGGGCTCGATCCCCGGGGGGGGGGGGGGGGGCGGCGGGGGGGGGGAATGTGCCGGAGGCAGCTGATCAATGATTCTCTCTCATCATTGATGTTTCTGTCTCTCTCTCCCTCTCCTTTCCTCTCCGAAATCAATAAAAACATATTTAAAAATAAAAAAAAAACAATCAATAGGGAAAACCCTTGGGTGAGGATTAACAAAACAAAAAGGAAGTGCGGCCCCTTTCTGTGCCCCCCGGGGGGGCTGCACCCCAGGGCGCCTCAGAGACATGTGCACACAATGCCTCCGCCCGCCGACCATCTCCTGTAGGGCCTGCCGGGGCCTCCTGGGGGGCCTCCTGGAGGGTGGGTCTCCGTGCAAACGTGTCCCGTGGTGGCTTGGCTGGTTTTCCATCCTGGACTTGCTTGGAAACAGACGGTGCACCGAGAGCATCCCTCTGTATCCATGGAAACCTGTCCGTGTCGGGTCCGTGGGTTCAAACTTCAGGAGCGGGCTGGGCTCTGCAGGCGCCTGTGCTGAGCACCTTCCCGGAGCCTCCCTCCCTCCCGCGGGCTCTGTGTCCTGTCTCAGGGCGGCCCCTCGGGGCCAGCTCCTCAGGGACAGGCTCCCCCTTCTCCGTCCTCCCCGCCCACCCGCCTGCCCCGGCTGCCTCTCGGCCACAGCCTCCCCGATGCCGTGACTCCTCTCCTGGCACCTTCTCCGAAGTCACGGGCAGAACCTCATGTGCCTTCGTCGGAGCCACCCGTGCACGCGTGGTGACATCACCGAGCCCAGCAGCGCCCTGATACCGTCCCACACGCCGTGACCCTCCCAGGACCGGCCGTGTCCTCGCTGCAGCCACAGCCTGGCCTGGCCTCCGGCTAATGGGCCTTAAAGCAGCAGGAGCTCCGAGGCCGTGGCCGTGGCTGGGCCAGGGAGGTGGGGCTTGAGGAGAAGCATTGCTTTCATGTAACGAGGAGGAGCAAGCAACCTATTTGTTTTCTTTTTACTATTTTTATGGATTTTAGAGAGGGAGGGGGAGAGAGAGAGAGAGAGAGAGAGAGAGAGAGAGAGAGAGAGAATGAAGGGGAATCATGGATCAGCTGCCTCCTGCACGCCCCCACTGGGGATGGAGCCTGCAACCCGGGCCTGAGCCCTGACCAGGAATCGAACCGGGACCTCCTGGCTCACAGTTCGCCGCTCACCCACTGAGCCACACCAGCCGGGCAGGCAGAGCGATGGTTCCTTAACCACCTCGGCTGCCCCAGGCCAGCAGTAGGTCCTGCAGGGCCGTGGGGGTCAGGCTTTCCTCTCAGCCTCACAGACGAGAGGGGCTGTGGCCGCGGCCGTCATGGTGCCGGGGGGGATGCGTGTTGGGTCTGGTCTTCAGTCCAGGTCCTCGGAAGTCACTCCAGGTCTGATGCCGGCCCTTCTCGCCTCTCTGTTAGCCTCATGGCTTCCAGACGGCGGGTCCTTCCACAGCCTCCGCCCTGGTCATCGCTCAGGACCCCCGCTGTGGAGGCCCCCGAGCAAGGGCATCACCGATGTCTGCCCTTCCTGCCCTCGGTCCCTTTCCATTTGGCTTCCGGGCCCATCGCTCAGGGGGACGGGGGGTCTCTTACCGGCACCATGAGCAGTGGGCTCTGCATGCTCAGCGGACGTGAGGAGCAAACAAGACGAGATGAAAGGAGGCTCAGGAGGGAATGACGCGATGGAGGGAAGTGGTGACAGAGGTGTCCGACCCAGGCCGCTGCCCACGCCACACGGCGGACTGAACATAACCCCGAAGAGCCGGGAGAGGATTGGTGGTGGCAGGAGTTTGGGGGGCGCAGGGAAGAGCAGGTGGAGCATAGGCGGTTTTTAGGGCAGGGAGGTTATTCTGCATGACCTGTTTTCGTGGTCACATGACACGCATTTGTCCAAACCCACAGAACAGGACAACACAAGAGCGAGCTCCCATGTACGCTGTGGGCTTTGATTCCCAACAGTGTGTCCATGTGGGTTCATTCATCATGACTCCGGTGCCATACGTGTTTCATATGCTTAACAACGGGGGAAGGTGCCTGTGTGCGGGTGTGTAGGAACTCTCTACTTCCTGCTAATTTTCTCTGTGATCTTTAGACTGCTCTAAAAATGGAACCTATTTATGTAAAAGGGGGGACCGCATAGCAGGTGAGAGACAGGGTGGAGAAGGGGAGGCGCAGTGAGTGGAGGGACGGAGCAGGGTGTGACGGCCTTTAGGAAGCACCTTGGAGAGACTCATCCCGGAGGAGAGGAGCCGATGAGAGAGGATGAGCTTTGCTCAGCCTTTAGAGCCCTCGAGAGGCAGGCCTTGGTGACTGTCATTCTCTCTGAGTTCCAGACCAATGTTATCCCACGCTCGCCAACGCCCACAGGACAACACAAAGACTACAGAGTACACAACTGCCCGGCTGGTGTGGCTCAGTGGTTGAGCATTGACCTATGAACCAGGAGGTCAGGGTTCAATTCCCGGTCAGGGCACAGGCCCGGGATGCAGGCTCCATCCCCAGTGGGGGGCGTGCAGGAGGCAGCCATTGAGTGATTCTCTCTCATCATTGATGCTTCTCTCTCTTTCTCCTTCTCCCTTCCTCTCTGAAATCAATAGAAATATATTTAAAAGAAATAATAAACAACGGATTTACTTAATAATTATATACCAATATTGGTTATCCATTGTGACAAGCAATCATGGTTTCTATACTGCACAGTAGAATGAAAAGGGAACGGTGAGCACGCTGTGATGGTCACTGTTCTCAGAGGAGAGGAAACATCTTTGGCTCCTTCCTCGCGTCCGCATGGCGCTCAGGGAGCTGGTTCTGGGTCCTCTCCAGCGCCTGCTCCCCTCCCCTCTCTCTGGACGAGATGTAACTCACTTTACAAAAGGAGGGAAAGACGTTAGAAAAGGAGATGGTAACGTGCAGAGCCCTGCATTCGACCTGTTTCTTTGATTTAATTTGTAAGTGAACTACAGCCACTAGAGGAAGTACAGCAACGAAGACAACCAGATGAAGAAGCGTTTACTGAGAAACGCGGTCGGATGGGGCAGGTCTGCGGGCATGAAGAATGTCGCTGGGGTCCGGCACGCCCGAGAAAACATGGATTCCTTCTCGGGACCTGATGCAACGGCTTCCCCACAGCTCCCCTGCGGCGTGAGGGACGCTCAGCTCACACATATGTAAAGTGTGGGCCGCGATGCGTTGCTAAAGTGATAAAACGACCTTGAAGGCCACTCTACCTTAACTACAAAGACATTTCGGACATTTTAATGAGTGGGCGGGCCTCTCCCTGAGTCAGGGAACAAAGAATTAATGACGTAGCTATGTAGATGCAATAATAGTAAAAATAACACAAAATGGGCTACACGTGATTGAGCACCTGCTGGCTCAGGTATATAAGCTCCCTCCCCCCTCGCTGACACTCACTCTCAGGACCTCGTCTTGAACAGAAACACACCCCCCCTGACACCATGAGCTACTATGGCAGCTACTACGGAGGCCGCGGCTATGGCTGGGGCGGCTTTGGGGGCCTGGGCTGTGGCTATGGCTCCGGCTGGGGCTGGGGCGGCCTTGGGGGCCTGGGCTGTGGCTATGGCTACAGAAGCTATGGCTGTGGCTGCTGGCGTCCGTCCTGCTGCGGGGGATACGGATACTCTGGCTTCTACTGAAATCCTGCCCAGCAGCTCAGCCTCTGAACTTACAAGGGACTTCCTCCCACATTTGATCTAAGTAACCGGACAGCAAACCTCATGCTGGGTTATTCACTCTAAAGTCTTTAGCTCCTCAGGATTATGGGTAGATTTTCAACTATGCCTGTGTCTCCCTCATAAACCCAGGATCCTCTGCGTTTGCTGTCAGAACTGATTGGACTGTCTGTTCACCTTCCAATAAAGCATTGAATTTGAAAATAAAGTATGGTTGTTGGTTTGTTCATGAAACTCAATTATGGGGAAGTGATTATGGGCACATCTACTATCTTCTTGGCTAACAATCATTTTTCTTTCACACGCCTCTCAAGCATGCATAGAGGTAGAAAAATAGATATAAAAATAAATAATTCTACTCTGAAATGAAAAACATTGTTTTGAAATGTTAGTGGTTTTGTATTTATCAATATCTTGCTTCTATTTGGATAGTATTCAGATGTAAGTCAATAAGAAAAAGCAACGACAATGTAACATATCAATATATTTTCTTATCAAATATGTGTTTTATTTAATTGCTATTTCTCAACTCACTCCTTCCATTTGTTCAAGTGGTAACAGATCGGGTGTATCATGGGCTGATGGAGGAAGTCACCCATCTGCACACGACTCTTATTCTACACAATCTCACCCGGTGTGTCGGGCTCTGAGCACATGATCTCAGTCAACTTTGTCATCAAGCAGCTGACCCAGAAGCCAACCATGGATTGGGGTAAATTCCTTTCATATGAGGTCATGGAACTCAAACATTTCAACTGAACGTTTCTGTTCGCTTTCGTCTGCTCTCACTGTGTCTCACTGGCATCCTTCCTCACCACCATCACCACACCGAGGAATTAGCTTCCATCCAATCAGGGAAAGAAACAAGACGTAATTGTGAGCTTGTTTATGGCTTAGCTGAGACTGATGACAAACACAGCTGAGTCCCAAAAAGTCTCTTAGAAATCTGGATTCCAGTGAAATCTGAATTCTCCTGATAAAATAGTAACTGGAGAGCAAACCTCATGCTGGGTTATTTGCACAAAAGGCAGGAACAATCTATTTATACAATCTATATATTGATACAATCTATATATATAAAAGGCTAATATGCTAAGTGTCCCCTTGGGAGTGCGACAGGGAGACCAGGAGTTTGACGGCTTGCTATGATGTGTGCTGACCACTAGGGGGCGGCGCTGAATGATGGAAGGCCCTGATCAGCCCTGATCACTGGCCAGGCCTAGGGACACTATCTGTGCACGAATTTCGTGCACCGGGCCTCTAGTTTTTTTATAAATGTAAAGAAATACCAATGGTGTTTTTAAAAAATCAAGTGACATATTCAGGAAATAATATAAAATGAAGATATTTTGTCTAAGTTGGTCAACCTTGGTCAAATATGTTGACTGAGTGCGACGTCCAATCACAGACATGGTGCGGGAGGCGCGGAGCAGCGGTGCCTGCGGCTCACTCCGCAGAAAGGCCCAGAGATCTGGCCTCTGAGGCCTGTGTTGGCCGTGGTGACAGGGGGAGAAGCGGAGCCTGACTTTGACTCTCAGGGTGTTTTCTCCCTTCGTGCAGCCAAACAGAGAACCTACCGCCAACGTCCGCTCAGCTCCCGGTACGTAACTGATCCCGGGAGACGTGGCAGGGGACTTCCTCTCCCAGCGGAATCGCTGCGTCCCTGACGTTTCCTGTTGGGATGCATGTCATCACATCTTACTTTAGGGTTTTATTCGTTTTGTCTCAGTAAAGAAGGAAAACTATGAATTTATAGCAGAAGTGCCCTCATTCCACAAAAAGCTGTCATTTGGCCAAAAGAAAAATATATGTTCATTAGCTCACGCACCAACAGAGGGTCTGAATGCCATCACCAACTTATTATTTTCTCGTAGAAAGCGCTCAAAAACAGAATGACAAAGAAAGAATTGTCGAAATCTTTCAGCTCATTGAATTAAGAGTAAAAAGAAATATTCATTTCTTAGTTTCCAAAAATAAGGAGTATCTAAAAGATATTACAGCCCTAAACAGTTTGGCTCAGTGGCTAGAGCGCTGGCCTGCAGACTGAAGGGTCCCAGTTTCAATTCCAGTCAAGGGCATGTTCTTTGGTTGGGGGCACATCCCCAGTGGGGGGTGTGCAGGAGGCAGCTGATCGATGTTTCTCTCTCATTGATGTTTCTAACTCTCAGTCCCTCTCCCTTCCTCTCTGTAAAAAACCAATAAGATATATATATATATATATATATATATATATATATATATATATATATATATTTATAAAAGAGAGAATGCTGTGGCTGGTTTGATCTTCTATCCAGACCCTAAAAACTTAAAAAAATAATAAAATAAGTAAAAGATATTACAATTGTTCTATTTTTTGATGAAAAAATAAAAACATTAAGTTCATATATTTGACTTTTTTTTCTTAATCTCCTATATCTGTGTTTATTTTCTATGCAGGTATATGTATATATATGTTTCTATATGTAGATTTATATCAGAGTGATATGTATGTATATGTGTGTGTATATATCTCACTGTGATACATCGATTACTATTTTTTGTCTTTGAAAATACATACATAATCATGGTATATTTCACTATTGGGCTTCAAAAATTATTTTTAATCTATTGGTTTCTATTTCACGTGGACACAGCTATTTGCATCAGAAACAATAATATAAATCATCACAGTCAAGCAATCTAGCAAATTGACTGAACTGCTTATGAGATTCTTAAATTTGTTAGACTTATTTGTGATCGTTTAGCTTCGAAGTGACTCATTGGGAATGAAAACTTTTGCCTGGTTTTTCTTTTGCAGAATGAGAAGTGAAGATGGGATACATTTTCACGAAGGAGAATAAGAGATTTAACAATAGGTTAAATATTCTTTACGCCTTGAGAGCCTTTTAGTCCCAAATCTATCTTAGAGACTTCCTCCACGTTGGGGAAGAATTCACTTTTTCATTCATTCAACAAATATGTTTTGGGCAGAGGAGCGTGAACACATTCAGGTGGGAAATGTATCATCAAAACCACATTATTTATAAACCTCGAAACAAAACAAAGTGCCCTCAACAAGCAAACAAAACCTCAGCTCCGTGAACGTCACGGAACTGAACGAAAGGGCGAAGGGCCAGGGCAGGTGCAGGCACGTTCCAGCCGCCTCACTCGGGGCCTCCTTGCTCCCCCCGCAGAGCAGAGCAGAGCGAGCGGAGGCGACTCGCAGGGCTGGGCGCTGGCCTCCTGCCCTGCTCCCGCCTGCATCTCCCGCACATTTATTTGTGAGACTGTTAAGGCAGGAGGATGCGCTGAGACTGTTACAGACATAGCGCCTTAGGCGTGTGGAAATATTTAAAAACGTAAACCTTGGTAAGTAAGTAACAGCTTATTAAAAATGCTTGCTGGGCGCCTGAGAGGAAATAGGGGGTAGAATACGCAGAATCGGGAAAGAACAGAAGGACAAAGCTATGGGCTACAACTTCACCACCTGATGGTGTAAAAAACCGTGAGTAGTGGGGTGAGATGCCGACGGGAAGGTGGGTGAGAGCCAGTCCTGGCTGCGGGAGAGTGGGGGGATGATGCAGAGGGGAGGCGCAGGGAGGTGGGGGCGCACAGGGAGGTGGGGGCGCACAGGGAGGTGGGGGTGTACAGGGAGGTGGGGGCGCACAGGGAGGTGGGGGCGCACAGGGAGGTGGGGGCGCACAGGGAGGTGGGGGCGCACAGGGAGGTGGGGAGACAGATGACTGTGGATGATGAAGAGGACGAGAGAAGGAGGAGGAGGAGCCACTAAAGCAGGGAGCTGAGATCTGTTTCTATCATTTTTATATTTGTTTTTAGTTGAATTTATTGGGGTGACATTGGTTTGCAAAACCCATAGAGGCTTAAAGTGCACAACTCAGCAAAACATCATCTGCTCCTGGCATCCTGCGCCCACTGCCCCCCCCACAAAGTCTCTGTCCGTCCCCCTCCCCCCCCACCCCCTCCCCACCTCCCCCGCCCCCCTTTCCCTCTGGCCAGCACTGCCCTTCTCCGTGTCTGTGTGTTATGTTTATGGCTTTTTTGGGCCTCATCCTTTCACCTCATTTCAGCCATCCCGCCCCCCACCCCGTGCCCCCAGCCGTCAGTCTGCTCCAGGCTTCCATGCCTCTGCTTCTGTTTCCTTCGTCAGTTTATTTGGTTCATCGGTTCCACATGTGAGTGAGATCATGTGATACTTGTCTTTCTCTGCCTGGCTCAGTTCAGTGAGCAGGACACTCTCCGGGTCCGTGCGTGCTGCCGCTGAAGGTCAGGTTTCCTTCCTGTTTTACAGCCACATAGGATTCCACGGCGTAGATGCACCACAGCTTCCTACCCACGCGTCTGCCGATGAGCACGCGGCCGTTCACAGATCTCAGCTGTTGTGAGGCGCCTGCAGTGGGCGTGGGGTCCACACAGCCTTTCCAAGCAGTGCTTCGGGGTCCTCAGGGAGCACCCCAGACGTGGGGCTGCTGGGTCAGAAGGCAGCTCCAGTTCTAACTTTTTGAGGAAGCTTCATACTGTTTTCCACGGTGGACCACACACGACAATAAACTCAAAACGGATAAGACTCAAGTCGCAAAACCATACCAATCCTAGAAGACAAGGCAGCAAAGTCCCCGACGCCTCTTGCAGCAGTGCTTGCCGATGTGCCTCCTGGGGCCGCGAAACGTAGGAACAAACAGAACCAGGTGGGACGACATCCAACTGAAAAGTTCCACACGGCAAAGGGAGCCACCGGCCAACGGACACGGGACCACGGAGGGGCAGACATTCGCCAACGATGCAGCTGGTCAGGGTCTGAGTCCCAAAACCTATAAAGAACTCACACACTCAAGGCCATGAAGACAGACGGCCCAGCTGAGGAGACGGGCCGGGGACCTGCCTGGACGCTTCTCCAGAGAGGACATGCGGACCCCGAGGGGCGGATGGAAGAGGCTCAAGGTCACCAGCCACTGGAGATGCCACTCACACCCACACGGAGGGACCGCCTCCCACCTGCCAGGGGCTGCCTCACCTGTGTTTTCACATTAGACTCCTACATTCTGGAAGAGATGGGATGAGTACAAAGGAAACATGTTTCAAGATGTGTTCACGCTGGCGTCCATGCTGGAGCTTGTTCTTGTGGTTAGTCCTCCGCTTCTGAGATAACTTTTACCACGTTGTAAACCAAAAGGGTATTTCACAAGAGGATACATCACACTAAATAGTTTACGTGTGTGTGTGTGTGTGTGTGTGTGTGTTTTCTCCTTGAGAAGTAAATTTGACACAGAACTGGACACAGTAAAGAATGTGAAACTTGGTTGGTGGATGTGACCCCAGATGGAGTCAGACACAATCATCCAAAGAACGGCATGCAAGTGAGCAATGACACACCCTCAGCGAGAGACACCACCCGGTTGTGATGACGCGACACGCTTCCCAATGAAAAATCCTATTTAGGGAATTTCTATTCTGTGACGTGGAAGATAGATATGCTTCTCCTTAGAAACAAAGACTGTCATGGGTCCCAGGGGCTCACGTTCTGAAGAAAGGAGACAACCCCAAGTAAATAATAAAGGGGGGAGGTAGGAAAATATGTCTGAGCCGGAACAAACACTTACAGAAGGAGGAGGCACGGAAGTCGGATGTCACATGACAACGTTCTATTCACAGACGGACACCATTTCAAAGCGAAAAAATACCAAACCGAGAGCACCCGGGCAACTAGTTTCATGGCGTGAATCTGACCAAACACCAGCACCCAAACGCGCAGAGAGCTGCTGCCAGTCA
This sequence comes from Myotis nattereri, assembly GCF_964212035.1. Classification (NCBI taxonomy): domain Eukaryota; kingdom Metazoa; phylum Chordata; class Mammalia; order Chiroptera; family Vespertilionidae; genus Myotis; species Myotis nattereri. The sequence continues at coordinate 737,493 of NC_138077.1, read as the reverse complement.
ACAACAGCAACAACAATACTGATTAACAAGCCGGGTGAGCACGGACAGCACAGTGGGCGGAACAGGCACTTCAAAAAGGAGAACATCATAGGCTGAGCATCAACCTATGAACCAGGAGGTCACAGTTCGAGTCCCGGTCAGGGCACAGGCCCAGGTTGCGGGCTCCATCCCCAGTGGGGGGTGTGCAGGAGGCAGCCGATCCATGATTCTCTCTCATCATTGGTGTCTCTCTCCCTCCCTCTCCCTTCCTCTCTGAAATCAATAAATATCATTTAAAAAGGGAAGGACATCTAAGGGGACTGTAAACATTGGGAAAGGTGCCTAATGCCACTGCCAAACCCCATAGTCAGACGTCAGGAGTGCTCGCAAGGGGACCGGGTCTGAGCGTGGCCGTGGGGGAGCACGGGGAGCCGCCACAGCCTCGGGTCTGCAGTGAGCAGGGGGCTGGACACTGCGTGGCGGGACCTGCTGAGGCTACAGCTGCCACTCACGCCCTGGGAATCATGTACAACCACGAGAGCGGATATCCAGGTAAACAGAAAGGTCAGTATCGATAGGTACACATCAGCTTTATTCCGACATGTTAGCCAGAAAACAGAAAGAAAAAAAGGGAAGAAGAAATAAAGAAAGAAGAGAAACTGCCCCAAATCAAGTTTGAGAGGAGCAGCCTCCTTCCCGGCCACGGAAACAACGACACGGGTCCTCCGTGCCGCGCGGGGGGCGCCTCCCCAGGCCGCGGTGTGCAGCGGGGAGAGCGTGCTGGGTGCACAGGATCCCTGCGTGTGAGTCAGAACAGGGACCCTCCAAGGGAGCCACACTGGTTGGCGGTGTCAGGAGAAAAATGCGGGCGATCGGAGGGGGACAGCTCAAGGCTCTGTGAACTCTTGCGCTTGAGATTTAGGCGTTTTACAATATGCGCTGAACAACAACAAATACAGGAAACCATGGGGAAGGGCTCTATTTTCCTAAAGCAGTAAGGCTCCTGGAGCGAGTTCCGCCTTGACACTCTCCGAGCATCCTGTCGTCGTGGCTACGAGACCATCCTGCAGGTCGGACCTAGGGGTGCGCTCATCCACTCGGCAGTGACTGACTGAGCGAGGGCTGCGAGTGGTCACCGGGGGGCAGTCAGCAAGTCCACCGGGGACCCGCCTCCCATCATCTCTTAGAAACGCAACAGAAGGTGGACAGTGTGTGTGAGTTCATCAAAGGTGAACACGAGCTGAGCCGCTAGTTCAAGTTGGGAGACTGTCTTCAGGGTTCACCAGGGGGCGGGCAGCCGGGGTGGGGCTAGCCTGGTGGAAGCCAAAGGGATTTTTGTCTCAGAAAGCACTTTTCCCCACCTTGCCTTTTTACATTATACACACCTGGTTTTTACTTTATTATTACTACTATTATTATTATTACTATTATTATTATTATTATTCTTTAATTCTCCCCCGAGGATATTTTCCCATTGATTGTAGAGAGAGTGGAAGAGAAGGCACATATATGAGAGTATTTAAGTAAGGATTGCACAGGAATGCATGGGGCCCAAGAGAAATGGTCTATATTTCACGGTTTAACCTGGTCCGAGACCCTGTGGCACTGGGAGGAGCTGAGTGACAGGTGGGAGTGAACGGGAGAAGAGATTAAATAAGGGGGCAGGTGTATGGGTTCGAGGGGAGGAAGGGACGGGTCTGGACGACAGGCAGGCGCTGGGAACGTGGTCCTGGTAGCGCTGGGAACGTGGTCCTGGTAGCGCTGGGAGCGTGGTCCTGGTAGCGCTGGGAGCGTGGTCCTGGTAGCGCTGGGAGCGTGGTCCTGGTAGCGCTGGGAACGTGGTCCTGGTAGCGCTGGGAACGTGGTCCTGGTAGCGCTGGGAACGTGGTCCTGGTAGCGCTGGGAGCGTGGTCCTGGTAGCGCTGGGAACGTGGTCCTGGTAGCGCTGAGAGCGTGGTCCTGGTAGCGCTGGGAACGTGGTCCTGGCAGCGCTGGGAGCGTGGTCCTGGCAGCGCTGGGAGCGTGGTCCTGGTAGCGCTGGGAGCGTGGTCCTGGCAGCGCTGGGAACGTGGTCCTGGTAGCGCTGGGAGCGTGGTCCTGGTAGCGCTGGGAGCGTGGTCCTGGTAGCGCTGGGAGCGTGGTCCTGGTAGTGCTGGGAACGTGGTCCTGGTAGCGCTGGGAGCGTGGTCCTGGTAGCGCTGGGAACGTGGTCCTGGTAGCGCTGGGAGCGTGGTCCTGGTAGAGCTGGGAGCGTGGTCCTGGTAGTGCTGGGAATGTGGTCCTCGTAGCGCTGGGAACGTGGTCCTGGTAGCGCTGGGAACGTGGTCCTGGTAGCGCTGGGAGCGTGGTCCTGGCAGCGCTGGGAGCGTGGTCCTGGTAGCGCTGGGAGCGTGGTCCTGGCAGCGCTGGGAACGTGGTCCTGGCAGCGCTGGGAACGTGGTCCTGGCAGCGCTGGGAACGTAGTCCTGGCAGCGCTGGGAGCGTGGTTCTGGTAGCGCTGGGTACGTGGTTCTGGTAGCACTGGGAACGTGGTCCTGGTAGCGCTGGGAGCAGGAGACATGCCGGAGAATCAGGATGGGACAGGGGGCTTTGAACAGATGGTTGGCTACTGTGATTCACTTCCCGGATATGAACAATATTTCCCCGTGTTACTGATCCAAATGCCTTTTATTTTCCAAACTGGTATGCAAAGCAGAAAAGAGAATATGGTTTCTGAGAGCCAAGGTCATGGAACGACAGGGAGGACGGCTCCGTTTGGACCCTTCTGTCTGAAGGTCCATGTGGTGCCCACAGCGCAGGGGCGGGATCCAGGCGTTCAGAGGTGTCCTTAGCTCGGACCAGTGACCTCACCCGGAAGCACGGGATGCCTTTGAAAGCTCAGGGTTATTCTAGGCCTGATCGGACCAATTTCTTCTAATCGTCAGCGAAGCATAATAATCCAGGGCGAGCGTGCGATGAAGCAACACTGAGTTCTGAACAAGCCGCCATCCGACCTGCTACGCAACGTGCTCGCTCTGAAGGATTGCGCTCAGTCTGGTATGTCCCGGCTTTGAAGATGCAGCAGTTTCTTCTCATAAAAGAGACGCAATGTGTGTAAGGGACACCCTGACTTGGCAACAATACAGGCGAGACACTTGGATGAGCACGCGGCCCCTTCAGAGGTTGGCTTTGCGTCAACGAGGGGTGACACGGATGACACAAAACAGATGGCATGTGACTCAGCACCTGCTGGCTCAGGTATATAAGCTCCCTCCCCCCTCGCTGACACTCACTCTCAGGACCTCGTCTTGAACAGAAACACACTCCCCCTGACACCATGAGCTACTATGGCAGCTACTACGGAGGCCGCGGCTATGGCTGGGGCGGCTTCGGCGGCCTGGGCTGTGGCTATGGCTCCGGCTGGGGCTGGGGCGGCCTTGGGGGCCTGGGCTGTGGCTATGGCTACAGAAGCTATGGCTGTGGCTGCTGGCGTCCGTCCTGCTGCGGGGGATACGGATACTCTGGCTTCTACTGAAATCCTGCCCAGCAGCTCAGCCTCTGAACTTACAAGGGACTTCCTTCCATGTTTGATCTAAGTAACCGGACAGCAAACCTCATGCTGGGTTATTGGCACAAAAGTCTTTAGCTCCTCAGGATTATGGGTAGATTTTCAACTGTGCCTGCATCTCCCTCATAGACCAGGATCCTCTACGTTTGCTGTCAGAACTGATTGGACTGTCTGTTCACCTTCCAATAAAGCATTGAACTTGAAAATAAAGTATGGTTGTTGGTTTGTTCATGAAACACAATTATGAGGAAGTGGTTCTGGGCACATCCACTCCACTGTCCAAGGGAGAAGCCATCTTCTTGGCTAACAACTTTCCTTTCCTTTCACACACTTCACAAGCATGCAGAGAGGCAGGAAATAGATATAAAGATTACTAAGTCTACACTGAAATGAAAAATTTTTTTTTGAAAATCCAGTGATTTAAATATTTCAGTCTCTTGATTTAATTCATAAAACATTCAGACTTAAGTCAACAACAAATAGCAATGAATATTGAACATATCTACCCATTTATTTATCAACATATGGATTTTACTTAACTAACATTTCCCAATTCAATCTTTCAGTTTATTCAAAATTGCTTTATGTTTTTAATTTTTCTTTTAATTTCAGAGAGCAAGGAGGAGGGAGAGGAAGATGGAAACATCATGGATGAGAGAGAATCATTCACTGATCGGCTGCCTCCTGCACACCCCCCTCTGGTGATTGAGCCTGCAACCTGGGCACGTGCCCTTGGCCGGATAAAAACTCAGGACCCTTCAGTCCACAGGCTTACGCTCTATCCACTGAGCCAAACAGGCAAAGGGAAACTCAAAACATTTTTAACTAAACGTGTCTGTTCCCTTTCCTCTGCTCTCACGCTATCTCACTTCATCCTTTTTTTTTTTTTTTTAAAAAAAAAACATATTTTATTGATTTTTTACAGAGAGGAAGGGAGAGGGATAGAGAGTTAGAAACATCGATGAGAGAGCAACACCCATCAGCTGCCTCCTGCACACCCCCTACTGGGGCTGTGCCCGCAACCCAGGTACATGCCCTTGACCGGAATCGAACCTGGGACCCTTCAGTCCGCAGGCCGAAGCTCTATCCACTGAGCCAAACCGGTTAGGCACTTCATCCTTCTTCACCACCATCACCACATTGAGGATGTATCCTCAATCCAGTCAGGGAAAGAAACAACAAGACATAATCGTGAACCAATTATTATTGAGCTGAAGCTGAAACTAAAAAGCTTTCTTATAAATCTAAATTTTAGTAAAATCTGAATTTCTCCTGATAAAAATGGGGCAACAGGGGGCATATATTTTTCATGAAATTAAAAAACAACAACAGTTGGACTAAAACCGTGGTCGCCAAACTTCCGGACCTCACCGACCAAAGTGGTCCATGAACCACCAGTTGGCGACCACTGGACTGAAATACCAAAGTTTTCCTAGAATCCAAATATATAGTCAGAGAATATTATATGATGAAGATATTTTGTTTAACTTGGTATAATTTGGTTAAATATGTGTGCTTGAGTCTATGCGGTTAGATACTCCCTACAGCTGTTCAGGCAGAATTTAATCTTTCAGTCACTCAGCAAATATGTTTTGTTTGGAAAGGAATGAATACATTCAGAAGGGAGGGAAATGTATTATCAAAAATGTTACATATGCTCGGCTTGCATGCCTCAGTGGTTGAGCATCAACCTATGAACCAGGAGGTCACGGTTCAGTTTGATTCCTGGTCAGGGTGCACGCCTGGTTGCAGGCTTGATCCCCAATGTGGAGTGTGCAGGAGGCAGCCAATCAATGAATTTCCTCTCATTATAAATGTTTCTATCTCTCTCCCAATCTCCCTTCCTCTATGAAATCAATAAAAGCAAATAAATAAAAAAAGGACATAAGGAAAACCTCAGGGTAAAATTACAAACCAGAGTGGAGGGATGAAGTACTGATGGGAAAAGTGGATCGGAGCGGAAGGCCTGGCTCCTGTGAGCGTGTGTGGGACTGAGCAGGGAGCGGGGAATGACGACTTAAAGAGCGGCTGGAAGAGACAGAGGATGTGTGGGAACCAGGAAGAACAGAGAGAAAATAAAGAGCACCTGCAAAGCAGAAGACACCGTCACCTGTTTTGGGATAATCCGCTTCTATGTGAAAAAGAGGGTGATGTTTACAGAGAACTTTGTGACCAGGTGCTCAGCCTGGGGGTTCACGTGTGAGATTGTTCTGTGGTCAGATCCTCAGCTTCTGAAATGCATTTCACTGTGTGGAGAAGCCAAAAGGGTATTTCACAAGAGGATACACCACACTAAATAATTTACATGCGTGTGTGCGTGTGTGCGTGCGTGTGTGTTCGTGCGTGTGTGTGTGTGTGTGTGTGTGTGTGTGTGTGTTTTCTCCTTGAGAAGCAAATTTGACACAGAACTGGACACAGTAAAGAATGTGAAATTGGTTGGTGGATGTGACCCCAGATGGAGTCAGACACAATCATCCAAAGAGCGGCATGCAAGTGAGCAATGACACACCCTCAGCGAGACAACACCGCCCGGTGGTGATGACGCGATACGCTTCCCAATGAAAAATTCTATTTAGGGAATTTCTATTCTGTGACGTGGAAGGCAGATATGCTTCTCATAGAAACAAACACTGTCATGGGTTCCAGGGGCTCTAACCAGGCAGCTGTGCCGGCTCCAAATTTTACTAAATATGAGCATCTCTGGCGTCAGCAACCAGATTAACGAGCTGTCTCAGGGCCATGAATCTTTGGGAATGAAACCCAGGAATGGTCACGTGATTGAGCACCTTCTGGCTCCGGTATATAAGCTCCCTCCCCCCTCGCTGACACTCACTCTCAGGATCTCATCTTGAACAGAAACACACTCCCCCTGACACCATGAGCTACTATGGCAGCTACTACGGAGGCCGCGGTTACGGCTGGGGCGGCTTCGGGGGCCTGGGCTGTGGCTATGGCTCCGGCTGGGGCTGGGGCGGCCTTGGGGGCCTGGGCTGTGGCTATGGCTACAGAAGCTATGGCTGTGGCTGCTGGCGCCCATCCTGCTGCGGGGGATATGGATACTCTGGCTTCTACTGAAATCCTGCCCAGCAGCTCAGCCTCTGAACTTACCAGGGACTTCCTCCCACGTTTGATCTAAGTAACTGGACAGCAAACCTCATGCTGGGTTATTCGCACAAAAGTCTTTAGTTCCTCTGGATTATGGGTAGATTTTCAACTGTGCCTGCATCTCCCTCATAGACCAGGATCCTCTAGGTTTGCTGTCAGAATTGATTGGACTGTCTATTCACCTTCCAATAAAGTATTAAATTCCAAAATAAGGTATGGTTGTTGGTTTGTTCATGAAACACAATTATGAGGAAGTGATTATGGGCACATCTACTCTATTGTCCAAGGGAGAAGCGACCTTCCTGGCTAACAATCTTTCTTTTCTTTCACACACCTCACGAGCATGCAGAGATGCAGGAATAGATATAAAGATTAATAATTCCACACTGAAATGAAAAAATGTTTTAAAAGGGCTACTGATTTAAATCTTTCAATCTCTTGATTTTATTTATAAAATACTCAGACTGAAGTCTACAACAAACAGCAATGAATATTTGAAAGCTCTATATTTATTTATCAACATATGGATTTTATTGAACTCAACTAACATTCCTCAGTTTAATCCTTTGATTCATTCAAAATTTGTTTATTTGGTTTTATTATTATTGTAAGCACAAGTAATGGTAGTAGATCACAGCGTAATGCTAGGGGGACTTATAATCTGATAGACTGAGCACCTGAATTAATCTGAGACGTAATCATTTTCTTTTAGATCTTAGAACACGTATACATATGTGTGTAGGGGGGTGAGTTTCTCATATGTGAACAGGGGGTTAAGTTGTTCTTAAGTTTCCTTTCAAGACCTATGTGAAGGGATTGAGGAAGTGGCTCAGCTGTGAATCCAGCAAGCAGAACCCATAGGCAGGGTCAGGCCCACCCAACAGGAATCAAACCATCATCTCATCCACATCATCTCCTCACCATCATCTCCTCACCTTTATCTCATCACCATCATCTCCTCAGCATCATCTCATCACCATCATCTCCTCAGCATCATCTCCTCACCATCATCTCCTCACCTTTATCTCATCACCATCATCTCCTCACCATCATCTCCTCACCATCATCTCATCACCATCATCTCATCAACTGAAGGCTAAGGACAATGGCTGACAACCGAGGACCCCCAGGGCTGCATGTAGCTGCATTCAGTCCCCAGCCCCTTCCCCTTTATAGTCCTGTGCCCTGCACCTGCTCAAAGACAGGATTTGATGCCTGTAAGCACCCGTCTTCTTGGTGGGCTGGCCTTCTCAGTAAACGCCTGATAGGATGCCACCTGCCTTCGTGATGGGACACAGCGACAGGCAGCCTGCGCCCACCCAGACGTTTCCTTGTAACAATACCGTAGGCTTATGATGAAAGTAAATCAACTTTAAAGACTCTTATTCTATACAATCTCACCCGGTGTATCGGGCTCTGAGCACATGATCTCATTTGACACTGTCATCAAGCAGCTGATCCAGAAGCCAACCATAAATTGGGGTAAATTTATTTCATATGAGGTCATTGAATTCAAACATTGCAACTGAACATTTCTGTTCGCTTTCCTCTGCTCTCACTGTATCTCACATGCATCCTTCATCACCACCACCACCACATTGAGGAATTAGCTTCAATCCAATCAGGGAAAGAAACAAAAGACATACTAGTAATTGTGAATGAATTATTATTTAGTTGAAGCTGAAACCAAAGAGCTTTCTTAAAAACCTAAATAAAAGCAAAATCTGAAATTTTCCTCATAGAAATGGGCAACGCGAGGCATACATTTTTGATGGAATAAAAAACAGATGTAGTAAAATACCAATGTTTTCCTAGAATTAAATAATATAATCAGATGACAATAAAAAATGAACATATTTAGTTTAAATTGGTCAAATTTGGTCAACTATGTGTAATTGAGTCTATACACTATCTTAGGTACTGCCTACAGCTGTGGCAGGCAGAATTTATTCTCAGCAATATGTTTTGTTGGAAAGAACAGTGAATACAGTCAGATGGGAAATGTATTATCAAACAGTTACTTATTGTAGGACCCTGTCTAGAGCACACCAATGTTCAAGGCCACTCTGAACATGGGAATCCTAATCAAAGTGTTCAAGGTTGAGTTGCTATACGCAGGTGCAAGGCAAGGACACAGCAAGCCATACACTACAACCACGCACCTTTCTGTATCCAAAATACTGATGTTACTATTTGGCAAAAAACCCCTTTTGTTTGAGCGTGTTTGGGCATGTATGTAAGGTGCCACTGACCACCTGCCGTGGCTGCTGTTGGGTGTAATTAAGCAGGTCCCATTTACCTGCTGGTACCCTATGTCCTTCTGATTCCCCTCACCCAGAGGGTTAAGTCCCTAGCCTAGGAGCTTGCCTCTGACACGTATAAACCTCAAAACAGAACAAAACCCCAGAACCACCTACAAAACAAAGCCCAGGTACATGTTAAAGTCTGTGAAACACACACAATGGAAAAGACCAAGCCCCAGGCGTGGGCACACTCTAGTAGGGCTTCACCTTGAACCCTGGGCTCACACTCGGGGTTCCTTACGAGCCGAGGAAATTCGCTGAAGGCTGGCGGCTAACCTCTATGATATTTCTGTTTTTGTCTCAGTCACATCCTCCCTGCCATGTTTATTTTTTGCAGCATTTCCAGGCATCAAGATTTCAGGAGACTCTGAGTAAAATATTATATAATCTTAAGAGTTCAGAAGTCTTTTTAATTTAAAACCATGAAGAATTAGAATATCTTATTGAAAAGGCTGGAGGGTTGAGTGACAAGGGAAAGGGTCATGGAGTCGGTAATGCTGTGACAAGTTTGCACAGTGACAGGTGATTGCAGGTCATTACAGCGGGAGGCCATGGTGAGGTATAAACATGCTGAGTCATTCTATTGTGCACCTGAAACTAATACAACCAATGTAAGTTTGCATGCCAACTGGTCTAAAATCCTATCTAAGAAAGAGAAAATATGCTAATTGACCCTCATGCCATCATAAAGATGGTGGCGCCCACAGCCAATAAGGAGGGCATATGCTAATTCAATTCCCCACCCTCAAAGATGGCAGTGCGCACAGCCAATAAGGAGGGAATATTCGAATTGACTCCCCTGCTTTCAAAGATGGCAGTGCCCACAGCCACAAGATGGCAGCACCCAGTCCCCTCAGCCCCTCAGCTGTCCAGGGCTGCCCGAGGCTTGTGCTGCTGGCAGTGGCAGCAGCAGAGGTGCAATGGGGTGTCGGCTTCCCCTGATTGCCAGTTCGCCTCCTGGCCAAGGGCTTCTGGACTGTGAGAGGGGGCTGGCCGGGCTGAGGGGCCCCTCCTCCAGTGCATGAATTTTCATGCACCAGGCCTCTAGTAAAATATAAAATAAAAGTGTTTGCTGATTGCCTAAGAGAAAATAAGGGGCAGGACACAGAGAATTGTTAAAGAATATAAGGACACAACCGGCCGGTATGTCTCAGTGGTTGAGCATTGATCTTTGAAACATGAGTTCATGGTTCAGTAAAATTCCTGCTTAGGGCACATGTCCGGGTTTCAGGATTGATTCCCAGTGTGGGGTGTGCAGGAGGCAGCTGATCAATGATTTTTCTCTCATTATTGATGATTCTCTCTCTATATCTCCCTTCCTCTCTGCAATCAATAAAAGCCAATTTTAAAAAAAGAATATGAGGACAAAAATACCATGCTAAAATTAAAATCCTGCTAAAATTAAAAACCTGAGTAGAGGGATGAAGTACTGATGGGAAAACTGGATCAGAGTGGAAGGCCTGGCTCCTGTGAGCGTGTGTGGGACTGAGCGGGGAATGACGACTTAAAGAGCGGCTGGAAGAGACAGAGGATGTGTGGGAACCAGGAAGAACAGAGAGAGAAAATAAAGAGCAACTGCCAAGCAGAAGACACCGTCACCTCTGTTTCCGGGTGATCCGCTTCTATGTGAAAAAGAGGGTGATGTTTACAGAGAACTTTGTGACCAGGTGCTCAGCCTGGGGGTTCACGTATGAGTTTGTCCTGTGGTCAGATCCTCAGCTTCTGAAATGCATTTCACTGTGTCGATAAAGCAAAAGGGTATTTTGCAAGAAGATATATAAGATTAACATGGTTTTCTCACGTGCGTGTTCAACATGAGAGAAGTACATTTGACAATTAAGGAATTTCATAGGTGTAAGGATCTTACATTGGATTTCTATATTTGAATTGAAATGAAAGATAGGATAATCCAAAGAATGATATACAAATTATGATGACACAATCCAATATAATAAAGAGGCAATATGCAAATTGACCGTCACGCCCTCACACAAGATGGCCGCCCCATGTTGTCACAAGATGGCTGGCAGGGGAAGGCAGTTGGGGGAAACCAGGCCTGCAGGGAGGGCAGTTAGGGGTGACCAGGGTAGTAGGGGAGTGCAGTTAGGGGTGACCGGCCCTGCAGGGGAGGGAGGCAGTTGGGGGGGACCAGGCAGGCAGGGGAGGGCAGTTTGGGGCGACCAGGCTGGCAGGGGAGGGCATTTGGAGGAGATCGGCAGGCAGGGGAACAGTAAGGCATCGATCAGGCTGGCAGGCAGTGGTTAGGGGCAACCAGGTAGGCAGGCAAGTGAGCAGTTGGGAACCAGCAATCCCAGATTACGAGAGGGATGTCCAACTGCTGGTTTAGGCCATGGATCGGGCCATAACTGGCAGTTAAACATCCCCCCAGGGGTCCCAGATTGGAGAGAGTGCAGGCTGGGCTGAGGGAAACCCCCCCCAAGTGCACAAATTTCATGCACTGGGCCTCTAGTATTTAATGAGAACACTCCAACCAATATGACGAATGCCACGCGCTTAGGAATGGAGAATTGTGTTTAGTGAGTTTTTATCTTGTGACGTGGAAGACAGATATGCTTCTCATTAGAAACAAAGAATGTAAGGGGTTCCAGGGTGTTCTAACCAGGCAGCTGTGCTGGCTACAAATTTTAATAAATATGAGCATCTCTGGCGTCAGCAACCAGATTAACAAGCTGCCTCAGGGCCATGAATCTTTTGGAATGAAACCCAGGAATGGTCACGTGATTGAGCACCTGCTGGCTCAGGTATATAAGCTCCCTCCCCACTCACTGACACTCACTCTCAGGACCTTGTCTTGAACAGAAACACACTCACCCTGAAACCATGAGCTACTATGGCAGCTACTACGGAGGCCGCGGCTACGGCTGGGGTGGCTTCGGCAGCCTGGGCTGTGGCTATGGCTCCGGCTGGGGCTGGGGCGGCCTTGGGGGCCTGGGCTGTGGCTATGGCTACAGAAGCTATGGCTGTGGCTGCTGGCGCCCATCCTGCTGCGGGGGATATGGATACTCTGGCTTCTACTGAAATCCTGCCCAGCAGCTCAGCCTCTGAACTTACAAGGGACTTCCTCCCACGTTTGATCTAAGGAACTGGACAGCAGACCTCATGCTGGGTTATTCGCACAAAAGCCTTTAGCTCCTCAGGATTATGGGTAGATTTTCAACTGTGCCTGCATCTCCCTCATATTTCCAGGATCCTCTATGTTTGCTGTCAGAACTGATTGGACTGTCTGTTCACCTTCCAATAAAGCATTGAATTTGAAAATAAAGTATGGTTGTTGGTTTGTTCATGAAACACAATTATGAGGAAGTGGTTCTGGGCACATCCACTCCACTGTCCAAGGGAGAAGCCATCTTATTGGCTAATAATCTTCCTTTTCGTTCACTCACCTCACAAGCATGCAGAGAGGCAGGAAATAGATATAAAGATTAATAACTCTACACTGAAATGGTCAGAATATTTTTAAAGAACCAGTGATTTAAATCTTTCATTCTCTTGATTTTATTCATAAAATATTCAGACTTAAGTTAGCAATAAATAGCAATAAATATCAACCATATCTATTTATTTATCAACCTATAGATTGTACTTAACTGACATATCCCAATTCAATCCTCCCATTTATTCAAAATTGGTTTATGTTTTCAATTTTGCTTTTAACTTCAGAGAGCAAGGAGGAGGGAGACAAAAATATCAAGGATGAGAGAGAATCATTCATTGATTGGTTGCCTCCAGCATGCCCCACCTCTGGTGATTGAGTCTGCAACCTGGGCATGTGCCTTTGGCCGGAATCAAACCCGGGATCCTTCAGTCCACAAGTTGATGCTCTATCCACTGAGCCCAACCGGCGAGGGCAACTCAAAACATTTTTAACTCAATGTGTCTGTTCCCTTTCCTCTGCTCTCACTGTGTCTCGCTGGCATCCGTCTTCACCACCATCACCACACTGAGGAATTAGCTTCAATGCAATCAGGGAAAGAAACAACAAGACATAATGTGAACGGATTATTATTTAGCTGAACCTGAAACCAAAGATCTTTCTTAAAAATCAAAATTTCAGCAAGATCTGACTTTCTCCTGATAAAAATGGGGCAACAGGGGGCATATATTTTTGATGAAATAAAAAAACGAAAGGACTAAAACAGCATTCGAAAAACTTTCATACCTCACCGACCACAAGCGGTCCGTGAACCACCAGTTGGCTACCACTAGAATGAAATAACAATGATGTCCTAGAATCCAACAATATAGTCAGAGAATATTCCAAGATGAACATATTTGGTTTAAATTGGTATAATTTGGTCAAATATGTGCGCTTGAGTCTATACTGTTAGTACTCTCTACAGCTTTGCAGACAGAATATAACCTTTCAGTCACTCAGCAAATATGTTTTGTTTGAAAAACAGTGAATACATTCAGATGGGAGGGAAATGTACTAGCAAAAATGATACTTATGGCTGGTCTGCGTGCCCAGGGGCTGAGCATCAACCTATGAAGCAAGAGGTCACGGTTCAGTTTGATTCCTGGTCAGGGCACATGCCTAGTTGCAGGCTCAATCCCCAGTGTGGGGTGTGCAGGAGGCAGCCGATCAATGATTTATCACTCATTATAGATGTTTCTATCTCTGTCTCTGTCCCCCTTTTCCTCTGAAATCAATAAAAACAAAATTTTAAGAAGAAAAAAATACATATAAGGAAAAAAAATTGTGGTAAAATTACAAACCTGAGTGGAGGGATGAAGTACTGAAGGGAAAACTGGATCGGAGCGGAAGGCCTGGCTCCTGTGAGCGTGTGTGGGACTGAGCGGGTATGACGACCTAAAGAGCGGTGGGAAGAGACAGAGGATGTGTGGGGACCAGGAAGAACAGAGAGAGAAAATAAAGAGCAACTGCAGAGCAGAAGACACCGTCACCTCTGTTTCCGGATGATCCGTTTCTATGTGAAAAAGAGGGTGATGTTTACAGAGAACTTTGTGACCAGGTGCTCAGCCTGGGGGTTCACGTATGAGTTTGTCCTGTGGTCAGATCCTCAGCTTCTGAAATGCATTTCACTGTGTGGAGAAGCCAAAAGGGTATTTTGCAAGAAGATAGATAAGATTAACATGGTTTTCTCATGTGCATGTTGAACTTGAGAGAAGTACATTTGACAATTAAGGAATTTCATAGCTGTAAGGATCTTACATTTGATCACTGTATTTGAACTGAGATGAAAGTAAGATAGGAAAATACAAAGAATGATATGTAAATTAAGATGACACAATATTTAATGAGAACACGCCAACAAACATGACGAATGCCATGCGCTTAGGAATGGAGAACTGTGTTTAGTGGGTTTTTATTCTGTGACGTGGAAGGCAGATATGCTTCTCCTTAGAAACAAATAATGTCATGGGTTCCAGGGTGTTCTATCCGGCAGCCGTGCCAGCTCCAAATTTTGATAAATATGAGCATCTCTGGCGTCAGAAACTAGATTAACAAGCTGCCTCAGGGCCATGAATCTTTGGAATGAAACCCAGGAATGGTCACGTGATTCAGCACCTGCTGGCCCATGTATATAAGCTCCCTCCCCACTTGCTGACACTCACTCTCAGGATCTCATCTTGAACAGAAACACACTCCCCCTGACACCATGAGCTACTATGGCAGCTACTACGGAGGCCGCGGCTACGGCTGGGGTGGCCTTGGGGGCCTGGGCTATGGCTATGGCTCCAGCTGGGGCTGGGGCGGCCTTGGGGGCCTGGGCTGTGGCTATGGCTACAGAAGCTATGGCTGTGGCTGCTGGCGCCCATCCTGCTGCGGGGGATATGGATACTCTGGCTTCTACTGAAATCCTGCCCAGCAGCTCAGCCTCTGAACTTACAAGGGACTTCCTTCCACGTTTGATCTAAGTAACTGGACAGCAAACCTCATGCTGGGTTATTCGCACAAAAGTCTTTAGTTACTCAGGATTATGGGTAGATTTTCAACTGTGCCTGCGTCTCCCTCATAGACCAGGATCCTCTACGTTTGCTGTCAGAACTGATTGGTCTATCTGTTAACTTTCCAATAAAGCATTGAATTTGAAAATAAAGTATGGTTGTTGGTTTGTTCATGTAACGCAATTATGCGGAAGTGGTTCAGGACACATCTACTCCGCTGTCCAAGGGGAAGCGAGCTTCTTGGCTAACAATCTTTCTTTTCTTTCACACACTGCACAAGCATGCAGAGAGGCAGGAAATAGATATAAAGAGTAATAACTCTACACCAAAATGAAAAAAATAAGTTGTGAAAGGTCCAGTGATTTAAATATTTCAATCTCTTGGTTTTATTCATAAAATATTCAGACTTGTGAACTGCAAATAGCAATGAATATTTAACATACCTATCTCTTTATTTATTAACATATAGATTTTACTTAAGTCAACTCACATTTCCCAATTCAATCATTGCATTCATTCAAAACTAGTTTAAGTTTTCAATTTTTTTTTTAATTTCAGAGATGAGGAGGACGGAGAGAGATAGAATCCTGAAGGATGAGAGAGAATCATTCACTGATTGGTTGCCTCCTGCACGCCCCCCTCTGGTGATTGAGCCTGCAACCTGGGCACGTGCCCTTGGCTGGATAAGAACTCAGGACTCTTCAGTCCACAGGCTTATGCTCTATCCACTGAGCCAAACCAGCGAGGGCAGCTCAAAACATTCTTAACTCAATGTTTCTGTTCCCTTTCCTTTGCTCTCACTGTGTCTCACTGGCATCCGTCTTCACCACCATCAGCACGCTGAGGAATTAGCTCCAATCCAATCAGGGAAAGAAACAACAAGACATAATGTGAACCAATTATTATTTATCTGAACCTGAAACCAAAGAGCTTTCTTAAAAATTTAAATTTCAGGAAAATCTGAATTTCTCCTGATAGAAAAGAGCAACACGGGGCATAAATTTTTCATGAAATAAGAAAACGAATGGACCGAAATACCAATGTTTTCACAGAATCAAATAATATCATCGGAGAATAATATAAGATGGACATATTTTGTTTAATTCATGTAATTTGGTCAAATATGTGTGCTTAAGTCTATACTGTTAGATACTCCCTACAGCTGTGCAGTCAGAATTTAATCTTTCAGTCACTCAGCAAATATGTTTTGTTTGAAAAACAGTGAATACATTTAGATGGGAGGGAAATTTATTATCAAAAATGTTACTTATGCCTGGCTTGTGTGCCTCAGGGGTTGAGCATTGACCTATGAACCAGGAGGTCAGGGTTTGATTTCCGGTCAGAGCACATGCCTGGGTTGCAGGATGCATCCCCAGTGTGGGACCTGCAGGAGGCTGCTGATGAATGATTCCTTCTCATCATTGATGTTTCTATCTCTTTTTTCCTCTTCCTTCCTCTTTGTATTAAAAAGAAAAAGAAAAAAGAAAGAGGAAAAAAAAGGAAAATATATGTTTCTTATTGTGGGGTCCTGTCTAGAGCACACCGATGTTCAAGGCCACTCTGAGTGTGGGAATCCTAATCATAGTGTTCAAGGTTGAGTTGCTATATGCAGGCGCAAGGCAAGGACACAGCAAGCCATACACTGCAACCACATGACTTTCTGTAGCCAAAATACTGATGTTACTATTTGGCAAAAAGCCTCTCATCTTTGATCATGTTTGGGCATGTATGTAAGGTGCCACTGACCAGCCTGCTGTGGCTGCTGTTGTGTGCAATAAAGCAGGTCCCATTTGCCTGCTGGTACTGGCGTGTCCTTCTGAGTCCCCTCACCCAGAAGGGCCAAGTCCCTGGCTAAGGAGCTTGCTTCTGACACATATAAACCTCAAAACAGAACAAAAACCCCAGCACCACCTACAAAACAAACCCCTGGCACATGTTAAAGTCTGTGAAGGTCACACAATGGTAAAGACCAAGCCCCAGGTGTGGGCACACTCCAGTAGGGCTTCACCTTGAACCCTGGGCTCACACTCAGGTTTCTTTAAGAGCCAGGGAAATTCGCTGAAGGCTGGCGGCTAACCTCTATGATATTTCTGTTTTTGTCTCAGTCACATCCTCCCTGCCATGTTTATTTTTTGCAGCATTTCCAGGCATCAAGATTTCAGGAGACTTTGATTAAAATGTTATATAATCTTAAGAGTACAGAAGTAGTTTTTATTTAAAGCCCTGAAGAATTAGAATATGTTATTGAAAATGTTTGGGGGTTGAGTGACAAGGGAAAGGGGCAGAGAGTCGGTAATGCTGTGACAAGTTTGCACAGTGACAGGTGATTGCCAGGCCATTACTGGGGGAGGCCATGGTGAGGTATAAAGATGCTGAGTCATTATACTGTGCTCCTGAAACTAATATAACCAATGTAAGATTCCACGCCAACTATCTATACTAATAATAGAGGAATGTGCAAATTGTCCAGGACGCCGTCACATAACGACCAATAGGACAGGGGCAGTGCCATGGCAGAGAGCTCTCAGCTCGCCTGTGCTGGGGGTTGAAGGGTGCGGAGCTGAAGGGAGAACAGATAGGCAGTTAGGGGGATCAGGCCAGGAGGGGAGAGCAGATAGGTAGTTAGGGTGATCAGGCCAGGATGGGAGCGCAGGTAGGCAATTATGGCGATCAGGACAGGAGGGGAGAGCAGTTAGGGGGTCAGACCTGCAGGGGAGTGCAGTTAGGGCCATCATGCTGGCAGGGAAGCAGCTAGGGGCATCAGGCAGGCAGGCAGGCAGGTGAGCGGTTAGGAGCCATTGGTCAGGATGGCGAGAGGGATCCCAGATTGGAGAGGGTGCAGGCCGGCCTGAAGACTGCCTACCCTTGCGCATGAATTTCGTGCACCAGGCCTCTAGTCCTAAAATAAAATTGAAAATAAACTGTTTGCTGATTGCAAACAGGGAAAATAAGGGGCAGGACACAGAGAATTGGTAAAGAATGTAAGGACACACCCGGCCGGTATGTCTCAGTGGTTGAGCATCCATCTTTGAACCAAGAGTTCATGGTTCAGTTTGATTCCATTTTCTGATCACCAGTGTGGGCTGTGCAGGAGGCGGCTGATCAATGATTTCTCTCTCATCATTGATGATTCTATCTCTCTCTCCATCTTCTTTCCTCTAAAAGAAAAAGAAAATGAGAGGAAAAATACTATGCTAAGATTACAAACCTGAGTGGAGGGATGAAGTACTGATGGGAAAACTGGATCAGAGTGGAAGGCCTGGCTCCTGTGAGCGTGTGTGGGACTGAGCGGGGAATGATGACTTACAGAGCAGTGGGAAGAGACAGAGGATGTGTGGGAACAAGGAAGAATAGAGAGAGAAAATAAAGAGCAACTGCCAAGCAGAAGACACCGTCACCTCTGTTTCCGGATGATCCGTTTCTATGTGAAAAAGAGGGTGATGTTTACAGAGAACTTTGTGACCAGGTGCTCAGCCTAGGGGTTCAAGTGTGAGATTGTTCTGTGGTCAGATCCTCAGCTTCTGAAATGCATTTCACTGTGTGGAGAAGCCAAGAGGGTATTTTGCAAGAAGATATATAAGATTAACGTGGTTTTCTCATGTGCGTGTTCAACTTGAGAGAAATTCGTTTGACAATTAAGTAATTTCATAGGTGTAAGGATCTTACATTGGATCACTGTATTTGAACTGAGATGAAAGTAAGATAGGAAAATACAAAGAATGATATGCAAATTAAGATGACACAATATTTAATGAGAACACGCCAACAAACATGACGAATGCCACGCGCTTAGGAATGGAGAATTGTGTTTAGTGAGGTTTTATTCAGTGACGTGGAAGACAGATATGCTTCTCATAGAAACAAACACTGTCATGGGTTCCAGGGGCTCTAACCAGGCAGCTGTGCCGGTTCCAAATCTTAATGAATATGAGCATCTCTGGCGTCAGCAACTAGATTAACAAGCTGTCTCAGGGCCATGAATCTTTGGAATGAAACCCAGGAATGGTCACGTGATTCAGCACCTTCTGGCTCCGGTATATAAGCTCCCTCCCCACTCGCTGACACTCACTCTCAGGATCTCATCTTGAACAGAAACACACTCCCCCTGACACCATGAGCTACTATGGCAGCTACTACGGAGGCCGCGGCTACGGCTGGGGCGGCTTTGGCGGCCTGGGCTGTGGCTATGGCTCCGGCTGGGGCTGGGGAGGCCTTGGGGGCCTGGGCTGTGGCTATGGCTACAGAAGCTATGGCTGTGGCTGCTGGCGTCCGTCCTGCTGGGGGGGATATGGATACTCTGGCTTCTACTGAAATCCTGCCCAGCAGCTCAGCCTCTGAACTTACAAGGGACTTCCTCCCACGTTTGATCTAAGTAACTGGACAGCAGACCTCATGCTGGGTTATTCGCACAAAAGCCTTTAGCTCCTCAGGATTATGGGTAGATTTTCAACTGTGCCTGCATCTCCCTCATATTCCCAGGATCCTCTACGTTTGCTGTCAGAACTGATTGGACTATCTGTTCACCTTCCAATAAAGCATTGAATTTGAAAATAAAGTATGGTTGTTGGTTTGTTCATGAAATGCAATTATGAGGAAGTGGTTCTGGGCACATCTACTCCACTGTCCAAGGGAGAAGCCATCTTCTTGGCTAACAATCTTTCCTTTCATTCACACACCTCAGAAACATGCAGAGAGGCAGAAAATAGATATAAAGATTAATAACGCTACACCAAAATTTTAAAAAAAAGTTTTTAAAGGGGTAGTGATTTAAATCTTTTAATCTCTTGATTTTATTCATAAAATATTCAGACTTAAGTCTAGAACAAATAGCAATGAATATTTCACATATCTATGTATTTATCAACATATGGATTTTATTTAACACAATTAACATTTCTCAATTGAATCATTCCATTCATTCAAAATTGGTTTATGTTTTTAATTTTTTTTAATTTCAGAGAGCAAGGAGGAGGGTGAGAGAGATAGAAACATCATGGATGAGAGAGAATCGTTCATTGATTGGTTGCCTCCTGTATGCCCCCCTTGTTGATTTAGCCTGCAACCTGGGCATGTACCCTTGACCAGATAGGATCCCGGGACCCTTCAATCCACAAGTTGATGCTCTATCCAGTGAGCCAAACTGGTGAGGGCAACTCAAAACATTTTTAACTAAACGTCTCTGTTCCCTTTCGTCTGCTCTCACTGCGTCTCACTGGCATCTGTCTTCACCACCATCACCATACTGAGGAATTAGCTTTAATCCAATCAGGGAAAGAAATAATAGGACATAATTGTGAACCAATTATTTTTTAATTGCAGTTGAAACCAAAGAGCTGTCTTATAAATCTAAATGTCAGTAAATCTGAATTTCTCCTGATGAATAAGGGACAACGCTGGGCATATATCTTTGATGGAATAAGAAAACGGAAGGACTGATATCGCGGTCGCCAAACCTTCAGACCTCAGTGGCGACACTTCATTCTCAGACTACCAGTTGGTGACCACGGAACTGAAATACCAGTGTTTTCCTAGAATCAAATAATATCATCGGAGAATAATATAAGATGAAGATATTTTGTTTAATTCGTGTAATTTGGTCAAATATGTGTGCTTGAGTCTATACTGTTAGATACTCCCTACAGCTGTGCAGGTGGTATTTAATCTTTCAGTCATTCAACAAATATGCTTTGTTTGAAAGAGTGATTACATTCAGATGGGAGGGAACTGTATTATCAAAAATATTACTTATGCCCGGCCTGCGTGCCTCAGTGGTTGAGCATCAACTTATGAAGGAGGAGGTCATGGTTCGATTCCCGATCAGGGCACATGCCTGGGTTGCAGGCTTGATCCCCAGTGGGGGACGTGCAGGAGGCTGCTGATCAATGATTCCCTCTCATCATTGATGGTTCTATCTCTCTCTCCCTCTCCTTTTTTCTCTGTATTAAAAAGAGAAAAGAAAGAAAGAACAAAAAAGAAAATATATGTTTCTTATTGTGGGGCCCTGTCTAGAGCACGCTGGATGTTTAAGGCCACTCTGAGTGTGGGAATCCTAATCAAAGTGTTCAAGGTTGAGTTGCTATGCGCAGGCGCAAGGCAAGGATGCAGCACACCATACACTGCAAACACGTGCCTTTCTGTAGCCAAAATACTGATGTTACTATCAGTTGTACCTGTTAATAATGCAAATTGAACATTTACCGGTTAATAATGCAGACTTTCTAATCATAGAAAACACAATTATTTCATGAAAAACATCAAAAGTGCTTTATTCAAAGTAATGTCCATCGCTAGCTACACATTTCCCCATCTTTCAGGTAATTTGTGGACACCGTCCCAATAGAACTTTCCTTGTTTTGAGGCAAACCATTCAGAGACCCAATTTTCCACTTCTTCATATGTTTTCAAGTGCTGCTGAGAAAGTGCGTGTGCTATTGATCGTAACAAGTGGTCATCTGAAGGAGCAAGGTCTGGTGAATACAGCGGGTGGGTTAACATTTCCCAGGCCAGATTTTTTAACGTGTCTTTAACTGGTTTTGAAGTGTGTGATGGTGCGTCATCATGTAGCAAAATTACTTGGCCGTGTCTTCTGGCACAGTCAGGTCTTTTCACGATCAAAGCGTGGTTCAAATTGATTATTTGTTGTCGGTAGCGATCAGTATTAACGGTTTCACCTGGTGTTAGAAGCTCCTGATACACCACACCTTCCTGATCCCACCAAACGCAGAGCATTGTCTTCTTTCCGAAGAGATTTGGCCTTGCAGTCGATGTTGATGGTTGACCTGGATCAACCCATGATTCTGTGAGTTTGGGATTCTCAAAATAAATCCATTTTTCATCGCCAGTCACAATTTGATGCAAAAAAGACTTCCTTTCGTGCCGTTGAAGCAACATTTTACTGATGACTTTTCGGTTTTCCATTTGTCTTTCGTTCAGTTGCTGTGGCACCCATTTTTCCTTCCTTTAAAACCTTTCCCATTGCTTGTAAATGATCAGAAATTGTTAGCTGAGCAACGTTTAATCTTTTAGCAAGTTGTTTTTGAGTTTGACACCCTTCTTCATTCAATAATGCTTGTAATTATTGGTCTTCAAACTTTTTCGGTTGACCTGGACGTTCTTTGTCTTTCACATGGAAATCATCACTTTTAAAGCGTTTAAACCAGCGCTCACAGGCATCTTGAGATGGAGCATGTTCACCATACGCTTCCTGAAGGATACAATACCTTCCAGCAGCACTTTTCTTCAAAATAAAGTAATGAATTAAAACTTCCTGCAAATGCTCTTTTTTTGGCATGAAATTCATCATTTTTAAGTGTAAAAATATCTATGATGTTAACACCTTCAGAAAAGTTGACATATGAAGTTTTGAAGCTTGCTGTCAATACAACAAAATAGCATACACATCACATCGTATATATATCAATATATGTGTAACTCCACCTAGTGAAAAAAAATCCACAATGTTAACTGGTACACCTGGTATTTGGCAAAAAGTCTCTTTTCTTGAGCATGTTTGGGCATGTGTATAAGGTGCCACTGACCACCTGCCGTGGCTGCTGTTGTGTATAATAAAGCAGGTCCCATTTGCCTGCTGGTACCCTATGTCCTTCTGATTCCCCTCACCCAGAGGGTCAAATCCATCATTGAGGAGCTTGCTTCTAACACTTATAAACCTCAAAACAGAACAAAACCCCAGCACCACCTACAAAACACAGCCCTGGGCACATGTTAAAGTCTGTGAAGGTCACACAATGGTAAAGACCAAGCCCCAGGCGCGGGCACTTCCAGTAGGGCTTCACCTTGAACCCTGGGCTCACACTCGGGGTTCCTTACGAGCCGAGGAAATTCGCTGAAGGCTGGCAGCTAACCTCTATGATATTTCTGTTTTTGTCTCAGTCACATCCTCCCTGCCATGTTTATTTTTTGCAGTATTTCCAGGCATCAAGATTTCAGGAGACTCTGACTAAAATATTATATAATCTTAGGAGTAAAGAAGTCTTTTTGATTTAAAACCCTGAAGAATTAGAATATCTTATTGAAAAGGTTGGAGGTTGAGTGACAAGGGAAAGGGTCATGGAGTCGGTAATGCTGTGACAGGTTTGCACAGTGACAGGTGATTGCAGGTCATTACTGGGGGAGGCCATGGTGAGGTATAAACATGCTGAGTCATTCTATTGTGCACCTGAAACTAATACAGCCAATGTAAGATTGCATTCAACTATTCTAAAATAAAACATAAAAGTGTTTGCTAATTGCCCAAGAGAAAATTAGGGGCAGGACACAGAGAATTGATAAAGAATGTAAGGACACAACCGGCCGGTATGTCTCAGTGGTTAAGCATCAACCTATGAACCAGGAGATCATGGTTCAGTTTGATTCCTGGTCAGGGCACAGGCCCGGGTTGCAGGCTTGATCCCCAGTGTGGGGTGTGCAGGAGGCAGCCGATCAATGATTGTTCTTCATCATTGATGTTGCTATCTATCTCTCCCTCTCCCTTGCTCTCTGAAATCAATAAAAAGAAATTTTTTAGGAAAGAATATAAGGAGAGAAAATCAGGCTAAAATTACAAACCTAAGTGGAGGGATGAAGTACTGATGGGAAAACTGGATCAGAGTGGAAGGCCTGGCTGGTGTGAGCGTGTGTGGGACTGAGCGGGGAATGACGACCTAAAGAGCGGCGGGAAGAGACAGAGGATGTGTGGGAACCAGGAAGAACAGAGAGAGAAAATAAAGAGCAACTGCCAAGCAGAAGACACCATCACCTCTGTTTCCGGATGATCCGCTTCTATGTGAAAAAGAGGGTGATGTTTACAGAGAACTTTGTGACCAGGTGCTCAGCCTGGGGGTTCACGTGGGAGATTGTTCAAGTTGAGAGAAATGCGTTTGACAATTAAGGAATTTCATAGGTGTAAGGATCTTACATTGGATCACTGTATTTGAACTGAGATGAAAGTAATATAGGAAAATACAAAGAATGATATGGAAATTAAGATGACACAACATTTAATGAGAACACGCCAACCAATACGCCGAATGCCACGCGCTTAGGATGGAGAGTTGCATGTAGTGAGTTTTTATTCTGTGACGTGGAAGACAGATATGCTTCTACTTAGAAACAAAGACTGTCATGGGTTACAGGCTGTTCTAACCAGGCAGCTGTGCCGGCTCCAAATTTTAATAAATATGAGCATCTCTGGCATCAGCAAACAGATTAACGAGCTGTCTCAGGGCCATGAGTCTCTTGGAATGAAACCCAGGAATGGTCACGTGACTCAGCACCTGCTGGCCCAGGTATATAAGCTCCCTCCCCCCTCGCTGACACTCACTCTCAGGATCTCATCTTGAACAGAAACACACTCCCCCTGACACCATGAGCTACTATGGCAGCTACTACGGAGGCCGCGGCTATGGCTGGGGCGGCTTTGGGGGCCTGGGCTGTGGCTATGGCTCCGGCTGGGGATGGGGCGGCCTTGGGGGCCTGGGCTGTGGCTATGGCTACAGAAGCTATGGCTGTGGCTGCTGGCGCCCGTCCTGCTGGGGGGGATACGGATACTCTGGCTTCTACTGAAATCCTGCCCAGCAGCTCAGCCTCTGAACTTACCAGGGACTTCCTCCCACATTTGATCTAAGGAACTGGACAGCAGACCTCATGCTGGATTATTGGCACAAAAGGCTTTAGCTCCTCAGGATTATGGGTAGATTTTCAACTGTGCCTTCATCTCCCTCATAAGCGCAGGATCCTCTGCGTTTGCTGTCAGAACTGATTGGACTGTCTGTTCACCTTCCAATAAAGCATTGAACTTGAAAATAAAGTATGGTTGTTGGTTTGTTCATGAAACACAATTATGAGGAAGTGGTTCTGGGCACATCCACTCCACTGTCCAAGGGAGAAGCCATCTTCTTGGCTAACAATCTTCCCTTTCACTCACACACCTCACAAGCAAGCAGAGAGGCAGGAATAGATCTAAAGATTAATAACTCTACACTGAAATGAAAAATAAATGTTTTTAAAGGGATAGTGATTTAAATCTTTCAATCTCTTGATTTTATTCATAAAACATTCAGACTTAAGTCAACAACAAGTAGAAATGAATATTTATCATATCCATATATTTATCAACATATGGATTTTATTTAACACAACTAACATTTCCCAATTGAATCATTCCATTCATTCAAAATTGGTTTATGTTTTTAATTTTTCTTTTAATTTCAGAAAGCAAGGAGGAGGGAGAGGGAGGTAGAAGCATCATGGATGAGAGAGAATCATTCATTGATTGCTTGCCTCCTGCATGCCCCCCTCTGTTGGTTTAGCCTGCAACCTGGGCACATGCCCTTGACCAGATAGGATCCCGGGACCCTTCAATCTACAAGTTGATGCTCTATCCACTGAGCCAAACCGGCGAGGGCAACTCAAAACATTTTTTAACTAAACATCTCTGTTCCCTTTCGTCTGCTCTCACTGTGTCTCACTGGCATCCGTCTTCACTACCATCACCACACTGAGGAGTTAGCTTCAATCCCTTCAGGGAGAAGAACAACAAGACATCATTGTGAACCAATTATTATTGAGCTGAAGCTAATACCAAAGAACTTTCTTAAAAATCTAAATTTCAGCAAAATTTGAATTTCTCCTGATAAAAATTGGGCAACAGGGGGTATATATCTTTGATGAAATTAAGAAAAAGTTTGGAGTAAAACAGCATTTGCCAAACCTTTGGACCTACTGACCACCAGTGGTCCGTGGACCATGAGTTGGTGACCACTGGACTGAAATGCCAATGATTTACTAGAATCCAATAATATCGACAGAGAATAATGTAAGATGAAGATATTTTGTTTAAATTCATATAATTTGGTCAAATATATGTGCTTGAATCTATGCTGTTAGATACTCCATACAGCTGTGCAGGTGGAATTTAATCTTTCAGTCACTCAGCAACTATGTTTTTTTTTTTTTGAAAAGGAATTAATACATTCAGATGGGAGGGAAATGTATTATCAAAAATGTTACATATGCTCGGCTTGCATGCCTCACTGGTTGAGCATCAACCTATGAACCAGAAGGTCACGATTCAGTTTGATTCCTGGTCAGGGCACATGCCCATTTTGCAGGCTTGATCCCCAGTGTGAGGTGTGCAGGAGGCAGCTGATTAATGATTTTTCTCTCTTTATAAATGTTTCCATCTCTCTCAATCTCCCTTTGTATCTTAAATCAATAAAAAAAGAACATAAGGAAAACCTCAGGGTAAAATTACAAACCTGAGTGGAGGGATGAAGTACTGATGGGAAAAGTGGATCAGAGCGGAAGCCCTGGCTCCTGTGAGCGTGTGTGGGACTGAGCAGGGAATGACGACTTAAAGAGCGGCGGGAAGAGACAGAGGATGTGTGGGAACCAGGAAGAACAGAGAGAGAAAATAAAGAGCAACTGCCAAGCAGAAGACACCATCACCTCTGTTTCCGGATGATCCGCTTCTATGTGAAAAAGAGGGTGATGTTTACCGAGAACTTTGTGACCAGGTGCTCAGCCTGGGGGTTCACGTGTGAAATTGTTCTGTGGTCAGATCCTCAGCTTCTGAAATGCATTTCACTGTGTGGAGAAGCCAAGAGGGTATTTTGCCAGGAGATATATAAGATTAACATGGTTTTCTCATGTGCGTGTTCAACTTGAGAGAAATGCGTTTGACAATTAAGGAATTTCATAGGTGTAAGGATCTTACATTGGATCACTGTATTTGAACTGAGATGAAAGTAAGATAGGAAAATACAAAGTATGATATGCAAATTAAGATGACACAATATTTAATGAGAACACGCCAACAAATACGACGAATGCCACGCGCTTAGGATGGAGAGTTGCATGTAGTGAGGTTTTATTCTGTGACGTGGAAGACAGATATGCTTCTCCTTAGAAACAAAGACTGTCATGGGTCCCAGGGGCTCTAACCAGGCAGCTGTGCCGGCTCCAAATTTTAATAAATATGAGTATCTCTGGCGTCAGCAAACAGATTAACGAGCTGTCTCAGGGCCATGAGTCCCTTGGAATGAAACCCAGGAATGGTCATGTGATTCAGCACCTGCTGGCCCAGGTATATAAGCTCCCTCCCCACTCACTGACACTCACTCTCAGGACCTCGTCTTGAACAGAAACACACCCCCCTGACACCATGAGCTACTATGGCAGCTACTACGGAGGCCGCGGCTACGGCTGGGGCGGCTTCGGGGGCCTGGGCTGTGGCTATGGCTCCGGCTGGGGCTGGGGCGGCCTTGGGGGCTTGGGCTGTGGCTATGGCTACAGAAGCTATGGCTGTGGCTGCTGGCGCCCATCCTGCTGCGGGGGATATGGATACTCTGGCTTCTACTGAAATCCTGCCCAGCAGCTCAGCCTCTGAACTTACCAGGGACTTCCTCCCACGTTTGATCTAAGGAACTGGACAGCAGACCTCATGCTGGGTTATTCGCACAAAAGCCTTTAGCTCCTCAGGATTATGGGTAGATTTTCAACTGTGCCTGCATCTCCCTCATATTCCCAGGATCCTCTACGTTTGCTGTCAGAACTGATTGGACTGTCTGTTCACCTTCCAATAAAGCATTGAACTTGAAAATAAAGTATGGTTGTTGGTTTGTTCATGAAACACAATTATGAGGAAGTGGTTCTGGGCACATCTACTCTACTGTCCAAGGGAGAAGCCATCTTCTTGGCTAACAGTCTTTCCTATCATTCACACACCTCACAAGCATGCAGAGGGGCAGGAAATAGATGTAAAGATTAATAAGTCTACTCCAAAATGAAAATAAAAGTTTTCAAGTGGCCAGTGATTTAAACCTTTTAATCTCTTGATTTTATTCATAAAGTATTCAGACTTAAGAGAAACACTCAGGGGGCAGGCTCAGTGAGTGCCAAAGCCCCACTGAAGCAAGTCCTGCCCCATAAGGGTG
The DNA here is from genome assembly GCF_964212035.1 of Myotis nattereri. Taxonomy (NCBI): domain Eukaryota; kingdom Metazoa; phylum Chordata; class Mammalia; order Chiroptera; family Vespertilionidae; genus Myotis; species Myotis nattereri. Next base: position 709,693 of record NC_138077.1, on the reverse strand, counting down.
TCTCCTGCACAGCAACTCTTCCATTGTAGACACAGCTGGTCCTCACAGCCAACTGGCCTGGAGGTCAATTCCTGCCAGTGATACCAATAGCAATTAAGGCTTAACTACAACAAGACTGCGCACAACCCACAAAGAGGTGCACCAAGAGGATACACCTCTGGTAATTAGGGAGGCTGAGCCACTGGGCCCTATAGGACACCTAGCACACAAAGCCACTCTATCAACACAGGGAAGCAGCCAAAATGCGGAGACAAAGAAACAGGTCACAAATGAAAGAAATGAAGGAAAGCAAACTAGTGGATATAGATTTCAAAACCACAGTTATAAGGTTACTCAAGAATCTTCTAGAAACCTCCAAGAAATATAGTGAGACCCTGAAGAATATGGAAAAGGACCAACTAGAAATTAAGCATACACTGACTGAAATAAAGAATATTATACAGAGATACAACAGCAGACTAAAGGACCCCTAGAATCAAGTCAAAGATTTGAAATACGAAGAAACAAAACACACCCAACTGGAAAAGAAAAAAGAAAAAAGAATCCAAAAATATGAAGATAGTGCAAGGAGCCTCTGGGACAACTTCAAGCGTACCAACATCCAAATTATGGGGGTGCCAGAAGAAGAGAGAGAGAGCAAGATATTGAAAACCTATTTGGAGAAATAATGACAGAAAACTTCCCTTACCTGGTGAAAGAAATAGACTCACAAGTCCAGGAAGTGCAGAGAACCCCACATAAAAGGAATCCAAAGAGGACCACACCAAGACACATCATAATTAAAATGCCAAGAGCAAAAGACAAAGAGAGAATCTTAAAAGCCGCAAGAGAAAAACAGTCAGTTACCTACAAAGGAGTCCCCATATGACTGTCAGCTGATTTCTCAACAGAAACTTTGCAGGCCAGAAGGGAGTGGCAAGAAATATTCAAAGTGATGAATAGCAAGAACCTACAACCAAGATTACTCTACCCAGCAAAGCTATCATTCAGAACTGAAGGTCAGATAAAGAGCTTCACAGGTAAGGAAAAGCTAAAGGAGTTCATCACCACAAACCAGTATTATATGAAATGTTGAAGGGTATTCTTTAAGAAGGGGAAGAAGCAGAAAAAGGTAAAGATAAAAATTATGAACAACAAAGTGATAACAAATATGTATCTATCAACAAGTGAATCTAAAAATCAAGTGAATAAAAAATCTGATGAACAGAATAAACTGGTGAATAGAATAGAATCAGGGGCATAGAAAGGGAGTGGACTGACAATTCTCGGGGGGAAGGGGTTGTGGGGCTTGCGGTAAGAGACTGGAAAAAAAATCGTACACCTATGGATGAGGACAATGGGGGAGGGTAAGGGCCTGGGGTGGGGTGGGAACCGGGTGGAGGGGAGCTATGGGGGGAAAAAGAGGATCAACTGTAATAATCTGAACAATAAAGATCTATTTTTTAAAAAAAGAATCTTAAATTGGATCCGTGCATTTGAACTGAGATGAAAGTAAGATAGGAAAATCCAAAGAATGATATGCAAATTAAGATGACACAACATTTAATGAGAACACGCCAACCAATACGACGAATGCCACGCGCTTAGGAATGGAGAGTTGCATGTAGTGAGGTTTTATTTTATGACGTGGAAGACAGATATGCTTCTCCTTAGAAACAAAGACTGTCATGGGTTACAGGCTGTTCTAACCAGGCAGCTGTGCCAGCTCCAAATTTTAATAAATATGAGCATCTCTGGCGTCAGCAAACAGATTAATGAGCTGCCTCAAGGCCATGAATCCTTTGGAATGAAACCCAGGAATGGTCACGTGATTGAGCACCTGCTGGACCAGGTATATAAACTCCCTCCTCACTCGCTGACACTCACTCTCAGCATCTCATCTTGAACAGAAACACACTCCCCCTGACACCATGAGCTACTATGGCAGCTACTACGGAGGCCGCGGCTATGGCTGGGGTGGCCTTGGGGGCCTGGGCTATGGCTATGGCTCCGGCTGGGGCTGGGGTGGCCTTGGGGGCCTGGGCTATGGCTGGGGAGGCCTTGGGGGCCTGGGCTATGGCTGGGGGGGCTACGGATACTCTGGCTTCTACTAAACTTCTGCCTTAGAAGCCCGCGGCTGGTACCAGGCGTGGATTGGCCAAACCTTTCCTCTGCCAGTGGCTGAGTGACCCTAGGCCTGCGTTCCAGAGAAAGCTCCGAATTTCAGAGGATGTATTCATTATGAGCGTGTCTGCACCAGGCCAGACATGCGCAGCTTCGAGAACACCCAATGATTTAGGCTGAATACCCAATAAATCATCGAATTTGAAATGGAAAATGTGGTGTTTTCAGTTCATTTATCTCCATTATGTGTACAGACTTTCATGTAAATTTTACAATCTGTTGATTACACACTGAGTGGCCAGATTATGATGCCCACCCCATCAGTACTTCATCGACACTTCCAAAATACTGAATATTGAAAACTTCCTAAGCACATACTCTCAAGGTTTTATTACAATTTGCATAACTAATTCACTCCACTGTACTGATGGGGTGGCCATCATAATCTGGCCGCTCCGTGTAAGTACAGTACACACATGGAGTTGTAAACCTATGCACATTATAAAAACACAATTATATCACACGTTTCATACTTTATCTATTTTTATTTCTTAATGGAGTTCAAAACCAGGGACAAATTCTCTACCTTTTTCGAATATTTGTTATTGTCTTCTTATCCATATGATTTTATAGAAACAAGTGGTGGTGGATCTTCCCATTGCTCGTTGCTAGACACTGTCTCATAGAAACTGTAATCTTAGCCACTCTCGTTCCACAAATCTCAGCAGCCATATCTGTGCACTTTCTGAGAAGGTCAGCTGTTTTCCTCTGAATCTTTGGATCATATAGAACCTTCCGTTGTTCATCATTTCCTGCTTCCATCTCATGTGGGAAGCGGATAAGAAGACTGTCCTAGAAGCTGTTGATAAACTGGACCATGCAATGTGACCTTGGGTTACTCAACTCGCTCACCCCCCCCACCCCCCCGCCCCCCGGTCCTGGGAGGACCCTCCTCCTCCTACCCCCTCCCCCTCCCCCTGCCCCCTCCTCCTCCTCCTCCTCGTCCTCCTCCTCCTCGTTGTGTTGAGGAGCCTGTAGCTGAGTGAGGAGAATGCACAGCTGGAGGCGTCATCATGGAGCGAAGCAGTGTGTGGCCTCCAGTGACTCACAGCACCATTCACTACATTTTAAAAACACATATTTTTATTGATTTCAGACAGGAAGCGGGCGGGGGAGAGAGATAGCAACATCCATGATGAGAGATAATCATTTGATTAGCTGCCTCCTGCACGCCTCCTACTGGGGACCGAGCCTGCAACTGAGCATGTGCCCTGACCGGGAATCGAACCCAGGACCCTTCAGTCCGCAGGCTGACGCTCTATCCACTGAGCCACACTGGGTAGGGCATTCAATACATTTTTAAAAGTCATATAAATATGGGTTTCAGGGATAAATAGCATCCCTTCAAAAAATGACCACTTTATTAGCAATATAAGACACGTGAAATATCTACAAAAACATTGTTTTCCTAAAGCTGAAGGCTCCCCTCCGGCGGTGCCAGGCCCCAGTCCTGCTTGGTGTGAGCCGGGCGGATGCCATACAAGAAGCAGGAGATGGAATCACAGGAGTAAACCCGAAAGGACAGGGAACCCTGCCTCCATGGCCCAGGTTGCTGCAGGTGGGGCTCAGCTCGGGTGCTTTCCCGGGCGGTGGGCGCTGGACGGGGTCAGACCCGCGACCTGAGCCCCTGTCTCCGACTGCACGGCCCGGAGCCGCAGGCATTTCCCCTGGAAAGTGGTCAGACGACCGCTGTGCAGTCCGGGGATGGACATGAGAGCGAGGGAGCACCGCGGGCCCACGGAGGCCAGTCCCCTGCTCTTCCAACACCGTTACCACTTAATGGCAAGAATTTCCTGTCAACTTCTACTGTGTCTGCGTTCGAATGAAACTAAACCCTTTTCTTATTAAAGAGTTTTAATGTTAACGCCAACGCGGACATCCCCATTTCCCCGCTTCCGCCTGAATCACGAGTCATGTGAAAACCGCACTCCACACGGGGCAGATCTATGGTGAGGGAGGAGGTTTGACTTGGGGCCGTGAAGTCACAATGTGTATACAGATGATGCATCATGGAAATGTACACCCAAACCTGTATGATTTTATTAACCGATGTCACCCCAATAAACTTAACTAAAAACGCAACTCTTGGTAAAAATGACAAACAGAGAAAGCCCAAACATACCAAACAAAACAACCATCACACACTCTTTCGCTCAGGGCTCCCAGGGGCTGCAGGTCTCGTCCCCATGGGGCGAGAAGGCTTACAGAGCCAAGCAACCACGGAAGGACCCGGTTATGCCGTTGAATCGAGCGGAATAGGATTTGTGTTTTCCTCTCATTTGGCTAATTTCTCCAGGGACAGTTTCCATGGGGCTGACAAGCAGCAGCCCATCTAATCATTACTGCTTTTGACATTCTTAGTATAATCAATATTATCATAATTTTGTTCTACTTAAGGTTGTACCAATCTGTATCTAAAGTGAGAGAAAATTGTTTGAATTAATAACAAAAGATTTCCTTACTTTCTGGGAAATGTGAGAATGTTGTTTAGCTCTCCATGTATCAATATGAATCAAAACTTGATTCATGATATAAAAATTTATTAAAAACTAGAGGCCTCGTGCATGAAATTCGTGCACTTGGGGGGAGAGGGGTGGTCCCTTAGCCTGGATTGTGAGAGGGCGCAGGCCAGGCTGAGGGACCCCACTGATGCACACTCGGGGCCGGGGAGGGACATGAGAGGCTGGCCAGCCGGGGAGGGCCCGGGGGAGGGCTCCAGGACATGTCCAGTCTGTCTCGCTCAGTCCTGATTGGCCAGACCTCAGCAGCAAGCTAACCTACCAGTTGGAGCATCTGCCCCCCAGTGGTCAGTGCACATCATAGTGACTGGTCAACTGGTCGACTGTCTGCCCCCTGGTGGTCAGTGTATGTCATAGCGAGCGGTTGAGAGGCCTTAGCATATCATTAGCATATTATGCTGTGATTGGTTGAATGGCCGACCAGACACTTAGCATATTAGGCTTTTATTATCTACTAGAGGCCCAATGCATGAAAATCATGCAAGAGTAGGCCTTCCTTCCACTGGCTACTGGCACCAGCTTCCCTCTGTCACCTGGGACCCAGGCTTCCCTCGCAGCCCTGGCTTCGTCCGGAAGGATGTCCGGTCTAATTAGCATATTACTCTTTCATTATAAACGTGGAGGGAAGCCCGGGTCCTGGGTGCCAGAGGGAAGCCAGTGCTGGCAGCTGAGGAAGGAAGGCCGACTCTTGCATGATTTTTGTGCATCGGGCCTCTAGTCTAGAAAAATGAAGACCTAAGTCTGCTCTTGATCTACTGAATGGACAGAAAAATAATCCCTGCCCCCCAAAGAAATTTCCAGTGTTACTTCTTCCCTTGTTCATATAGAGAAAGAGTAACAGATTTGTTCCAGATTTTTCAAACTATCTTTTCTTCTTTTTTGCAGTAAAGAGCATTTATAAGTTACGCATGTCATCGTCCTGTGTTTTCTTATCTGGAAACAACAATTTCGTGTGGACTGTGTTATTGCAGTGTTTTACTTGTGTCCCATCCAGGAAGAGTCTTCGGCTTTATAAAGCCAAAAAAATAGCCCTTCATCACGGCCACATGCTCTGACTGAGCCACATGAAAAGTGTGAAATTCCTAGGGAATTGACCCATAATTCTAAATGATTCCTTTTAAAGGAAAATACTCATATTATCAGTTGGCTGATCTTCTCAAATGAGAAATAGGGATGAAATGGAGTGGGGCTAGATTTGCAGGGAGATTAAAGGCTAATGTTGGCTTAAATGCCATGGAAACGAGGGGGCTGCTGGAACGGAGGCGCCTCCGGACCCTGGTCCCACCTCACACTGACCTGGTGAGTAAGGAGTCGCGGAGGAGGCGCTGGGTGACGTCTGAAGTGCGATCTGAGAAGGATCTCACACGGGGCTGAAGGACGCGGGTGGGATGCGGGAGATGGCCTGTGGGGTGCACCCACCTGCACCCAGGCGGCAGGGAGGCCAGGGCTCCTGAGGAAGGGCCCGGGTGTAGAGAGAAGACCGCTGGGGGGGGGGGGGCGCCCACAAGATGGGCTTTGATCACTGCAAGGCTCACTCCACTTCTGACACCGACTGTGCTGTTGTTTTAAAACCAAAACAAGAACGCCAGGGCGTGAAGCCAAACCTAAATCCGTCCCCTGAGCCCGGTACAGGTTCTGAAGCTGTGGGGGTCGGGGGTGGGGTGTGGGGTGAGTGGGGGGGTGGAGGGGGCGCTGCTGTGGCTGCTGTTCTCCGTCTACTCTACTCTACGCAGCAGGTGGGCCCTATCTGTCCGACCCGCAGTGTTTATCGCGTCATCTCCTGGACAGAGGGGCAGCCTCTGCGTCTCAAGCTGCCAACTGAGGGCGTTTTTATTTTTTTTAAAAAAATATTTTTATTGATTTCAGAGAGGAAGGGAGAGGGAGAGAGACAGAGAAACATCCACGATGAGAGAATCATCGATTGGCTACCTCCTGCGTGCCCCACACCGGGGATCGAGCCTGCGACCCAGACAGGTGTCCTGACCTCCTGGTTCATAGGTCAACGCTCAACCACTGAGCCACCCGGCCGGGTCGAACGTGTGCTTTGATACATTTCAGAGTTTCGACTTTGACTGCTTCTTGGTAGTTAGTAGAATCAATTACAATTCCCCAAAATGCCTGTGATGAGAAGACATTTAATTAGAAACCCCGTGATGGTTAATGAGACCCATGTCACGTGACTGTTAATAGAGAATGCCACGGGGCTTGTCACGTCTTTACTTTGAAGATGCAGCAAGTCCTCGTCACAAAAATAAAGCAACACGCTCAGGAGGCACCGCGGTCGGCAGCCCAGCGTGACGGGACATTCTTAGGGCGTGTGTGTGGTCAGGGGACCAGAGATTTAACGAGTTGTCTCAGGCCGGGACCATTCATGGAACGACACCCAGAATGGGCAGCTGCTGCATCACACGCGGTGCTCAGGAATATAAGCTCCCTCCCCACTCGCCGACACTCACTCTCAGGACCTCGTCTTGAACAGAAACACACCCCCCCTGACACCATGAGCTACTATGGCAGCTACTACGGAGGCCGCGGCTACGGCTGGGGCGGCTTCGGCGGCCTGGGCTGTGGCTATGGCTCCGGCTGGGGCTGGGGCGGCCTTGGGGGCCTGGGCTGTGGCTATGGCTACAGAAGCTATGGCTGTGGCTGCTGGCGCCCGTCCTGCTGGGGGGGATACGGATACTCTGGCTTCTACTGAAATCCTGCCCAGCAGCTCAGCCTCTGAACTTACAAGGGACTTCCTCCCACGTTTGATCTAAGGAACCGGACAGCAAACCTCATGCTGGGTTATTCGCACAAAAGCCTTTAGCTCCTCAGGATTATGGGTAGATTTTCAACTGTGCCTGCATCTCCCTCATAGACCAGGATCCTCTGCGTTTGCTGTCAGAACTGATTGGACTGTCTGTTCACCTTCCAATAAAGCATTGACCTTGGACACAAGTGGTTTTGTTTGTTCATGAAGCCAGCTGCTGCACGCGGAGCAGGTGGAGGCCCTCAGGTTGTGCGCCCCCTCGCGTGCGCCCCCTCCACAGCCTCCACCCCATTCCCTGCGGGACCAGCTGGCGGCTGCTCATCGGGGTCCCGCCCCGGCCCCGGGCGCCTGTCCCCCGCCCACTGAGCCCCTCTTGCTGAGGTGCTGCTCAGGTGCGTCACCTTCTGGTCTGAGCTCACGTGGGTTCAGTCTTCTCGAATGGCGACCAGGACGCTCCTCTCCCGCCAGATGCTGGAGGAAGCGGTTTGCTTCCGTCCAACCCACGGCCATGCACATGGGACATGGCTTGGCGTGGGGCGGGCCGGGGGGACGCCTGTGTTTCTAGCTCGTCCCTCGTCTGTGCTGGAGACACAGAGGGCATCACACGGACACAAACCACCCCCCCTTCTCCCCGAGATGTCAGCCTCCTCACCCCCCTTCTCCCCGAGATGTCAGCCCCTCACCCCCCTTCTCCCCGAGATGTCAGCCTCCTCACCCCCCTTCTCCCCGAGATGTCAGCCCCTCACCCCCCTTCTCCCCGAGATGTCAGCCCCTCACCCCCCTTCTCCCCGAGATGTCAGCCTCCTCACCCCCCTTCTCCCCGAGATGTCAGCCCCTCACCCCCCTTCTCCCCGAGATGTCAGCCTCCTCACCCCCCTTCTCCCCGAGATGTCAGCCCCTCACCCCCCTTCTCCCCGAGATGTCAGCCCCTCACCCCCCTTCTCCCCGAGATGTCAGCCTCCTCACCCCCCTTCTCCCCGAGATGTCAGCCCCTCACCCCCCTTCTCCCCGAGATGTCAGCCTCCTCACCCCTCCCGCCCCCCAGTCCTGGGGTTGCTAAGGGCACTGCCACTCCCACTCTTCATTCTCCGGGGTCACGTGCTCTTCGGCCAAGTAGCTTCTTTGTTTGACTCTTGGTTACAAGCAGCTTCAGGTTCCAGAAAAGGAGAAGGTGCAGAGATTTCCCACCCCCCCACCCCCCCCACACACCCCACCCCACACACACCCCTCCCAACACACACACCCCTCCCACCTCCCCACCCCGACCCCCACACAAGCACCCCTCCCCACTGTCGACGTCCCCTTCCATCTGTTACGACTGACGGACCTACACTGAGAGGCCAGCAGCACAGGAGCAGCTTGCCTAGGGCCTGTCCGGGTGCTGTACTTCGGGGTTTGGAACAATGTGTACTGACGTGCCTCCCCTGGCGATACCCAGGGTTCTCCTGCTCTGAGCACCCTCCCCGGTCCCGCGGGTGCCTGGCCCAGCCGGTGCGTGTCCACAGCTTCCCCTGGGGGTGCAGGAGGCCCCCGTGTCCGGCCGGGCTGACCAGGCCCAGTCCCTCCGGAGGCTGCCCCGCGCGTGGCCACGGGCAGGGACCCGGCACAGCTTGCTCGCGGGGACGGTGCGGGCCCCCTGGCTTCTCTCTGCCTGAGAGGCCTCCTGCACCTGCGGGTGCTCAGACGGGAGCCTCACGTCCAGCCCAGCAGCACGGACGCTGGACAGGGGAGCCGCTCACGGGGTGTCAGCCCTCACGTCGGAGCGGCCCTTCTCCCGGACTCCATTCCCTCCAGAGAGCTCGTCCTGTGCCCAAAGGGGCCTCTGCCAGGCTCCCCGCTGTCCCCCGAAACCACCTCCCAGGCTTGGGGAGGCCCAGGGAATCTGCTACAGGGGCCCTCGTGGTTTCCTTAATTCCTCACCTGAGGGTGTTTTCCAGAGAGTGGAAGCGGGGGAGGAGACAGGCAAGGAGGGAGAGGGAGGAAGAGAGAGGGGAATGGAGAGAGAGTGGAAGAGAGAGGGGGAGGGAGAGAGAGGGGGAGGGAGAGAGAGTGAGAGGGAGGGAGGGAGGGAGAGAGAGTGAGAGGGAGGGAGAGAGAGGGGGAGGGAGAGAGAGGGGGAGGGAGAGAGAGGGGAGGGAGAGAGAGGGGGAGGGAGAGAGAGGGGGAGGGAGAGAGAGGGGGAGGGAGAGAGAGTGAGAGGGAGGGAGGGAGAGGGAGAGAGAGTGAGAGGGAGGGAGGGAGGGAGAGAGAGTGAGAGGGAGGGAGGGAGAGGGGGAGGGAGAGAGAGGGGGAGGGAGAGAGAGGGGGAGGGAGAGAGAGGGGGAGGGAGAGAGAGGGGGAGGGAGAGAGAGGGGGAGGGAGAGAGAGTGAGAGGGAGGGAGGGAGAGGGAGAGAGAGTGAGAGGGAGGGAGGGAGGGAGAGAGAGTGAGAGGGAGGGAGGGAGAGGGGGAGGGAGAGAGAGGGGGAGGGAGAGAGAGGGGGAGGGAGAGAGAGGGGGAGGGAGAGAGAGGGGGAGGGAGAGAGAGGGGGAGGGAGAGAGAGTGAGAGGGAGGGAGGGAGAGGGAGAGAGAGTGAGAGGGAGGGAGGGAGGGAGAGAGAGTGAGAGGGAGGGAGGGAGAGGGGGAGGGAGAGAGAGGGGGAGGGAGAGAGAGGGGGAGGGAGAGAGAGGGGGAGGGAGAGAGAGGGGGAGGGAGAGAGAGGGGGAGGGAGAGAGAGTGAGAGGGAGGGAGAGGGAGAAGAAGAGAGAGGGGGAGAGAGAGTGAGAGGGAGGGAGAGAGAGGGGGAGAGAGAGGGAGAGGGAGGGAGGGAGAGGGAGAGAGAATGAGAGGGAGGGAGAGGGAGAGAGAGTGAGAGGGAGGGAGGGAGAGGGAGAGGGAGGGAGGGAGAGAGAGGGAGACACTGATGTGAGAGAGACACAGGGACTGGTTGCCTCTTGAATGCACCCAGCTGGGGGCGGGGAGCAAGCCCACAACCCAGGTGCATGCCCTTGGCCAGGAATCGAACCCCAGACCCTTTGCTGCACAGACTGGCGCTCTGACCGCTGGGCCACACCGGCTGGGCATAGAACACTGGTGGCCGCCTTTGCGTCTCAGAACAGCCTGTCTCACCAGTTTGTCTGACGTGACCAGGCAGGTCCGCACCCTGCACCGTCCTGCTGGGACCCCGACTGCTTATCTCCGGGAGCCTTTCATCCTCCCATAAACCCAGGGGGACAGGACTGCCTGAGCCCGGCCCACAGGGGAGCGGCCCTCCCCCAACACGCAGCACATTTCAGACCAGGACCCGGAGCAGGGGAGCAGGAGGGGAAGGGGAAACGGAAGACGCACAGTCCGGGGCCCGGCCCGCGGGGGACGGGGAGGACAGAGCGGGGGCCTGAATGCCCTGACCCGGCCCCGTGGACCTGCACGGGCCTCCTGGCGCCCGGGGTCCTGACACGGGAAGCTCAGCGAGTTCTAAGCCCCGGGATGAAACCAGAGTCCGTCATGTTGCTGTTGGGCGCTGCCACCAAAAGGCACAGTGGGAGGACCCACGGGCTAATTGTAAGGACCACTTTTTAAAAATGTGTTTTTATTGTTGATAATATTTCATTGTTGATAATAGTTCTTCGGTTTATGTCTCCTCGGCCCCCACCCCACAGGGAGGTGCGTCAGTCTGGCCCGTGCTCCCGGCTCCCGTCTGCTCTCACTTACGTGTGGAATGTAATGAGCAGGATGAATTGACCAACAAAATAAGGCCCGAAGCCTGTAAGAACGACCTTCTGTGATTTATATCTTGGTTTTTTTTTTATTTTTCACCGTTTAAATGTTAACAATGTGTGAACCGGCTTGCTCCCTGAGGGGCGTGCGTACTGGTAAAGGTGGCATGTTTGAAGGTGGCCCTGTTAACACAGAGCACGGGGGGCGTCCGGGGGATCAGGCCTGGGGATGTGCAATGGGGGTTGCTCAGCACTGCTTTCCGCAGACAGACAGACGGACAGACGGACCCCGCACGTGTCCAGGGTAAATGGGGTCTTGTCTGAAGGCCTCTTTCATGATCTGAACCGTCTGGCAGCCGTGGGGTTGGGTTTGCACCCACACATGATCCGTGGCCCTCCGGGAGGCCCTGGCTCTTAGAGGCGGAGGCGAGAGCCACGTGTCTGTTCTTGGCCTGATTGTTAAAGGATCGGAGGCTGGGAACATAAAATATTTCTCTAAATTGCAATCACTGAATAGTTCTGTCGGGGAATTTTTTAAGTATGTGTCATATCAGTAAAGCATTTGAACTTATCTTCCTTCGCAATGCAAGTAGCGGGAGAGAGCTCCTGATTAAAAATAGAGGCCTTGATTTTGAAGACAGTATGATAATGCGCTGTGTACCCTGGTGGGCTAGCGGACAGAGATGGCATAATTTAGGATCCGGTGTTAATGTTAAAGAATAGAATTGGGGGGGAGAGTAATGTCATGAAACACAGACACAAAAGTAAAAATTCTCACCCTCACTGAGAAGGGTTGTAAAAACACAACAGTCACCATCAGCTCCCATCACTGAGCTCGAACTGGTCACAGGCATCGAATGATGAGAATCAACATAAAAACCCTTTAAACGATGAAAAATTGCTCTATTACTATGAAAGTGAGGTTTAGTGAATATTGTATCATACGTGTGTATAGAATGAAAATTCAGGCCCCCTGACCAATTTTCCAAGTTAGAATAAAATCCTATATAATAAAAGGCTAATATGCAACTCGACCAAATAGCAGAATGATCGGTTGCTATGACGCACACTGACCACCAGGGGGCAGACGCTCCATGCAGGAGCTGCTCCCTGGTGGTTGGTGCACTCCCACAGGGGGAGCACTGCTCAGCCAGAAGCCGGGCTCATGGCTGGTGAGTGCAGTGGCGGTGGCGGAAGCCTCTCCTGCCTCCATGGCAGTCGGACATCCCCTGAGGGCTCCTGGACTGCAAGAGGGCACAGGCCAGGCTGAGGGACCCCACGGGTGCAGGATCAGGCCGGGGATAGACACGGCAGGTCGGCCAGCTGGGGAGGGACCGCGGGAGGGCTCCAGGGCGTGTCCGGCCTGCTCGCCCAGTCCCTATCAGCTGGACCCCAGCAGCAAGCTCACCTACTGGTTGGAGCGTCTGCCCCCTGGTGGTCAGTGCACGTCATAGTGAACAGTTGAGTGGCCTTAGTATATCATTAGCGTGTTATGCTTTGATTGGTTGAACAGTCAACCGGTCGACTGGACACTTAGCATATTAGGCTTTTATTATATAGGATCTCCTTATAACAACCTTTCTTTCTCAGTTTCATTTCATAGAAACACCTCCTTATCCTTTAAGGCTCAGCACATAAAATCCACTTTCATCGTTCAGGAAAAAAAAGCCAGTCTGGGCACAACTGTGCCCTTGCCACAGGTTTCATTTCCCACAACCACCCCCTCATCGTATAACGTGATGTCTGCTTCTCTCTCCCCTGCTCACGAGTGGCTCCTGCACCGGGATCTGCGTTTACTCACCCTGACGCCTGCCCCGAGTCCCCGCCCCACTCCCAGTGACCGCCGTTCCTTCCTACTTCACTCCTGGAGGGATTGTGCGACGGTATCACACGGGGTGTGTGCCCGCTAGATGTTGTATTTATCTTGATGCTACATTTTATGGTAAAATTATACTAAAATAATTTGCTAACATTTTTTAAACAGCTCGTGTAGAACACCAGCTTGCTTCCCAGCAGACAGGAAATGCCAGGACTGTAAATGACCAGAAGCCCGTCCAATAGCCATTGTGCCCAGCAAGAGGCCAGGACGCAACTCCTCTCCTCCATCCGTCAGTCTACTCGGGGCTCTGCCTCAGGGCGGCAAAGGCGTGAGCGGACAGTGGCCGCCATCTCCACCATCATCGCAGGTTAACAGTTATTTACGTGACACACACTGTGTGCATGTACTGCTGGTCACCTCATCTGGAGACCCGATGGGAACACTGACCAGCAGACACTCGTTTCCGGTCGACGAGCGATTTCCTGCCCAGAGTGTGGCCAGTATTGTTACAGTCAAACGTGCCACCCCCATTTCCCCAGGGGCACCTCCTCTTCTCCCGGAGACTGTCACATTTAAAAATGACAACAGCCAACATAATAGTAGCTATCCGGTGTGAAGGAACCAAATTAGACCTGTTGCGTTGCCAGATCGGCAAAAAATATACTGTATTTGTTGGTGTGCTGCAGAATGTTAGTAATTAGCTTATGTGCCTGAGATGAAAACGGTTGAAAATCGCTGCTATGGAGGATGAAAATTCCCCTAAATCAAATCAAATCAAATCAAGTTAACACATAGGGTCCTGGCCTAATATGGTAAGAGCTAGGAACGTATGTCCTGGGTTCTGAGAGGCGGACGGACCGTACGTTACTCACAGCCTCTCCCTGGCCGGGCGGACACACACGTGTTGGGAGGAAAAAGGGGAAGGAGGAGGAGAGAATGAGGGACCCGCGAGCATGGGCAGGTGGTGTCAGGGGACAGGCTCCCGTGGAGGACAGGGAGGGATCCAGAGCCCCTGGGGAGTGAGCTCCTACCAGCAGGCGTGTGTGTGTGTGTGTGTGTGGGGGGGGGGGGGGTAATGGGCCAAGAGCAAAAGGAAACGGGTGAGGAGGAGCCAAGACCCGCCCCCTCCATAAACACGGTGCCCGGGCTTTGAGTGGATCTGAGTGTGTGGTGAAAACCATCGTAAGGAAGTGTCCACCTCGTTCCCCTTCTGGAACTCTCTCTAAACCAGCAGCACAGGCAAAACATCGTCTCGAGTCTGCTCTCCTACGTTCAGATCCCCCGTGTGCCCCTAACTATAGACGGTGTGTCTGGGCGAGCTGGTGCATAAGCGCCCTCAGCCTTTGGTGACATGTGGGTAGTAAGGGTATTAAATGAATGATACATGTGAAGCTCATGCTACATAATGCGCCTGAATAAACACTGTTCTCACCATGGTTATTGCCAAGTTCAGAGACTGTCTGTCCTGGACGCGGTGGAAGTGGTCAGCCCTGTCATGGGGCTGGTTTTGAGGATGGTGGTCGCATCCTGGTGTTTCCTCAACGCGCCTCCTTCCGGAGAACGGCAAAGGCACCGCGTGTAATTAGTGACATGACATGGTCTTTAGGAATACAGGTTGGGTATTACATCACATCACGGAGAGTTTATGGGAATCTGAACCCGAGTCAGATACAAGCACAGCTTTGAAGATGGGATCATCTCTAATGGGCACCACATTGATTAAAGGAACCCCAATTAGCACACGCGGACGCACGGACACGCAGCACGCAGACACGCAGACACACAGACACGCACACATACGGCAGGCCTGCCCTGCAGGGATGGGGAGCAGTAAAGGGTTTGGGAGACCAGTCGCCCTTTGAGATGGGAAGGCTGCAGGCTGCCCCCCACTTCTGAGGATTTGTAGTCACCGTGCCCAGTGACGTCTGAGCTCAGGCACCGGGGTGTTTATTACCCAGCTGGCCTCATTCCTGCAGCAGAGGGGGCTCCGGTCACGGCCTCCTCCCCAGCAGCGCGGCGATGGGTACCGTGGCCTCAGTGGCCTAAGTCACTGCTTGTACGCGGAGATGAAGACTGGCTCCGGCCGGTTGGCGGGGTGTCTGTACTCAATGCAACACCCAGGAGCCGGATGCCAACGCGTCGCACTCACTGAGTTAACACCATGGTTGTCCCGTCCCTGGGCACTGCTGTGGCACTTGTAGGCCGGGATCGTTAAAGATAGACGTTTTTCCCCCAAATGATCTTAGTGTGACTCGTCCAGCATTTAGTTGTAGAATAAACTTCAGTTCGTTACCTTTCCAATCACTCTGCAGTCCTCCGGCTGCCTGACTCCCACCTCAGATGGATCATAAGGCGGGAAGTTTCTGTGAAGAAGAAATAAGCTCGCGAGGGCCCTGGGGCCTGAGGTGAACATGGGAGTTGCTCAAAGGACGTGACCCAATGGGGGCCTTTCGCAGGAATATTGTGCCCAACGGGGCACTTGGCTGCTGCGGGCCTTACGTTGTCTCTCTGAGGGGTAGGGATACAGATATTTAAAACCACAAAAAGCAAATGTGCAACTAATACTTCGGAGTAACGCAGGACGCGAGCGAAAAACCAAGTCTGCGGCAATTGAAACAAGTCAGCCCCAGCAGACCTTCAATAAGAGGCGATTTGGCAACACATAGAGCGATACTCTCATTCTTTCCCTCTAATATTTGTGATGCATTAGATAGATATTCAGCGTCGGGGCCCATTAAAATCTGCATTTATGACAAAAGACTTATAAGAAGAAATAGCAACCTCATCTCAGTAAAGACGCATCAGCACGATTACGGCCTCATGTGCAGCCTGTTGCCCTGCGTGGTTGTCCGAGTTCTCCAGTGCAGACGCCGTCTTCCCTGCAGCTCCGTGGCTGGGGGTGACACTTGTGCGGTGGCTTTTAAACACGTGCTTGACCTTGACCCCAGTGCT
The DNA here is from genome assembly GCF_964212035.1 of Myotis nattereri. Classification (NCBI taxonomy): domain Eukaryota; kingdom Metazoa; phylum Chordata; class Mammalia; order Chiroptera; family Vespertilionidae; genus Myotis; species Myotis nattereri. Next base: position 693,794 of record NC_138077.1, on the reverse strand, counting down.
CAGTTTGTATCTTTCACAATGGCTGCGGGAGGCATGCTTTTCTCTTTGCATTTTCACATTGAATCTACGATGGTTGCAAAAAGCAATGATTTCTGAGTGCTATGCGACTATTCTCTTTTTTAAAATACAAATGAATCCATATATCATTAGAGTTAATAAGGCAGTTAGCTGTAAGGTGTTTTGTTGTTGTTTTATATTTTTATTGATTTCAGAGACGAAGGGACAGGGAGAGAGAGAGAAACATCAGTGATGAGAACCATTGATCGGCTGCCTCCTGCACGCCCCCTACTGGGGATCGAGCCTACAACCCATACATGTGCCCTTGACCAGAATCGAACCCAGGACCCTTCAGTTCGCAGGCCGACACTCTATCCACTGAGCCAAACCAGCCAGGGCTGAGTGCTATGCCACTTTTGCATTGATTGGACCTTCTAAGTGAGCAAGGCTTTCTTATTTCTGGTAATAATATATGTTGTTACCACAGACACTGATTATAATGACAGGGTAGACACAATTGTTTTTCAAAGCCAATTTCAATGATGTAGCTGATATAGTAATCTTTTAACACTTAACAGAAACATGTCCTTTAGCTCCTTATAGAAACACCAGTAGATGGTCTATGGTGAAGAGTCTTTAGTTAGGACTTTGTCTATGGAGTTAATTTTTTTTAACTTTTATTCCAAAGAGTAGCATAGTGCAAACATCATCTGTCATTTCCACTTCGTGCCCATACCGTGCACATGCCTCTTTTTTAAAAAATATTTTATAGATTTTTTTACAGAGAGGAAGGGAGAGGGATAGAGAGTTAGAAACATCGATGAGAGAGAAACATCGATCAGCTGCCTCCTGCACACCCCCCACTGGGGATGTGCCCACAACCAAGGTACATGCCTTTGACCAGAATCAAACCTGGGACCCTTCAGTCCGCAGGCCGACGCTCTATCTGCTGAGCCAAACCGGTCAGGGCAGTGCACACGCCTCTTACAGTTACTGCACCTCACGCCCACGTCTGTAAAATAAGGGTGTGACCAAGGGGTTTTTGCCATCTATACTCCTGTTGCTGACATTACTAGTAAGCACAGTTTCTTTAGAAAATAAAGCCAAACACCTTAAAAAGAAGTCTTTTTGGGTGAAGATAAATGGCTGACAAATCGTATTGCGACTACAAACTATTACAGAATATGTAGGCTTTTACAGCTTTTTATTTCACCTTGAAACATTTCTTAAACACTGACTACCTGTCGCTATTGGTTGTCTGATTATCTGATTGGCCGCCTATGAAATCAGTGAGGAAAATGCTACAATTTCAAGCCAATTACCCGTCTCCAGCTTTGCCTACAGCCCAGCGCCATGGAATTGCTATTCATCGGTGTTCCTTCGCCGAAGAGCCGTGAGGACTTAACTTCATGACTCACAATGGCTGGGATTAACAAACTTGTTTTCGAGCCGTTTTCTTTCCTCCTGTGAATTGCCGTTTTTGCTAAAAATAACACAAGTGAGCCTGTGGCCGTGGTGAGCTGGCGTGCACAGCGCCGAGCAGTCCGGCTGCGGCTCCGGCTCTCATCACCTGGGTGAATTTCTTCGAATTTAAATAAAGACTCTACCACTTAAGACGGAATAATTTGCAACAACATGGATGAACCCGGAGAACATTATGCTCAGTGGAATAAGCCAGACTCCGACAGACAAATACTTCATCATATCACTCAAGTGTGACACCCAAAACCCCAAACCCAGGGGCAGAGAAGGGAAGGAGAAAGCGGGGGGGGGGGGGGGGGTGCTCGGCGACATGCTGTCCCTCCAGACGGACGGACGCTGGAAATGGTCGGGAGGAAGCGGTTTCTCACCCGCAGCCGAGGGCTCCCCGGGATTGACCAAACCTTCGCCTTTCGTCTAAAACCCAGCTTCTGGGGAGTTTCGTAAACGCCTGTTATTCACACGATGTGCCTACAGCACAGGCCTTGGCACGTGTAGCCCCCTCCAGACCTAAGGAAAACCTGTCTCTGCTCGCCCTGTGTGTGCGATTCTTCGCTGCCTTGATGCTGCTTTTCTGTTTTTAAGCCCTAACGCTGTCTGTGTTTGACGTGTGCGACTTGATGCATCTGCACATGCGTGTCCATCGTGAAGCCTTCCCCACAATCGGTGTCACGAACATATTCACGCCTTCAAGGGCCTCCGCCTTCCCCTTCACCACGAGGGCGACGGCACGTCTCAGGTCTGCCCTCTGAGCAGACGCTGAGCGACAGGGCGACACAGGGGACGGCACCGCTGCCCACGCAGACCCACAGGGCTTACGCCGGTGCCACGGCCGACACGCGCACGGAGACCCGCCTTCCCCGCCTCCCAGCCCCCACCCCCTGCTCTGTCTCCGGGAGTCCGAGCCGCCAGCCGCCCCTCAGGTGCCCCCGCGGTGCTCGCCCTTCGTGTCCGGCTCGTTTCACGTACATGACGCCCTCCAGGCTCACCCGTGTGCCACCAGTGGCGGGATTTCTTTCTTGATGTAATTTTCCTTTCTCCTCTCCCGAGGATGCCTTTTTCCACTGAGAGTGGAAAGGAGGTGGGGAGGAGAGAGGTAAGAGAGAGGGGGAGAGAGAGAGAGAGAGAGAGAGAGAGAGAGAGAGAGAGAGAGAGAGAGAGAGAGAGAGGAACATCGATGTGAGAGAGACACATGGACTGGTTGCCTCCCACGTGCACCCCGACTGGGGCTGGGGATCAAACCTGCAACCCAGGTACATGCCCGTGAGCGGGAGTCGAACCCACGACCCTCCCGTGGGAGGGCCGACCCTCTAACACTGAGACGCCGGCCAGGGTGCGAGTTCCTTCCGTGTAAAGGCTGGACAACCTCCCGCTGTGTGTGCAGCCCGGTTTCTCTGTCCCGGCTGACGGACCTGCGGCTGCTGCTGTGTCCTGCTCATTGTCAGTGATGCTCCCCAGACGGGACAGCAGAGGGCGCCGTTCCCGTGCGGAGTGGGAGGTGCTGAGCCTGCTGCCGCCCATGGACACGGGCGCCCTTTCCTCCGGCCTCACACTCCTGTTCGCTGCCCTGTTGGTGACAGCCGCCTGGCAGGGGGAGCGCAGCCCACTGGCCTTGTCCTCAGCCGTCCTGCGGTCCACACCGTCCTGCGGCCCACGGTGAGCAATGCCACGGACATCGCGTGCCTTGCTGAGCCCGGTTAACAGGACCTCTGCTCACCGAGTGGGAGCCACAGGGGCTGTGCCGTGAGGGAAGGAGCCTCTTCGAGACGAGGTGAAGCCGGGGGACCTGGAGCAGCTGCTGGAGAGGCTCCCGGGGGCGAGCTCCGTCGCAAAGGCGTTCTGAGGGCGAGTCTTGCATCGTTAGGGGGCCCCCAGACCTACGGGTAGATGGGCCCTCAGAGCTTCCTTTAACAGGCAGCATCAGGATAGAACGTAACATTTCAGTCATTTCACGCATTTGTTTTCAAAAGTTTGGTTCTTCAGAGCGAGAGAAAGAGAGAGAGAGAGAGAGAGAGAGAGAGAGAGAGAGAACCAGGCTCTGAATTTTAGTTTGATTTTTTTGTGATTCTCACCCTTGGTTGCCTCTCACACAAGCCCTGACTGGGGGCCAGGGATCAAACCCACAACCAAGGTAGGTGCCCTTGACCGGGATTGAACCCGAGACCCTTCGGTCCGAGGACCAACGCTCCAACCACTGAGCCACCGGGCCAGGGCAGGAGAAGCAGGCTGTGAGGTGAGACGTGCGTCTCCTGTGGGTCCGCAAATGGCCAGCCCCACCCTCCGCGCCGAGTGGGGGGCCTGGGTCAGGGGCTGTGGCTCTTCTGCTCGCAGAGCTGCTCCGGGGCAGTTTCGAGGCTCACACACAAGGAAGGAAAGTGAACTCCCCGCAGGTCCGTGCCGGCCTTTCAGCCCCTGCGAGCACCTTCCCCTCAGCCCCCCGAGCCCGCGCTGCGGCGGCACCACCACGCGGGTCCCCTTCTCCCGCGATGCCTCCACCCCACGTCCGTGTCTGTGAGGAGGAGGAGCTACGTCTTCTCAGCTTCCTGCACCCGAGGCTGCAACGTGACAGCTCCCAGGAGCGACCTGCAGTGAGTGTTTGCTGGCGACCCTCCCCAGGCGGCTCTGCGTCAACGGCAAATTAAACCGCGTGAAACTGGCGGCGGGTCAGACAGGGTCAGCTGCTTCCATCAGAAAACGCGTTCCGCTGAAAATAAAACCCCGCGTTCAGTCCCTGGACCAGTCCCGCCAAGTGCACGATTTTATCCAGTTTCAGAAATGAAAAACCTCCCTGAGCTCAGGCCCGCGGGGGTCTCATGGCCCCCAGATTCCTCCAGAGACCTGGCCTCCCATCTTCCCGGACACGGGTTTTCCCAAAGGTCCTGCGTGTCCAGGCCCACCTGGCGGCTCCTCCCGAAGGACCTCACTCACTCACCCACCCACCAGACCCACCGACCGCGGTTCCCTGTGGATGGAGACGCAGCTTCTGCACCAACAGTGAGCTTCCCCCGCTTCCCACGTGGCTCCGGGGCCGGTGGCTTGTGCTCCCCCCACGACGCGCAGCCTGGCCCCGTCACTGCCCTTGTTGCTGCCCACGTGGGCGACAGCGGGAGCTGCCAGCGTGGCCCGAGGCAGGGAGTCCCGTCTCACCGGCTCCGCAGTCGGAGCTCCATGCATAGGGTTCCCAGGAAGCCGAACAGCATCCCCGAAGCCACAGGGGGACCAGCACCGAGGAGGGGACGCGGTCTCCCCTCCCCTCCCTGCTTCCCGCCCGCCAACACCAATGACACGGGACACGGGAGACACCACACGCTCCCCGCCCCTCCGACGGCGGTGGAGGCGCAGCTTCCTCTCCCTAAACGCGGCGCCTGCACAAACAACACGGCAGCCGCAGCTCATCGCAGACAGCGTTTATTTCAACGCCGCGTCCACGCGAGGCGGGGACGGGACTGCGCCAGGAGAAGAGGGACAGCCTCAGGAGTGGCTGAGCTCCGGCTCCCAGGCCGGCAGAGAAGGCCCCGGGGGCTGGGCCCCAGGAAGCGGGGTTCAGGAGGCTGCGAGGCGGGTCCAGCTGAGGCCGAGGCCGGACGTCCCGGGGTGCTGCTCAGGGGCAGGCGTCCCCGTCCCCGTGGGTCAGAGCCCGTCAGTAAGTCTGTCCGTAGCAGCCCGAGCCGCAGGCCGGCTGGAAAGAGGGGGCCTGGTAGGTCCTGGACGAGGAGAAGTAGGTGGGACGGCAGTAGCCGGCCCCACAGCCCGGGGACTGGGCAGCGGAGCCTCCGTAACCGAAAGGCCCGAGGCCGGTGCTGCCGCAGCCCAGGGAGCCCGGGCAGGTGGCCCGGTAGGACCGGCGGAGCGAGGAGGACCTGCGGCCGTAGGAGGGCGCCTGGTAGCCGGCGGGCTCCCAGCAGGTCTCCTGGCAGCCGTAGGGTGGGGAGTCCTCCTGGCAGGTGCCCTGGGCGTACGCCACATTGCCGGGATAGACGTTGCCGGAGCAGGCGTTGCCGGGGTAGAAGTTGCCGGAGCAGGCGTTGCCGGGGTAGACGTTGCCAGAGCAGGTGTTGCTGGGGTAGAAGTTGCCAGAGCAGGTGTTGCCGGGGTAGAAAGAGCCGCAGGAGGAGGCCGGGTACCGCAGGCAGCCGCCCAGGGAGCGGGAGGAGAGGGTCCGGGAGCTGAGGCTGTAGGACATGCTGTCGGGTTCTGTTCTGGTTCTGGTTCTGGGCTGAGCGGAGGTGCAGGGAGGACCTGTGACTGTGGCGATGGCTCCTGCGCCGGCACTTTTATACCCGGACTGGGGTCCGGCACAAGATGCTCAATTAGGCTCCAGCCGAGAGCCATGCGCTCACCTTCAAAGGCCTCTTTGTGGAGGGGGCGGGTAATGAGAGGGGCGCGCGAGGCTTTCAAAGCTGCTGTTCACGAGGCACACACGTCTCCCCATTCATCTCGCTTGGCGGGTGGAGGTAATTGCGCCGTAATTGTACCCGCAGCCCCGGCGTGTGTCCCTCCCTCTGCGAATGGGCGGCAGCGCTGGGCACCGTGGTGATCACTGTGTCCGAGGCTCTAAAAATGCTTTGGAGTCTGGAGGGCATTTAATTTGTTCCGGTTTAGGAACCCCAACCAAGAACAGGAAAAATTCACCCTCAGTGTCTGCTTCAACTCCCCAGTCGGTGCACCTGGTAGAAAAATGACCCGGGCACAGCCCTGGTGGGGACAGATGCTACGTGAGTGTCTGACACGTTCGGTTTTGAGTTTTCTTACAGCCCAAGTGCCCCAGCCACTCTTGTGTACGTGGATTTATTTTTTTATTTTTTAAAAATTAAATTCTTTATTATTTAAAGTATTGCTTAAGTCTCCTTTCTCCCTCATTGACCTCTCCCTAGCCACTCCCACCCCCAGCACATGCCCTCATCCCCCTACTGTTTTTGTCCATTGGTTATGCTCATATGCTTGCATATAAGTCCTTTGGTTGATCTCTTACCCCCTAACTGGCTGATTCTTAAAAGAATTGGATTCAGCTAATGATTTGGTAAAAGTGCTGACATCAGTCAAAGTGGCTCCTGTCTCCCTCCTCTTCTCCTGTTCCCACTTGCTGGGGTCCAACCCCAGCAGGTCCAGTGGTCCCCAAAGGTGTGGGTGTTTTTAATATTTTAATTATTATTATTATTATTGGCAGGTACAGTGCACATTCAGTACAGTCTGTATTCGTCTCAGATGTACAGCAGAGTGAATGTCCAATCGTAGACCATGCAGAGTGACTCCTGATATTTTCCGCGCCCACCTGGCACCACACATCGCTCTTCATTATTATTTAATAGAGGCCCCGGTGCACGAAATTCATGTGCGGATAGGGTCCCTAGGCCTGGCCGGCAATCAGGGCCGATCTGCGGGGCGACCGGCGGGGCGATCAGGGGGCCCCCACTGGCACCCGCCTTGGCTGGCCTGGGGCCTGTGGGCTGGGGGCAGCTCCTGTGTAGAGCGTCTGCCTCCTGGTGGTCAGTGCACGTCATAGCGAGCGGTCATTCCACCGGTTGATTTGCATATTAGGCTTTTATTATATAGGACTAGAGGCCCGGTGCACAAAAATTTGTGCACTCGGGGGAAGGGGGGGCCCCTCAGCCCAGCCTGTGCCCTCTTGCAGTCTGGAGCCCCTCGGGAGATAACAACCTGCTGGCTTAGGCCTGCTCCCGGGTGGCAGAGGGCAGGCCCAATCCCTACGTGAAGCCCCTGGTTGGGCTCAGAGCAGGGCTGATTGGGGAGTTGGGGCGCCACCCCTGTCATGCACAGAGCAGGGCAAATTGGGAAGTTGTGATGCCACCCTCAGTCACGCTCAGGGTAGGGCCAATTGGGGGGTTGGGGCACCGCCCCGTCACACTCAAGGCAGGGTTGATGGGGAGGTTGTGGCACCACCCCCTGTCACGCACAGAGCGGGGTCGATCAGGGGGTTGGGGAGCTCCCCCCGTCACTCACAGAATAGGGCCGATAGGGGAGTTGGGGCACCGCCCTCTGTCACACACAGAGCAGGGCCGATCAGGGGTTGGGGCGCCGCCACTGTCACACTCAGGGCAGGGCCGATGGGGAGGTTATGGCTCTACCCTGTCACACACAGAGCAGGGCCCGTGGGGGGTGGTTGGGGTGCCACGCCCTGTCACACACAGAGCCGCAGGGCGATCAGGGGGTTGGGGAGCTCCCCCCTATCAGGCACAGAGCAAGGCTGGTCAGGGGGTTGGGGTGCCTTCCCCTGTCATGAACAGAGCAGGGCCGATAGGGAGGTTGTGGCCCCGCCCCCTGTCACACACAGAGCCACAGGGCAGTCAGGGGGTTTGGGCGCTGCCCCCTGTCATGCTGATCCTGGTGCTGGGAGGCTTCTTGGCTCCGCTGATCCCGGTGCTGGGAGGCATATTACCCTTTTACTATATAGGATAGAGGCCTGATGCACGGGTGGGCGCCGGCTGGTTTGCCCTGAAGGGTGTCGTGGATCAGGGTGGGGGTCCCCACTGGGGTGCCTGGCCAGCCTGGGTGAGGGGCTGATGGCTGTTTTCAGCTGGTCACACACCCTTCAGGGTGGGGGTCCCCACTGGGGTGCCTGGACAGTCTGGGTGAGGGGCTGAGGGCTGTTTTCAGGCTGGCGGGTGACTGAAGCTCCCAACCGCTCCTTTTTTCCTTTTTTTAAAAATTCTGGGCCAGCTTTAGCTCTGGCTTCAGCTCTTAGGCCTCTGCTGCTGAAAGCAGGTTTCTGGCTTTTGTTTACCTTCTGTATTTGAAACAATGTTGCGATCCTGCTGGCTGAAGCCTGGCGGACTAAAGCAGGTTTCTGGGGTTTTGTTTAGCTTCTATATTTGTAACATAGTTGCTTAGAGTTGCAGCTCAGAGGCCCGCAGCGGCAGGCGGGGAACATTGGAGTCCTCTGTCACTGAAGCAAGCAAGCCTCATGTTCGCTTCCAGCTGCCTGGCTGCCGGCCGCCATCTTGGCTGACAGTTAATTTGCTTATTGCCCTGATTAGCCAATGGGAAGGGTAGCGGTCATACGCTAATTACCATGTTTCTCTTTTATTATATAGTACTAGAGGCCCAGTGCACAAAAATTTGTGCACTCGGGGAGGAGGGGGCGTCCCTCAGCCTGGCCTGTGCCCTCTCGCAGTCTGGGACCCCTCGGGAGATAATGACCTGCTGGCTTAGCCCTGCTCCTGGGTGGCAGAGGGCAGGCCCAATCCCTAGGTGCAGCCCCTGGTTGGGCTCAGAGCAGGGCCGATTGGGGAGTTGGGGCGCCGCCCCCTGTCATGCACAGAGCAGGGCGGATCGGGAGGTTGCGATGCCACCCTCAGTCACGCTCAGGGTAGGGACGATTGGGGGGTTGGGGCACTGCCCCCTGTCACACTCAAGGCAGGGTCGATGGGGAGGTTGCGGCGCCACCCCCTGTCACGATGGGGAGGGCGTCAGAGCGAGTGACAGGGACACAGAACGAATGTCTTTGGGGTCCATGGTGGTGCCTGAATCGGTGCCGTGCATTCTGCCTAGAGGACAGGACTCCCATATCCTCCCAGATGCCCCCTAAGTTCCTCAGGCAACTAAGAATTGGGCCGCCCAGGGCAGGAAATGGCTTAATAAACCTGGGAGGAGGGGCCTCCCCTTAAAACACCCGCCTCCCTGGCTGATACGCTGCTCAGTGGGATGAGCTGGGGCTGCTCTAGAGGGACTGAGACCCTGGGTGGGGCTTTAAGGGAAACCTTAGCTAAACATGTAACAGGAGCCACTATTGCTCTGGCCACTGGCTTAGAGGTCAGAGCACTGGCCTGCCCCCCAGGGATCGCAGGTGTGATTCCCGGTCAAGGGCATGACCTGGGTTGCAGGACCCTCAAGATCAATGTTTCTCTCTCTCTCTCCATACTTCCCTCCCTCCCTCCCTCCTTCCCTTCCACTCTAACAAAATCGATGGAAAAAAATATCCTCGGGTGAGGATTAACAACAACAACAACAACAACAACAACAAAGGAGCAGCTACGTTTGTGGGTGATGAGATTTCACCCTGAGGGCCCGGGAGTCCTAGTCAGGATCCTGTGATGGGTTCCAAGGCTCCAACCTGAGATCATTGCTAAAGCGAGTTCAGATCACAGACGTTAGACTCTTCTGATAGGCAAACTGGCCTTCAACCAAGTTTCATTTACTAGTTAACACAGTCCATCCTCAGTTTATACCATAAACATTCCTCACTCATTAGGCTCCTTAATTATGAACAGCAAGAAGCATTCCACTAGCTTCTAAGCCTTCCTGTTTCATAAAAATTGAACATTAAAACATCCATATGAATATTGAATTCACCTAATTGAAGTTGCTTCAATGTCATCCTCTCTTATGTAACCTACTAGAGGCCCGGTGCATGAAATTCATGCACTTGGGGGGGGTCCCCCAGCCTAGCCTGCACCCTCTCTCAGTCCAGGAGCCCTCAGGGGATGTCCAACTGATGGCTTAGGCCTGCTCCCTGCCTAAGCCATCAGTGGGCCATCCTTAGCGCTGCCACGGAGGTGAGAGAGGCTCCCACCATCATCGCTGTGCTCACCAGCCGTGAGCCCGGCTTCTGGCTGAGTGGTGCTCCCCCGTGGGAGCGCACTGACCATCAGGGGGCAGCTCCTGCATTGAGCGTCTGCTCCATGGTGGTCAGTGTGCATCATAGAGATCAGTCGTTCCGCTGTTCAGTCGATATGCATATTAGCCTTTCATTATATAGGACTAGAGGCCTGGTGCACAAAAATTGTGCATGGGAGGGGGGTCCCTCAGCCCGGCCTGCAGCCTCTCCTATCCAGGACTGCTGGCTCCTAACCACTTGCCTGCCTACCAGCTTGATCGCCGCCTAACCACTCCCCTGCCAGCCTGATGGCCCCCAACTGCCCTCCCCAGCCAGCCTCCTGGCCCCCAACTGCCCTCCCCTGCTGGCTTGATTGCCCCTAACCGCCTCTGCCTTGGCCCCCACCACCATGGCTTTGTCCGGAAGGAAGTCGGACAGTAGGAGGATGTCTGGTCTCCCAGTCTAATTAGCATATTACCCTTTTATTGGTATAGATTTCTGTGGGAGAATATTGTGCCATCTGATATTAAGGAATATTGAACATTTTCTCCTCAACAAAATGGAGGTTTTGCACCCAAACACTGCTGTTGGGAAGCGCAGGGGGAACGATTTTCTATAACATAGATACATCGATGGCCCTGCGGCCCGGCCAGTGAAGGTGTCCGGTCTCTCCGATCTCTTCCCCGGGCACCCATCTTCATCTCCCCGCTGCATGGAGCTGGGCACAGACGCGCAACTGGAAACGCGCCACGACCCTGGAAACCGTGCAATGCCTGCCGGGACCTCCGACCAGCTCCCTGCGAAGGGCGGTCTGCTGCCTCTGAAGGGAAGGGATCCCGGGAGAGGCCCCTCCGCCCCACGACGAAGGCCACACCCCCTTCGGCCTCCTTTAGAGCAAGACAGCGTCCCTGGCGGGCCCCGGAGGGTGCGAGCACTGCCTCTCGCCAGAGGAAAGCACAGCCCGCATTTTGCCACTTGGTTTGTGCTTCTCTCTGTTTGTTTTCCAGGTTATTTTGCTGTTGTTTCTGCTAATCCTCACCTGAGGATCTTGTTTGCGTTGATTTTTTAGAACGAGTGGAAGGGAGGGAGGGGGGAGAGGATGAGAGAGACATCAATGTGACAGGGACACACCAGTTGGTTGCCTCCACCCAGACTGGGGCCGAGGATGGGACCTGAAACCCAGGAATGTGCTCTTGACTAGAAATTGAACCCATGACCCTTCAGTCCACAGTCTGACCCTCTAACCACTGAGCCAGATTGGCCAGGGCTGTAGGGCTGTGCTGCTGCTTCTTTATTTAAAAATGTGTTTTTTATTGATTTCAGAGAGGGAGAGAGAGAGAGAAACATCAGTGATGAGAGAGAATCATTGACCGGCTGCCTCCAGAACCAAACCCAGGACCCTTCAGTCTGCAGACAGACGCTCTAACCACTGAGCAAACCGGCTGGGCTGCGCTTGTTGTTAGTGCTCCTTCAGCTTCTCCGATGAGTGACCTCTGACCTTCCAGAGCAGCAGAAAGCAGGTCACACATTGAACTCGCACCCGGTGAACACAGCCGCGAGGAGCCGAGAGCGAGGATGCCCACGGTCTGCGTAGCTCCCGGCGGGAGCGTGGGAGACTCGGGAGAGTGGGGTCAGAGGTCACTGGGGCGATTCGCAGTGAGATCTGCGTGAGAAGCCGCCCGCCTCCCGAGCCCGCCTCGGCTCCGGGGACCCTGCCCTCAGGACCTCGCCCCCGGCCGCAGCCAGCGCTCGCTCCCTCGGAGACGACACGGCCACGCACAGACCAGCCAGCTGCGTTGCTGTCCAGATGGCGACAATGTGGAGACGGACCGTGGAAGGCGTGTCCGTCATTTCTAATTCCGCCGGCTTCCCTGGGCCCAGCCACGTCCACCTGTAACAGGGACCGGCTTCCCTGGGCCCAGCCATGTCCACCTGTAACAGGGACCGGCTTCCCTGGGCCCAGCCACGTCCACCTCTAACAGGGACCGGCTTCCCTGGGCCCAGCCACGTCCACCTCTAACAGGGACCGGCTTCCCTGGGCCCAGCCACGTCCACCTCTAACAGGGACCGGCTTCCCTGGGCCCAGCCACGTCCACCTCTAACAGGGACCGGCTTCCCTGGGCCCAGCCACGTCCACCTCTAACAGGGACCGGCGGCAGCTCTGGATGACCTTCTGGTGACCTCAGGAGAGGGTGAGTAAGAGCTTTGAAGGTGCCACACGAGGACCTGACATCCCGGCACCCGCCCTCCCCAGCATGTTCCAGCCGTAAAACCGCAAACGCTGCATATGCATGACTCTATGACTTTACAACCCAATTAAAGCAGAAGGAACCTGCTTCATGCTGCGGCACTCCCAGCGATGGGGTGTGTGAATGCCCGGTCCCAGACGTGGCTTTCAAACTCAGGAACTCCTTCTTTTTTAAATATGTTTTTATTGGTTTCAGAGAGGAAGGGGGAGGGAGAGGGAGAGAGAGAACATCAGTGATGAGAGAGAATCACTGATCGGCTGCCTCCTGCATGCCCCACACTGGGGACGGAGCCCACAACGCAGGCCTGTGCCCTGACTGGGAATCGAACCCTGACCTCCCGGTTCATAGGTCGATGCTTAACCACTGAGCCACGCCGGCCGGGCCTCAGAGCCTTCTCACTGTAAGTCATGTCTGCACAAGTCCCCCAGCGACTGCTCCGGGACCTCCTCCGCTCCCTCGGGGGCCACCGCACCCCCCAACTCCCTGCATCCTCCTGCGGCTCTTCCAAGCCCAGCACCCTGGTCTGCAGCCAGCCCTCTGTGCCCCCAGCCCCTGCCCACGGGGGCCCTCTCTCCATGGGGGCCGCCAGGAGACCTGTTGGGAGCCCCCCAGCTGCTGGACCCCCTCACCCTGCAGTCCCTGTGGGACCTGCCCTGGGGCGCTGGGCGGCGGGTCAGGGCTGTCTGATCAGTGGGCTGAGGTCCCCGAGCTTCTCGCCTCTAAGCTGCGGATCCAGCTTTTCCTGCCCAACCTGCTCCTCGGCCAGGTGCTGCCCGTCCGCTTCCTGCCAAGCGGCCTGCGGGTCCGGCCGACTGACCGCAGGTTTGCACAGGACACACACCTGGGGTGTAAGTTGACACCTGCCCCAGCGCGGCCCCTGCTCTCCGCCCGCCTCCTGTCCGACTTCAGCTGCAGATCTGATGGTCCTGTCACCTATGACGGCTTCCGAGAAACTTGAATGCAGCCGTGGGAGCGGCCTCACTGGAGGAGGAGGCCGCAGCACGTCCCGTGTCAGGCCCACGGGCGACGGGGACGCACACTCTGTGCCTGTCCCTCCTGATCTCCTACTTGTCCCCCCGTCCACTCGCTCTGCACGTTACAGGGTGGAGCAACGCAGCAAGTTTAAACGAAGGTGTCATGGGACAGCCACATATTTGCTTGTATATTGTTTGTTTCCTGTCTTCAAAACTGCTTGGAAATGATCTGGCTGGATATTTGTGTATCTTTCATTTATCATTTAAAAATTTTACTTTACAGAGTGCAATTGTCCCCTGTCTTTTTGGTTTGGAAGAAACTGTCTTATCTTTTATGCCCACTGTACCCATCAATATCCACATGTCAGAGTCCAGAACCCAGTCTTCAATACACAAACAGGCTAACACTGTGGCCGTTTGCTCTGCAGGGAGTTAGAAATGTCGTTATTTTTATATAAAATAATTGCATGCTGTAAGGAATGTTAAACTGACTACATTACGTGATTTTGGAAGGAAAAGTACCCATAAAATATCCCCCTAAGATATCTGAGAAGCTGAAGGGAGGGCACCTGGGGAGAAGCTCGACGTCAGGGGTTAGATCTGGCGAGGGTCCCGGTGACCCCAGCTTATGCCCGTCAGAACCGAGCCTCTCCGTGAAGTAGCCACCGCACCCCGATGCCTACCAGCAGGCAGGCCCACAGCTTCCACAGGGTCGTTCTACACGTTTAGTGGAGCCCCGACTTGCTCCTGTTTGTCAGTTGCTCCATTCATGGCACTGATTTTGGGGGGCAGAGGGGCAACAACGACTCACAACCGTCACGGATCTTCTTGTTACAGATCCCAGCTCAACCCCCGGCCAGCTGATCGGCAGCCATGCCTGCGTGAGCCAGAGGCCCGCGTCAAGGACAGTCACCAAGGCTGCAGGTGACCCTGACTCTCACCCAAGGGCAACCCTACATCCTCCTTTGCTTTGCTCGCCTCCGCCTTCACCCCACTTGGTGGCTGAGATCTTCACTTTTATTTGTAATGAACAATGGCTGGATTCACCTTTCGGGGTTGGCCTGGGCGCCCCCCTCGCTGCGGCTTCATCTGGTGACTCAGACGCACAGGGGGAGCAGACCCCACACACTCACCCACGTGGAATCGGGGAGGAGACGAGCCGCATCCCGCCCCGCCTTTGCTCGCTCTCTGCACCGGTCGAACCACGGCTTTCCCCTCAGAGAGAGAATGCAGGGGGAACCCTAAAAGCCAGCGGCCCCCGACACGTGGGAGGATGACCGCTCGGGGCTCAGCGCGAGGCTCTGTGCTGCTGGAGAACAGCCAGCGCTGGGCTCCTCCCCGGCCTGCAGGGCGCGGGGCCTGCACCAAGCCCAGCAGGTGCGGCCGTGGGAGCTGCGGGAGGGCTGCCTGGGCCTGGGTGGGGACGCCTTCGACTCCCCTGGGGCTCCCCAGGTGCACGTGGACCCAGCCCCACAGGCCGGGCGTGGGCAGCCAGACACTTCCCGTGGGCGTGGGGGTTACGCAAAGGGACTCGCTCAGGAGGCTTGTCGGGGTGACGGGAGAAGGAATAGTTTCTTTGCCCCCCCGCTTCCCTCCCCCCCCTCCCCCCAACACCCCAGGCCTTAGAAGTTCCCAGAAGCCTTAACTAGGGTCAGTCATCTCTAACCTGGAAACTGATCACGTGCCCAACCCGGTGTCGTCGCTGCCACACGTGTCTCAGGTCTGTGTCCTGCACAGCCTCCTGCATGGGGCAGGCGAGCAGGGCCCACGTCCAGGCCTGGGGTGGGGTGCTTGCTGCTCCCTAGTAGCCAGGTCTCAGGTCTCGGGGTGTCAACCCCATGGCCATTCTGTGATTCCTAACAGACCCTGAGGACAGACTCCCGATTGTTCACTTTTCTTTGCTAATCCTCCCCCGAGGGTCTGTTTCCATTGATTTTTAGAGAGAGTGGAAGGGAGGAGGGAGAGAGACAGAGAGAAACGTGGGTGTGAGAGAGACACACCGATGGGCTGCCTCCTGCATTGAACCTGCACCTGAGGTACATGCCCTTGGCTGGAATGGGGTCCGGGACACCTCAGTCCGCAGGTCGATGCTCTATCCACTGAGCAACACCAGCTAGGGCTCGACTGTCTACTTCAAAATCAATGAAAAATGTGCCCTTTTATGCGACAGTCCTGTTTGCTGCTGTGACTTCCAGGGTCTCCGTCCTTGTCCTGAAATATTTTCCCAGATGAACCGTCTGCACCAGGTGCTGGGCCTCCGCTCTGCGTGGGGAGGGGGCGGGGCCCCACTAAGACCCATGAATGAACGGGCATCACGGCTCAGTGTTGCTCTGAGTGTTTCCGGGGAGCTGGGGAGCTTCGGGAGGTTCCCCTCTGTCCTCGGTTCCTCCCACCTCAGGTCACTGATCCCCCCACACAGGTGGGCAGGGAGGGGGGAGGGCATGGGGGGAGGGCGCGGGTGGCAGGGGAGGCTCAGGTCCACCCGCCTGTGGGGCGGGGACTGCGCGCTGACAGCAGCCGACAGAGAGCTGAGCTGAGCGTCTGTCCCGGGAGCTGCTGGCGGAAACATGGAGACTCGGATACTGGACTTTCAGTTAAGCTTCGTCTGCATCTAAGCTCACCTCCCAGTCACAGCACATTCGCGCCTGCATTTCCCTCTCTCGCACCTGCTTCCCGTTTCCCTCATTTAAGGCAGAGACGCAGGCCTCACGCTGGCGGGCGATGTCACTGTCAGTGCCACAGACACTCACGCAAACCTGCCCCCGGGCGCTGTGCTCAAGGCCAGTTTCAAAGTCATGTCGGTCTCTCCTCACAGCTTCCAAATCCTTGATGCAAAAACCACAGGCAAAAAGAGAGACTATCTTATATAATAAAGAGCTAATATGCAAATGGTCGTCACACCCTCACGCAGTCACGCCAGAACGGCTCAGACACTCAACACTGGGGAGAGGAGAAAGGAGACCAGCCAGGCTGTGCCCGGGAGAGGGACAAGCCATCCACCCCATGGTCCCAGGTGCCCATGCCTGCGGCTGCGGCCAGGGCGAAGCCACCCGCCCACAGTCCCCTGTGGCTGTGGCTGGCCCAGGCGAAGCCAGAGGGAGGGCAGCCTGGGTCCCGGGTGCGGGGCGAGGCAGAGGCAGTTAGGGGTGATCAGGCAGGAAGGGGAGCAGTTAAAGGCAATCAGGCAGGCAGGCGAGCAGTTAGGAGCCAGCGGTCCCAGATTGCGAGAGGCAGTTGGACATCCCCCGAGGGGTCCTGGATTGAAGAGGGTGCAGGCCAGGCTGAGGCACCCCCTCCCCACACCATGAATGAATTTTGTGCACTGGGCCTCTGGTAGTGATAACAACAAAGTGGACAGCCACGCGGAAGCCCGATGACACACATTGATTAGGGTAAAGCTCATTGTCAGTCCTCCGGCGATAATGCAATTTTCACCGTAAGCCGGACCCTCCTACATAAGCCCTTACGTCACTCACATGGAGCACAGACACAGCAGTAATGAAGTGAAACAGTAAAAAAACGTAAAAGAAAGAGAACAATCCCTGACCTTTACTTGTGTAAATAAATAATAAAAACATAAAGCACATGCTACATACGTCGAAATGACGGAACTTTTTTATTATAAATAAACTAGTAGCCCGGTGCACGAAATTCGTGCACTGGGGTTGGGGGGTGGGGGGGAAAGGCCCCTCAGTCTGGCCTTCACCCTCTCCAATCTGAGACCCCTCAGGGAATGTCCAACTACCTGTTTGTGCCCACACTTTTAACAGATAACAGCTCCATTGTTGTTTCTTTCTTATGCTTAAAATCATTGGAATTAGTAGGTATTCAAAGTGTGTATACATTTTGGGGGGACACCCTGTGTATCTCTAGTCAGCGGTGAAAGAAACCAACAGCAGGTTTGGAACCCCCAGACAGGGAACCTCGCTCACTCCCCACATGTCTCCCCACTTCACTTTCCACCTTCGTGGGCAGCAGGAGAATCAACGTTTTCTCTCATCAATTCGGAAAAACACGTTCTGTCACCTGCTGCCTGGCAGGAGTGCCCTAGGCCCCAAGCAAGCGAGGCTCAGTCAGGGCAGCCTTTGCTCATGGGTGCTGGCACCCAAAGTGCACATTCCTCCTCTACGGTCGCCCTGACTATCCCACTGTTTCACTGAGAGGACGGAATTCCTCTCCGCCTCTGGGTTCTTGATCTTGAACGCTGACCGAAGGCACCTCAGCGAGGGCAGCCCGTGCCCACCAGGTGTGTCTGTCTGCACCTGCTCCCGCCTCAGCACCTGCATTAACCCCCCAGAGGTGATCTCGTCGCTGCACTGGCCTCCGTGGGAACAGGGCATCACCACTCCGCACTCTCACTGTCATCTCACAGGCGTTCACCCTCAGCACCCAGAACACCCAGACACTCTCCAAAGGACGTGAGCACATCAGAGGAGATGTGTGCACATCCTGTGGGGGTGTTAGGCATGCCGGGTTGATGGAAGTGCGGTGGAGAGGCGGGGGGAACTTGTGCACGCCTTGGTTTGCAACTGTTGCAGGCGCGGGAGGGTGACAGTGTGCTGGGGGATGTGTACACCGGAGGCCTCTGGCTTTGCAGATCCGCAAACCCCCGTGGTGCGGCCAGGAGGATGTCAGTCTGGCCCGCCATGGTGGCTGTCCCTGCGATCCTGCACCTTCTGGGCCAGGAGGCGGATCTTGCGCAGCCACTCCTGGGCTCTGATGGCCTGCAGGCGTTACTTCAGCTCAGCCTGCAGGCTCTGCTTGGTGCGATCACAGCTGTCACCATAGTCATGTGGGGAGTACAGGCCGCCCTCCGCCGGCCTGCCTCCCCTGTCCAGAGGCTGTCTGCACTGCTCACCTGCCCAGAGTGACTGGGGCTGGGTGGAAGCCAGGCGTCCTGCCCTGCCCAACCCCGGCCGATCCGCCCCTGTGCAAGCAGCTGCCCCGCCCGGAAGGGTCACGGATCCAGGTCCTGGGACCATGGACAGCCTCAAGCACTGCCCCCCGCCTGGCAGGGTCACAGATCGGTCCCAGACTGCGGACAGCCTTGCCTGCTGCCACCCGCCTTCAGTATGCAAATTAGCCACCATCTTGTTGCTTCAGGGTGGGGGTCCCCTCTGGGGTTCCTGGCCAGCCTGGGTGAGGGGATGATGGCTGTTTGCAGCTGGTCACACCCCCTTCAGGGTGGGGGTCCCCACTGGGGTGCCTGGCCAGTCTGGGTGAGGGGCTGAGGGCCGTTTTCAGACTGGCGGGCAACTGAAGCTCCCAACTTCTCCTTTTTTTCTTTTATTCTGGGATTTATTTACCTTCTATGGCTGTCACTGGAGCTGAGAGCCGGCTTTAGCTCTGAGGCCCGGCTCCAGCTCTGATACCTCGGCTGCTAAAAGCAGGGATCTGGGTTTGTTTGGATTCTATAATTGAAACACTGTTGCAATCCTGCTGGCTGAAGCCTGGCTGGCTAAAAGCAGGTTTCTGGGGTTTGTTTAGCTTCTATACTTGCAACATTGTTTCTTAGAGTTGAGCTCAGAGGCCAGCAGCGGCAGGCGGGGAACCTTGGCTTCCTCCATCACTGGAGCAAGCAAGCCTCCTGTTCGCTTCAGCTGCCTGGCTGCCGGCCGCCATCTTGGTTGGCAGTTAATTTGCATATTGCCCTGATTAGCCCATGGGAAGTGTGTCAGAGCTACGATTAATTACCATGTTTGTCTATTATTAGATAGGATGGGAGATGGTGATGTGACCATGAAACGACGTTCGTCAAGTCCGACGTGACACAAGGACTGTCTCTACTTTGACTCATACGGATGTTAGGACTTGATTTTGGGCGACATCAGTGTCTGCCTGTCAAACAGGAAGCGGGTGGTTTATGGATGAACTTGTGGTGGTGATGGGTGACAAGGAAGATGATGGTGTGCTGAACAGACGGTGACCTCAATACTCGAAAGAACTGGGCTCTTTTGCAAGGTGATCAGTAGAAGCCAGAGCCGCAGGCTGGTCTGTGACAGGCCTTTGGGGCGGCAGAACCCAGACCCATAGCTCAGGGGAGGAAACCCACAGACCCCGTCACCCAGGGGCCTGACACCAGGGGACCCACAGCCCAGAGAGCAGCTGCTGGGCACACAGCCCAGAGCCCCAGGTTGGGTCCTGGGCCACAGGGTGAGGGGGTCCTGGGGCCACAGCAAGCATCGGGTAGCTTGGGGACTCCCAGCAGGTCTCCTGGTGGCCCCTGTGGAGAGAGGGGCCCTGTGGGCAGGGGCTGGGGGGCGCAGAGGGCCGGGCTGTAGCCCAGGTTGCTGGGGTGGGAGCCACAGGAGGAGCCTGGGGTGCTGGGGGCCCCCAAGGGAGCGGGAGGAGGGGGTCCCGGAGCAGCCGCTGAGGGACCTGGTGGTGGAGATGGGGAGCAGCTGAGGGTCTGAGTGTGGGTGTCACTCTGGATGGTGGTGTTTTTCCTCCGGCCGCGGGTATAGCCCATGAGGGGGGTGTCTCTGGCCCATGAGGGGCTGCAGCATCGCATTGCTGGGTGCACGTGTGGGACTCAGTGCTCCTCCTGGGATCGCAGTCACATTGGGGCCGTTGGCAGGCGTTGCATTTACGGTGGATGGTTCTGTGTGACCCCGAAGCCCAGGAGCTGCCGTGGCTGTGGACACGAATGCGCGTCCATGTGGCCAGGCCCGCGTCCCGGCGGGAACCTCGGGGCTCCCGAGTCGCTCCCCAGGGGCCCGCGACTGGCTGGCTGGTGGGTGATCTGCTCCGAGGGGAGCAGGTGACATCCCTTTCCTTCCGGTTCAATAGCTCAGAGGCTCGATTCCCAGCGTCTGGGAGCCTTCCCGGGAGGGTCCGTCTCGTCTCACGTGTTCCCTCTCTCCCCGGTGACCTGGTCCCCTGTTAGGGCAGCAGCGAGAGCGAGGACACCAGGCAGGTGGGTCTTACGGACACGATACTGTGGACGTGGCTCCTCCCACATTTTTTCTGTTTTCAAACCGAGCTCTGTGAAGCCACCTGGATGCTGGGCCAAGGGCACGGCTTCAGTTTTGCAGAATGAAGGCGCCGTGGAGACGTAACGTACAGTGTGTGGCTGGAGTGAACGGTGCTACCATGTTGCAGACTTGAGATTTGCTGAGAGAGTGATGGTGCGTGTTCCCACCACATCCACACACACGAACCGTAACCATGAGAAATGAAGGTGTTCGAATTAGTTTGATTTTGGTCAGATTTTCACAATCCATATCTACATCAAAACATGGTGCACCTTAAGCATTCACAGCGTTTACTTGTCACTCAAACTTAAAATAAAAGAGTCTTGCCCTGGACAGTGTGGCTCAATGGGTTGGGCTTTGTCCCAGGCACCAGGAAGTTGCCAGTTTGATTTCTGGTTGGGGCACTTGCCCAGGTTGTGGGCTCCATCCCCAGCAGGGGGCATGCAGGAGGCAGCCGATTGCTGTTTCTCTCTCACATTGATGTTTCTCTCTCTCTCTCCCTTCCTCTCGCTCAGAAAATCAATCTATATATATAAAAGCCCAAGCAACTGTTCAACCGTTCAACCAGTAGCTATGATGTGCACTGACCACCAGGGGGTAGATGCTCAATGCATAGGCATGGAAACATGAAACAGACTGATGAACCTCAGAGGGAAGGAGGGAGGGGGGAGGGTGGGAAGAGATTAACCAAAGGTCTTATATGCATACCAGAGGCTTGGTGGACAGATTCGTGCACCAGTGGGGTCCCTCAGCTTGGCCTGTGCCCTCTCTCAATCCGGGACCCCTCGGAGGATGTCGGACTGCCGATTTCGACAGGGGGACCCCACTAGTGCACGAATCTGTACACTGGGCCTCTAGTGAAACTATGAAAAAACTAAAAGATTCTTGAGGATAAAGCGTAAGGGTTCAGTGGGGAGATGCATTTATGAGACACACCCGGGCATTTAGTGGCCGTGTCTCCGTGGCTTCGGCCTCCTGTCCACGGATCCGGCTCCGGGAAGCTGTCTTCCTTCCCTTTGTCTCCAAACATAACAACTTCATCTGCATGGAGTTAACACAAATGTCCGAAGGATGTGTAACCCCCCAACCCCCCTGTCCCCCCAGCCCGGAACTGAATTAAGCCCGGATACACTGTTTGTTCTGTATCACAAACCTCCCCCATTCTATTTTGTACCTGGGCCATTGACCAACGCGTAAAAATAGACACATTTCTCACAAAAATGTCCCCTCTGGCCGTGTTTTGATCGCTCGGCGCCCTCTGAGCCGGGAACAAATGGGCTTTGATGTTTGAGCTGTTTTTCCAGCAGAATTGCCTCCGTCCTTGCAAGCTGCCACGTTGGACAGCCACCCACTGCTCTTCTCCAAGTTACCCGTGACCTTGTCACCGACATGCTGGGGGGCAAACGCCAAGTCCAGACAGAGATTCTCCTTCATCACGCTGAATTAATCACCAGCCGCAAAACACGCGCTTATCGCGCCCAGCGTGGTGAGAGGACTGGGAGTTCCGCCGTTGAATAACACTTTATTGGGCCACGTCACCCGGCTGGGTTCCTCCGTGTGCCGCGTGCAGGAATCACACCGCAGCCGTCGCTCCGCCCTAGGCTCCTGGCATTTTCCCCGGGGACCCTTCTGCTGAACTTCATGAGGTGGAGACACAGTGAAGGTTTCTCAATAAACGTATCAGCGAGGCGTCCACGTATGTTTTCCTATAAACTGTCCAGAAGCAACGGCTGAGCCCATGGACACAGTGGCTGCCTCGGCCCTGCCCCTCACTCCAGCACATCTGCACATACATGCCCGTGTCCCTCTGCCCCGGCCACCAGGGAATTCAGTGGCTGGGACCCACGTGGAGTGGGGGGGGGGCGGTCACCTCGGAGCATGAGAAGACAGGGTGACGGGAGAGGCCCGATCTGTGCCTCTGACCCACGGACAAACCAGGAAAACAGTCTGAGCTCATTTTCCTCCATTTGAGAAAAGTATGTTTTTTGCTTCAGCAAAACATTCAACCAAAATTATTAATAAAAAGTGAATTCAGATATTCTACTTTAAGAAAAGGAATCTTACTCATTATTATATAACTAGAGGCCTGGTGCATGAAATTCGTGCAAGGGGGGAGGGGGTCCCTCAGCCTGGCCTGTGCCCTCTCACAGTCTGGGACCCCTTGGGGGAGCTCCGCTCAGCCAGAAGCCGGGCTCGCTGCTCCTTAGCACTGCCATGGAGGTGGGAGAGGCTCCCTCCACCGCCGCTGTGTTCACCAGCCCTGAGCCCGGCTTCTGGCTGAGCAGAGCTCCCCCTGTGGGAGCACACTGATCACCAGAGAGCAGCTCCTGTGTTGAGTGTCTGCCCCCTGGTGGTCAGTGTGCGTCATAGCGACTGGTCGTTTCGCTGGTCCTTCTGCTGTTCGGTAGATTTGCATATTAGGGTTTTATTCTAGGAGGAACATGTCAACCAGGAAGGTGCGTTGTCACTGCTGTTGGGGGGCTGTGTACTCATGTGGTTGGCCTTAGATAGCTTTCCATCTTTAGGGGGGAGTTTGTCCTGGACACCACCACACTCTAGGTCACTGGTCAGCAAACCGCGGCTCACAAGCCACATGCGGCTCTTTGGCCCCTTCAGTGTGGCTCTTCCACAAAATACTGACTTCTGCGCATGTCCCACGAAGTTCCAATCGCACTGTACGTGCGTGCCCGCACGTGGTATTTTGTGGAAGAGCCACACTCAAGGGGCCAAAGAGCCGCATGTGGCTCGTGAGCAGTGGTTTGCTGACCACGGCTCTAGGTGGAGCCTTTCTCTTAATAAACCGTTGAGAAGGCTGGGCCATCCTTGCTCACAGCTGAGTATGGACCATGCAGCTCTGAGGACAGAGCCTGGAGGGCGCGGGACAACCTGGCTCTGTCGGCGAGGCCGGCACCGAGGCTGTTGCCACAGACGCCGAGTGTGGGCGTGAAATGTGGGGAAAACGCACCCCTCGCTTGAGGCCGTCACAGCAGGGAATGCTCCTACTGTTAAAACTGGCTGAGCGCCTGGCCGCCATCCCCGTTTTCAGTCTGTCCACATCCTCTGCTCTCGAATAGGCGCTGGAGCCCACAGACGGGGGCCCTCGCTCAGCCCCTGCGGGGCGCACCTGGCTCTTCGCGCCTGGCGCTGCCAACGAGACGCCGTTAACAGCATCCGGGGGACACTTCAGCTCTGCACTGACCGGCGGCGCTGCCTCCCCTCCCGTCCAGGTACCCTAACAGGAAGGCACTAACACGGCGTCGGCTGCTACCTGGAGACACAGCCGTTACAGAGAACACGCAATGCGTCCTAGTGCTCCTGGCCTTGGTCAGAAAGTGTGGATGGAAAGGGGCCGCGTGCTGACCGACAGGCTCAGGGGGGCCTGCGTGGCCGCCTGGCAAACTCAGAGACGGAAAGTGACCACAGGGCGGCCTGAGACGCAAACCTTTGAATTAAAAAGCCGTTGTGGGCCGTCGTGTCCTAGGCGGGTTCTTCCCTGGCAGAGGCCACCTTTCCCTTGGCTGAGCCTGTTGTCTTTCTGCGTCGATGATAACAAATGACATCTCGCTGGAATGTCAGGGTGACTTCCCTTTCCCCAGGCCCCCAAAGCCCAGGCACGGCTCTGCGAGGCCACGGCCCCTCGACAGTGAGTGAGCTGCTGACGGTTACTCCCCGGCACCCGCCTACGGGAAAGGGGCCTGTGCCCATCACTTCACTTTTCACCCAACCCCAGGGTCCTCCCCACCCCCAGAGCTTCACCTGCTCCCGCCTCCCTGTCGCCAGCGGATTTCACGAGCCGGCCTGCGTCTCCGCCTTCGATGTCACGTATAAAACACGGCGAGAAACGCGTTCTCCGGCGCATCATCCCATCCGTTGAGGTTCTGCTTCCCGGCAATTGTCGGCAGTTCTGCTCAAAGACACTCACAGACATTCTTACAGGTTTGGCTGTTTCTTACGTTGACATCCGGGTCCTCACACACCCCTGGGTGTAGGTTACGGAGTGCAGGGCCCTGGGGCCTGGGGAGCCTATAAACACGCACTCATCTCCTCGCCGCCCGCCCCGCCGCCCGCCCAGAGCCGCCACAAAGCAGGCAACACAGAAGACGTGGCCGCGTTCCTCCAGCTCAACCTAACCCCTTCCACAGGGAAACCCAGAGGAGCCGGCGTTTCACGGGCCACACAGGAAGGGCTCGTACAGCGCGACAGAACCACTTCATCCCCCGACGGCCCATTTCCTGTTCCTGCTCTTTTCCCAGGTGCCCCCTCGCTCCTCCCCGCCTTTCCTCGGCCGTGAAATGGTGGCCGTGCTTCTACAGAGGGAGAGAACAGGGTGATGAGAGGAAATGCGGGGGAGTCGCCACCATCGCCTCATAACATTTAAAATGCTCAAGAGTAAGCAGTCCAGCTCATGGCTTTTCATGATCCACGTTGGTCTCAGACATAATCTCCAACCGAGAGATATCATCCAATTTTACCCCAAAACGGAAGCCGACAGGAGGCAGCCAGCGCCGAGGCCTCCTCTCCCCGCGTCCCGAGGGCAGGAGTGGAGAGGGAGTTCTCCTCCGTATGTACCCGTGCCTCGGTTTCCTGCTGTGTGACAACAAATCCCCCCACGTCAGTGGCTGTCACAGTTCTATAGGTCAGAGGTCAGCCCGGCCTCACTGGGCTGCAGTCAGGAGCCGGTGGGGGTGAGGGCAGGGAGGGATTGGGGGGGGGGTCAGGGCTGCGCCCTCCCCACAGGCCCCGGGAAGCTCTCCTCCTCGCCCTTCACTCCTGGAGGCCACCTGGGCTCCCTGTCCCTCCCTCCCTCCACCTTCCAGGCCAATGGCAGGTCAGATCATTCTTTAAAACAGAAAAAAATATTTTTGAGAGTAAGAGGAAGGGAGAGTGAGAGAAACTTCGATGTGAGAGCAAGACATTGATTGGCTGCCTCCTGCACGTCTCCAAGGTGGGGGGGTGGTATGGAGCCCACAGCCCGGGCATGTACCCTGACCAGGACTCAGACGGACAGCCTTTCCATCCAGGGGCAATGCCCAACCCCTGGGCCACACCAGCCAGGGCTCAACCATTCTCATGTCCATTACCCTCACCTGTTCGCATGCCTCCATCCATCATTAAGGAGGCTTAGAATTCCATTGTCGCCCCCCTCCCCTGCCCACAGCACCTCCAGAGTTCCAGGCTGCCTGGTTCTCAGCTCTCATGCTGCCCACTGCCTGCCTCTGCCCCCTAAGGTAGCACAATCTCAAGCTCCAGGGCTTAGGGTCTGGATGTCTGCTGGGCCACGCCACCATCCACAGGCACTAGTCACTGAGCTCAGAGACACAGCTAGCCGGTGAACAGCAGCAGCTCACACATCGGGCGTGAACGGAGAGCCGTGTGAGGGCCACTCACAGGGTGAGTCAGCGGCAGGACAAGGGCCACGGCACACACGGTCACACCTGAGATTCCCTCACATCCCATCTCGTCTCCACTGGGGGTGGAGCCCACCACCCGGGCCTGTGCCCTGACCAGGAATTGAACCCTGATCTCCTGGTTCATAGGTCGATGCTCAACCCCTGAGCCACGCCGGCCGGGTGACACGAATACTTTTCCTATTTCCTCTAGAACACAAGAATGTTGGGAATTGTAAGGCCACTTATCTTTACCCCAATTCGTGCATTACTGTGTTTGGGGAATTTCTGTTTTTTAATTTCATGTAGGCTGATGCATGTGGATAGACTAGTACAGTGGTCGGAAAACTCATTAGTCAACAGAGCCAAATATCAACAGTACTTCTTCAAAATAGACTCGCCCAGGCCGAAAACTGACTTCTGCGCATGGGCCACGAAGTTTCAATCGCACTGTACACGTGTCCACACGTGGTATTTTGTGGAAGAGCCACACTCAAGGGGCCAAAGAGCCGCATGTGGCTTGCGAGCCACAGTTTGCCGACCATGGGACTAGTATATTTGTCCCTGTGTTTGTATGGGCAGTATTTTCTTAACTTTATCTAATATCTCTCTTTTATTTACGATTCCTTCCTTCCTACATCTTCTCACTATATTCTGGGATCATTTTGCTTTTGACACTTACTGTATACTAGAGGCCTGGTGCACAAAATTCGTGCAGGGGAGGGGGGTGTCCTTCAGCCCAGCCTGCACCCTCTCCAATCTGGGACCCCTCAGGGGATGTCTGACTGCTGCCTAAGGCCCGATCCCATAGGACATCCCTCTCACAATCTGGGACTGCTGGCTCCCAACCACTCGCCTGCCTGCCTATCTGATTGCCCCTAACCACTCCTCTGCCAGCCTGATTGACACCTAACTGCTCCCTGCCAGCCCGGTCGCCCCCAACTGCCCTCCTCTGCTGGCCTGGTCCCCTAACTGCCCTACCCTGCAGGCCATCTTTGACCACATGGGGGTGGCCATCTTGTGTGAGAGCATGATGGTCAATTTGCATATTACCTCCTTATTATATAGGATTTTAGTACAGGAAGGCTAGTGACAAATTCAGCTTTTGATTGTCTAAAATTGTTTGTATTTCCTCTTCAGTTCTGAAAAAAATACTCACTAGTCAAGTAGTCTAAAGCTTTCTTTCTTCAGAAATTGAGGCTGTTCATTGTCTACCTTCCCTTTTTTCTGTTTAAAACTCAGTTGTCGATCTGATGTGACTGTTTAAAAAGTAACTTGTATTTTCTCCCCCTCTGGTTGCTTTAAATTGTTCTCTCTCTTTCTCACTCACGGCGTGACTTGGTGCTGGCGTGGGCCTCCCCGCGTGTGTATCAGGCGCGGGGTTTGAACGGCTCGTAAATTTGTGAGTTGATGTTGTGCTTCTGTTTGGAAAAAAATCTCTCTGGGTCCATTTCTACTACACGCTGATTCTCTTGGACTTGTCAACATCGCAACTTGTCACTAGTTGTTAATTTTTCATTGAATATCACCCCCCCCCCCCACACACACACAAATACACACACACACACAAATACACATACACACACTCACACAAATACACTCACATAACACACACATACACACGCACACAAACACACACACAAACACACACACAAATACACTCACACACACTCACACAAATACACTCACACACACACACACTCACACAAATACACTCACACACACACTCACACAAATACACTCCCATAACACACACACACACACTCACACAAATACACTCACACACACACACACACTCACACAAATACACTCACATAACACACACACACACAAACACACACAAAAATACACTCACATAACACACACACACACATACACATATAAACACAATCTTGTTTTTGGGCTTCAACTGAAATTATGTCAGACTTTCCATAGTCTCTGAAGCTCCATTCAACATTTTAAAAAAATATCCTCGATTTTTTTATTTTGAATATTTTCTAGTGAACAGTCACTAATTGTCTCTCCAGCTGCATCTAAAATCCATCCTTCTGTTTTCCGAGTCTATCAGTTATAGCTACTTTAACATCTGTGTCTCATATTTCCATTTACTGAATCTCCTGCTGGTGTGTTTCGACTGCATGGCATGTGTATTGGATTCTGTAATTTCTTAACTCCTTGAAGTGCTCTTGCCTATCAGCCTGTCTCTATGTCTGTCTCATCTGTCCTTTCATCTACATCACAGCTAGATAGTCATCTGTATTTATGTAACTCCACCTGTTCATAAATCTGTCTTCATTTGCATTTATAGCTCATCTGTCTATGAGAAGGTGTTCTCTGAGGCTCTGCCTTCTGTTCAGCTTTTCTTTCGTGTGTAACCCTAACCATTCCCATCAAAGCAGACGTTTCCTTCTCTGCGCTGCCTGTGTAACTACCACCCAGCTGCTGCTTCATGCCCGAGGGCCCACGTCTTCTGAGGAAGTCGATCTCATTCCCGACTTTGAGATTTTAATCCATAAAAGCCTATCTATTCAAACAAGAGTCCAACGACTTACAGTTTGAGGTCCCACAAAATTTGTTCAAATCTCCAACTCCCTGGAATTTCACAACCTATTTCCAGTGCACGTGAACCTTTCCATAATATCGCTTTCACAGATCACAGTCAAAACCCCCGTGCGTGAACAACTAGCAACAGTACACGTAGCTGCTCATTAATTACTGTATTAGAGTATAATGACTCGGCGTTTCATACATCTTTGGAAGAGATTCCAGTGTCATTCATTCCATCCCCAGTGGAGAGCTCATCCATTAATTATGGAATTTTTGAGATAAAGTCTTTCCATCATATTTGGGGCCAGAGACGAGGTGAGAAGTTGATGGAGACCAGGGAGCGATGCATCGTTGCTGGTGAAGATAGAGCGGGTCGGAGACAGGCGCTGCTGGTGGGCCGGCCTGGGGGGGACTCAGTGCGACGCTCAGCGGCGGCTGGAGCCCCAGGCTGGTCGGTAGCAACAAGCCTGGGTGACCCTTGAAGGCGAGCCGGGGGGGCGGCAGAACCCGGACCCAGAGCTCCGGGAAGGGAGCCCACAGACCCCGTGACCCAGAGGCCTGATGCCAGGGGACCCGCAGCCCAGGGACCCAAGGCGGGTCGGCCCACAGGGACTGCAGAGTGAGGAGGTCCTGGGGCCACAGCTGGGGGGCTCCCAGCAGGTCTCCTGGCGGCCCCCGTGGAGAGAGGGGCCCTGTGGGCAGGGGTTGGGGGTGCAGGGGGCCGGGCTGTAGACCAGGTTGCTGGGGTGGGAGCCACAGGAGGAGCCGGGGGTGCGCAGGGGGCCCCTGTGGGAGCTGGAGAGGTTCCTGGAGCAGCTGCTGAGGGACATGGCGACGGAGAGGAGAGCAGGTCAGCGAGAAGAGTGTGAATGTCACCCTGGACCGTGCGTTTATATCCTCCCGGCCCCGGGCGTGGCCCCCCAGCATCATCGTCCCCACATTTGAAGTCCCCGTGTGAAGGCGCGTAACCGGCCGTTCCCTGGTGACTGCTGTGAACCAACCCTCGTCATCTGGCATTTATGGGGCTCATTGGGGTTTATGGCTCTCAGTCAGGGACTCGCATCCGCACGGACGCCACCGCCGTGTGTGATGGGCCCTCATCACAGGAAGTCCCTCCTGCGTCGTGTCCGTGAGCGCCTGGGCCCTGCCCGTGGGGCTGGGAGACGTTGTTTCTAGGGTGGAGACGGGAACGCAGTCACGGCCCTGAGTGTCGATGGCCAAGAGGCAGGGACCTGCTATGCGGGAGGAACCTTCTGAAGATCAGCCCTGGAAACAGCCAGTGCCCCTCAGGAGATGAGCGGATAGAAAGCTGTGGTGCGTCTACCAGGGGTGGGCAAACTTTTTGACTCGAGGGCCACAATGGGTTCTTAAACTGGACCGGAGGGCCGGAACAAAAGCATGGATGGAGTGTTTGTGTGAACTAATATACATTCAAAGGAAACATCATTACATAAAAGGGTACGGTCTTTTTTTTTTTTTTTAGTTTTATTCGTTTCAAACGGACTGGATCCAGCCCGTGGGCCGTAGTTTGCCCACAGCTGGTCTACACCGTGGAATACGATGCAGCAGTGAAAAGGGAGGGTCTCTCACACTGTGAGACAGCGTGGAGGGACCTGAGAGTGTTATGCTGAGTGACATAAGTCAGAGAAAGACAATATCACATGATCTCACTCGTATCTGGAATCTAATGAACAAAATGAACTGATGAGCAAAATAGATCCAGAGACACGGAAGCAAGATTCTCAGAGGGAAGGCGGGGAGGTGGGGTGGTGGGAGGTGATCACCAAAGACCTTGTGTGCATCTATGCATGGCCCATGGACACAGACAATAGGGTGCTGAAGGCCTGGGGCGGGGGGGGGGGGGCAGGCTGGAGGGGGTCAATGGGGGAAAAGGGATGAATGTAATACTTTCAACAATAAAGGTAAAAATATAATAAAATAAAACATAAGATAACGCATGTCCCGCTTGTAATACTTAGCATCGTGCCCGGTGCGTAGGAAACCTTATAAATGTCACCCGCTGTCATTGTGTTAACAGAGGAAATTGAGATTCCGCCACGTGTTTAGAATTAATCCCTAGACTCTCTGACCTCTTTTACCTGCACAATTTTAAAGAACAAGGATCGTTGTGAGGGTGTTTCTAGTCGCAGAGAGCTCCCCAGGGAGCTCACCTTCTCGGGGAAACGCCGTGCTCCGAAGGCCTGCAGCCCAGGCCGATCGCAAACTAGGATGTCATAGTGAAGATACCAACCGTGACATGTCTAGTGAGTGGAAATTTACATCCTACACCAAAAGGCAAACACAGTTTATAACTATAACGTGTTTTTTAAAAAGTATTATTGATTTTTAGAGAGAGGAAGGGAGAGGGAGAGGGAGTGAATAAGCAGGATCCGGTGCTCACGGCGTGGGTTTGGGCACCAGGAAGCTGTCTGGGGTTCGCTGTGCTACCCTCAGTGACTTTATTTACTTCTCGTGTGTGAACGGATCGGGAGACCCACAGTCAGGAGGCCAGCGAGGTTGGTGTGGGCAGAGGCGTCCGCCACCAGGACAGGCCTTTCCATTAAACCAAAGAGGGCAGGTGGCTCGGTGCTGCAGGCACAGGGGTCAGGCTGGGCTGGGCAGATGGGCACACGTGGGGCAGGTGACCAGCCCAGCCACCCGGCCTGGTGCCGGAGAGAGGCCAGCCTTCTCAGTCCCCCACCCCAAAGTGGGGCTCCCAGCTCACACCCCGCAAGGATGTGTCACAGCTGAACCCCCTCCCTCCGGGGAGGGTGCGGAAAGCAGCCGGTGGGGACGGACAAGGAGAGGCCCTGCAGGCCTCACGGGGGTGGAGCTGGAGGCCTGAGAGGGTGAGCAGGAGGGAGACGTGGACGTGTCTTAATTCTCTGTCGTGTTGGCATCCCTCCATTTCTAGAAGAAACAGAGATTTCCCTTCTCACAGTTCCCCAGGACCCATCCCGACAGTGCTCCCCCTCACGCTCAGCCTGCGCACACAGGCTCACGGAACGTTCCAGCAGCTCTGGACCCGCTCCGAGCTGTGGCAGCGACTGCCTTTGCCTCCGGGGACACGTTTACGAGCATCGCAAGCTGTTCACTAGCATCCTGCAAGGGGCGGTGACTCCCATGAGAAGCTGGCCTCGTCAGGGCGGGCGGGTGCTCCCGGCACCGACTCACGCCCCAGCCATCCTGATGTGTGCAGCCCGACGTGGGCGTGGCTGGGAAAAGCAAGGCCGTCTGGATGTTAAAAAGTCATTTCTCACAAAGCAGAGCCAACTGTTCATGAGAAGAGGGAAGTATCGCCGTCCAGATGGTGTAAGGAGCTGGCCTCATGGGCCCCGTGTGTGTTAATGTGAATGTAATAGCTGTCCATTCGCAGAGCGAGCGAGCGTGCGCTCCGCCGTGAGTCAGAGCGAGGGCCCCAGGACGGCCATGTGCCCTCCCACCTCACGGGGTTCTGCCCGGGAGAGAATCACAGAACAAAGGACGCGGGGGCTTTGGGATAAAGCAGGTTAATTCCAGGTCCTTACGGGCCCTTTTCAACGACAGCCCGAATCCCACTTCCCTGAGTTAAACCGAATGAAACACCAGACCCACAGGCAGGCAGATGAGCACAGACAAGATTGTCTCCCCCTCCTCCTCCTCCTTCTCCTCCTCCTCCTCCTCCTCCTCCTCCTCCTTCTTTCTCTCTCTCTCTCTCTCTCCATTAATCCAAGTATTTGTTCCTCTTTCTGGGGCAACACAGTAACACCGACTTCGCCCGCAGAAAGACCAGCCACATGGAGGTCCAGGCTGCTCCGAGCCGACGCTGCCGGGAGGGGGACCAGGCTGCCTCTCGGGGTGAATGACCTGCAGGTTCACCCGGGCCCATAGCAGCGGGTTCGCTGCCGTCTCGGCGGGCGGGTGTCGGGATCCGGGCTCTGCACGTGGAGGCCGTGGGTCCAGGGTTAGTTTTGCTCCGACCTCCCTGAGCCTCAGGAGGGACGCGGGAGCCGCTCTGCGACTTCACTTCTCTGCGTGGCTGACTGGCCACGAAGCCCCACGGAGCCCCAGCGCTCCACGTTCACGGCTGCAGGGGGCGCAGCCACTCCGGCAGCACGACTTCGGTTTAGTGTAATAATTGCAGCTGAGAACATACATGTCCTTCCCCCAAGAAACTAAACAAAACGAGAACCGTGAGTCGGTGTAGAGACGAAGCCGAGAATGGTGCCTACACCAGACAGACTCATGGGGAAGCTCGGGGAGATGGTTCTCGCCAACACTTCCATTCAAAGCCTCACGCATGGGGGTGAGGGGACCTTCCGGGCTCCCATCGCCTTCAAGGAGGCACCCCTCCATGCGACCCCCAGCTCAGGGCGCGGGAGCCATGCCTGTCACCGCGCAGGAAGCTGAACGTGTCACTAAGGAGCCTCCGTGCCCTCAGGCTCCATCCGTGACTGGCAGGAACCACGGGGGTTCGTCCAGGTCACACGGACACGGGGAAGGTCGCACTGATGGTGGAGACTTTGAACCTGGAGACCACTCGGACACGCAGGTGCAGAAACAGATGGACTGTGTGGAACAGTGACCACTGACCGTGAGGGTCGCCCAAGGAGGCAGGCGCAGGGCCAAGAGTAAAGAGCCATGAGGGGATTAGGGCACCTGGAAGCCAGATGGACTGAGCCCCCCGGGCACCAGCACCCCCGGACAGGGAGAGGCTGTAAGGATCTAGGGGGGCTTTTTCAGCAGGAATTCCCTGGGCGGGTCCGGATCCGGGGCAAGTCCCGAGGGGAAGTTACTGGTCTGAGCCAATGGAATGATCTAAGCCAGCGGTTCTCAACCTGTGGGTCGCGACCCCTTTGTGGGTCAAATGACCCTTTCACAGGGGTCGCCTAAGACCATCGGAAAACACATATATAACTACATATTGTTTTTGTGATTCATCACTCTGCTTTAATTATGTTCCATTTGTAACAATGAAAATACATCCTGCATATCAGATATTTACATGATGATTCATAACAGTAGCAACATGACAGTGATGAAGTAGCAACGGAAATAATATTATGGTTGGGGGTCACCACAACATGAGGAACTGCATTAAAGGGTCGTGGTATAAGGAAGGTTGAGAACCACTGCTGTAGGCAAAGAACGTCCTTGTGAAGTTGCCCAAAAGTTAGTTCCCGGGGGAGGGGCATCAACCCGGTTGTCTGATCAGCCCTGACGCTGGCCTCCTGGCACCCGGGGCCAAGGAAGGGTCTATGGGAGCCCCTGGGCCGGACGGGGCTCCCGGCCGCACAGAGACGCAGGGAGGGGCTTGGGGTTCAGCCGTGGAGGCCGCGCCAGATGATCCTGGGAAGGAAGTGAGCAGCGTCGCCCTAAGTGCCTCCTGGGGATTAAAGTGCAATTAGTACGTGAAGACGTGCTCAGTTCACGCTACGCAGCAGCCCACAGTCACTCTTCCATGAAACGGTGGGGCCGGGGGAGGGCCTGCCCGTCACACCCAGGCCGCACGGGTATATAAGGCGGACTCCCGACCACGACGTCCACACTCAGACCCTCTGCTGTCCTCGCTGACCTCCTCTCCGCTCCGCTCCACTCCGCCACCATGTCCCTCAGCGGCTGCTCCGGAAGCTTCTCCTCCCGCTCCCTCGGGGGCTCCCTGTGCACCCCAGGCCCCTCCTGTGGCTCCCACCCCAGCAACCTGGTCTACAGTCCTGCCCCCTGCACCCCCAGCCCCTGCCCGCAGAGCCCCTCTCTCCACAGGGGCCGCCAGGAGACCTGCCGGAAGCCACCCAGCTGCCCCACGCCCCGCTGTGGCCCGAGGACCCCCTCGCCCTGCCGTGGACTGAGGACCCCCTCACCCTGCCGTGGACTGAGGAC
The DNA here is from genome assembly GCF_964212035.1 of Myotis nattereri. Taxonomy (NCBI): domain Eukaryota; kingdom Metazoa; phylum Chordata; class Mammalia; order Chiroptera; family Vespertilionidae; genus Myotis; species Myotis nattereri. Next base: position 659,774 of record NC_138077.1, on the reverse strand, counting down.
CCCCTCACCCTGCCGTGGCCTGAGGACGCCCTCGCCCTGCCGTGGACTGAGGAGCCCCTCACCCTGCGGTCCCTGCAGGACCCCCTCACCCTGTGGTCCCTGCAAGACCCCCTCACCCTGCGGTCCCTGCAGGAACCCCTCACCCTGTGGTCCCTGCAGGAACCCCTCACCCTGCGGTCCCTGCAAGACCCCCTTGTCCTGCGGTCCCTGCAGGACCCCCTCACCCTGCGGTCCCTGCAGGAACCCCTCACCCTGTGGTCCCTGCAAGACCCCCTTGTCCTGCGGTCCCTGCAGGACCCCCTCACCCTGCGGTCCCTGCAAGACCCCTGCACCCTGCGGTCCCTGCAAGACCCCCTTGTCCTGCGGTCCCTGCAGGACCCCCTCACCCTGTGGTCCCTGCAAGACCCCCTTGTCCTGCGGTCCCTGCAGGACCCCCTCACCCTGCGGTCCCTGCAGGAACCCCTCACCCTGTGGTCCCTGCAGGACCCCCTTGTCCTGCGGTCCCTGCAGGACCCCCTCGCCCTGCGGGACCCGCCCTGAGGCTCTGGGCTGTGGGTCCCCTGGTGTCAGGTCCCTGGGTTACGGGGTCTGTGGGTCCCTCCCCTGAGCTGTGGGTCTGGAGGCTGCTGCCTGGGAGCGGCCAGTCCCCGTGCTGCCGGCCCACCAGTGGGTCATCCTGGCTGAGCACCCGCTGGGCTTCCAGCCCGTGAGCCTCGTCTCGCCCAGAGCTGCTGCCTGCTGCCCGGGGAGCTGACCCTCCCAGCGCCCGCTCCGGCCTCTCTCCGACTTCGTTTTCCTGCCAGATTAGCCCCTTTAAACCCGTGAAATCAACACCTGATCACAACCGAGTCCAGTGCCTGCGGCTCTGGAACAACTGATTGCGATTTGCGTAAATTCTCCTGATGAACTGGTGGAGGTCCCCGCCCTTTGCCCCAATAAACCCGCTCGCTCTGCATCGAATGCTGCCTCTCTTGTCGTTGTTTTTATTGGTTTTCAAAGTTTGGTTTGTGATCGGCCTGGGCTCAGGCCTTCGGAGCATGGTGTCTCACCCGGAGAAGGCACGAGGCTGGGGGGTGGGGGTCCCCTGGTCCCCCCTCTGCCTCACAGGTAAGGAGTCCGCTGTTCCCCACTGTCGACGCCGTAGATTTCATCCTGAGGGTCCGCCCGCACGGCGTCGGCCTCTCCCTGGGGCTCCGTGAGGGAACTGTACCCCACAGTTGCATTTGGTTTTGACTGTGCGTCTTCTGAGCCACGTTGAGTTAGCTTTTGTCCAGGGGTCAACTGGGTGAGGAAACACTTACAACATGTTGTGTAGACTATGTGAATAGAGCTACTCTCATGTTCAGAAAAGAGAAAATGTAAAATGCCAGGGGGTGGAAGGCCTCATGCTATCTCTACATATACGGGCAAGTGGGTGTTCAGTGTGAATGTGTGTGCGTATGTGTGTCGAGAGAGAGAGAGAGAGAGAGAGAGAGAGAGAGAGAGAGAGAGAGAGTCTTAAAGATTAAAACTGAGGAATGGAGTTATAGCGGGGAGTATGTTGGCTTTTTATAAAGATACTAGAGGTCCAGTGCACAAAATTTGTGCAGGGGGAGGGGGTCCCTCAGCCCAGCCTGCACCCTCTCCAATCCAGGACCCCTTGGGGGATGTCCGACTGCCAGTTTAGGCCTGATTGCGGCCCTAAACTGGCAGTCAGACATCCCTCTCACAATCCTGGACCGCTGGCTCCCAACTGCTCGCCTGCCTGCCTGGTTGCCCCTAACTGCCCCCCTTGCCAGCCTGGTCACCCCTAACTGCCCCCCCTGATGGCCTGATTGCCCCTCACTGCCTTTGTGTGCCTGCCTGGTCACCCCTAACTGCCCCCCTGCTGGCCTGGTCACCCCTTGCAGCCTGCTGTTCAGTTGTTTGGTCACCTCTCACTAACCCCCCTGCCAGCCTGGTCACAGGCAGCCATCTTTGTGATGGCATGAGGGTTAATTTGCATATTACCTCTTTATTGTATAGGATACACATTTATGAATTATAAAGTTATAGAATTATTATGTCCTGGGTAATTTTACTTGAACTTATTGAGTTTCTCAAGTAATAAAAGACAAGTGAATTACCCTCCACCCCTTTTTTTGGTGACTTCTGCACTGAGTTGGAGATATAATTAGATTAAAGTTTGCAATTGGTATGTTAGAGAGAGGAGAAGGGAGAGAGAAACAGGATCTGTTGCCTCCGATATGTGCCCAGACTGGGGATCGAACCTGCAACCCTCAGTGCATGGGATGCAGCCGCCACCTGAGCCCCCCCGCCAGGCTCTGATTAAATCACCTTCCACGTTGTAAACCTTATCACCTGCCTGGTGTCCCCGGGGCCTGCTGCTCCCGTGACAGGGAGAAGGAAGTAGACCCTTGTAAGGGATCCCTGGGATCCGCAACAGAACACATTCTGTGCTTATTGTTTGTTGAGTGAGTTTTGTGTCTCAGAGGCTCAATGAGGGGTCAGCACTCGGTTAGAGCTTTTCTGGAACATACCCAGTGAGGCCTCCCCGAGCGAGAGAACAGCCGCCAAGAGGAACTTTTACTCCAACGTGTGCTCTAAGCACGTGTGGATTTGCCTTCCCTGACTCCTTCTCGCTGCCTTTTTCCAACTGAGCCTGGAGAAGTGACCTCTTCCCCATGTAGTTGAGACACCCAGGGGCTAAGCAGGGGGGTAGGGCCGGGTCCTGGCACCCAGGGACCCAGCACACACAGCAGCAGGGGGGTGAGAGGACAGCGTCATCGGATGCTCCTCCTGGGTGCTCACCAGCCCCCGCCAGCTCCCTCGTCCTTCCTGTGCGCCTAGCACATGGGCTGACAAAATCGTCTTTTGGTTTAAACGCATTAAAGTCATTGCAGTGAAGTAAGATTTCTCACATCCGGAGAGTAATGATGACGAAGCCTGCATCACGGAGGGCGGAGCTGCTCATGGACGGTAGCGTCCAGGGCAGTCGCATTTCTATCAGCAAGACAGGGAGGTCCAGGCCTGAGCATTGCCACTAGCCCAGGAGGAGGGCGGCTCCCTCTTAGGCGACCTGGGAGAGAAAACGGGGACTAAAGAACCCGTTCAGGAAATGAAACGCCATGCGGGGGAGGAAGTCCAGGAAGCAACCGGAAAACCTCCTGGAGCTCGGAGCTTCTCACTTCAAACAAGGAAGGCCCCGCCCGACCAGGAGTGACCAGCAGAGGGGGAGGTTGAAGACTGACGTGCCCCCGAACGAAGGAAGGGGCGCAGCGACACAGAGGGTCCCCCTGGGGCGCCCGGGGAACGTCTGCCTTCCAGAGCGGCGGTCGCCAGCCTTTCGGACCTCACTGACCACCGGCTGGCGACCGCTGTTCTAGAGGAATTTTCTTAAAAATATATTTTTATTGATTTCAGAGAGGAGGGGAGAGGGAGAGAGATAGAAACATCAATGATGAGAGAGAGTCATGGGTCGGCTGCCTCCTGCACGCCCCACACTGGGGATCGAGCCCGCAACCCGGGCCTGTGCCCTGACCGGGAATCGAACAGTGACCTCCTGGTTCATAGGTCAACGCTCACCCATGAAGCCACCTGGCCGGGCACTGAGGGAAACTTTGCGGGGAGAGGCCGGACAATGAAACGGCGGGGGGGGGGGGGGGGGGAGGAGGCAGAGGTAGGGAGCACGTGGTAGGTTCGAATGCCTCAGGGCTCAGCTTTCCAGAGGACAATGTGGAGAGCAGATTTCAGGAGTCACACGGGATGAGGCAGTACTTCTGCATCCTTTCCCTCTATGCAGCCTTCCGTTTCTCCCCACTGCTCATTCCAGCTGTTTTCCCATTTACCTTGTCTTCCTTCTCTTTCCTCTCTCTCTGTCTCTATGATATTTTACCTCTTGTTACATCTGTTCCTTTTCTTTAAAATTCCTTATTGTTGCAGGTATTACTTATGTCCCCCCATCCCCTCCCCCCACCCCATCGTCCTCTCCCAGCTGCCTCCGCCCTCGAGCTCCTCCCTGCGTGTGGGCACCAGGGACACTGGGCCGGTGACCGAGCTGGTTGATGGGGACACCGAGTCCCATGTGGGGCTGGGGCTGCCATCGGCTCAGGACCCACGTGAGCAGGGCCCCCGGGCTGGTCCTTCACAACCTCCCAGCCCTCCTGCCCGCGGGGCACGGAGGGCCCTCAGCTCCTTCTTCTGCATTTAGCTCCCTAAAGAGGTTTTTGTTGCTGTTTGCCTTTTTCCGTTAATTCTCATCCAAGGATATGTTTTCCAGTGCTTTTTAGAGAGCGTAGAAGGGAGGGGGAGAGACCGAGAGAAACAGCCTTTGAGAGAGACACATCGATCGGTTGCTTCCCACACGTGCCCTGACCTCCGGGGAGCGAGCCTGCAACCCAGGTACACGCCCTCGACTGGAACCGAACCCGTGACCTTCCATTCCTCAGGCTGATACTCCGACCACTGAGAAAAACCAGCGAGGGCCGTCCTTCAATAGGTTTGCTGTTCAACTTCACACACGAGTTCTGTGAGAAATGCTGGTGGCTTAGAAAAGACCAAGACGTTTGTCTTTGAAGAGTTAGTTCATGTTGAGGGAAAGAAACACATTTTCTCGCATTAACGCGGCGTGAGGGGGGCTGTGCAGAGCGTAGGCAGAGGGCGGTCCAGGCAGCGGCACCGTCGCTGGGAGAATAGGACGCGGGGCTCGGGGAGGAGAGCGGCCAGGCATCTTATTAGCGTGTGATGTCTGGGAAGCCAGAGGGGAAAGACCGCATCAGGATGACAAGTGGGATTGCCCAGCCCCAAGGTGGAGAAACAGAGGCAGAGCGACACTGGTGGCCGGGGAGCCCGGGCTTTGTGTCCGGGGCGACAAGACGTCAAAGATTAAAAACAACGTTCACACTAATCCATGGGGCGGTTCTTGGGTGTGTGCTGTTCCTGGGGAGCAAAATTCAGGCACTTATTCATGTGACTGGGCCTCCCTCCATGGCCAGGAACCGTCTAATGGAACCCTAACGGGGGGCAGGGGGGCAGGCAGGGGGCGCAGAGCTCAGGTGTGCGGACTGTCCCTTGGGAGGGAATGTGAGTTAGTGTTCAAGTTCGAAATACTTTGTGTGGCTACTCAACAGGAAAGGCCCTGTCAGCCGGCCTTCCCACCCTGCGTGGGCTTTCCCTGCCCTGTCCCCCAGGGGTCTCTGATCCATCCATCCATCCATCCATCCATCCATCCACCCATCCACCCATCCATCTACCCATCCATCCATCCATCCATCCATCCATCCATCCATCCACCCATCCATCTACCTATCCATCCATCCATCCATCCACCCACCCACCCACCCATCCATCTACCCATCCATCCATCTACCCATCCTTCCATCCATCCATCCACCCACCCATCCATCTACCCATCCATCCATCCATCCATCCACCCATCCATCTATCCATCCATCTATCCATCTCTCTATCATCTCTCTATTGTCTATTATCTATCTATCTATCTATCTATCTATCTATCTATCTCTCTATCTATCTATCTATCTCTCTATCTACCTATCATCTCTCTATTGTCTATTTATCCATCTACCTACTTATCTATTTATTGTCTATCTATCATCTATCTGTTGTCTATCTATCTATCTATCTATCTATCTATCTATCTATCCATCCATCTACCTATCTATGTATTGTCTATCTATCCATCTACCATCTCTCTATCTTTCATCTATCATCATCTATCTAATATCTATCATCTATCATCTCTCTATCTGTTGTCTGTCTGTCTATCTATCCATCCATCTACCTACCTATCTATGTATTGTCTATCTATCCACCTATCATCTCTCTATCTGTTCTATCTATCTATCTATCTATCTATCTATCTATCTATCTATTTATCATCCCTCTATCTTTCATCTCTCTATCATCTATCTAATATCTATCATCTATTTAGACATTTCTTTCACACTGCGCTCCTTTGGGCACTGTTATCTCTGCCTTTAACTCGGGTGCCTCTAGCAGCGTCTGTCTGCTCTGCAACCACCACATCCCTCTATGCAGTTAACTGAGGCTCCTTCGATGTAGTGCCCACCTCACAGAAGATGAAAGGGTGACCCCCTGTGACCTTGCTTTGGAACTTTCTATTTGCTCAGCAGTTTTCAATGTGCAACTTCCAATGTGCTTGAAGAAAATAATTTGGTATTTATTTTCCTGCTTCTAAGCGCAGCCCTGAGGGGCCATTAAAATGTTACGCACTACAAATCTGATAGTAGGTGACTTTCCGACAGCACTCGGCTGGGAAGCTCATCTTCTCCGCTGATGTAATTGAAGCCCCTCATGGCGCGCCCGTCCCCCCGCTGCAGGGGCGCCGAGCAGAATTATTCAGCATGAACTCGTCGGATTCTGGCGGCGTACCGGGATGGTCAGTGCTGTGTTCCTTCACGCACCATTTATAGCCCACATTTGGCTGCTGCTGAACGTAAGAGCATGCTTTATGACACGGCGAGCCGCGCTGGGGACCAGGAAGAGGGTCGCAACAAAATACAGCACGGCGGGACGACGGACACCAGCTCCGTCCCAGCTCCCTGCAAACAACCGAGAGGCACAATTAACCCACAGCGACCGCGGCTGCTTGTCAGGCAACGCTGATCTGAAGGCCACGGCAACGCGGTCAACTGACTTCCAGCCGCAAAGCACATGAGAGCATGTTTATGAAGGCGTTCATCTATTGCAGTGGTTCTCAACCTTCCTAATGCCGTGACCCTTTAATACAGTTCCTCATGTTGTGGTGACCCCCAACCATAAAATTATTTTCGCTGCTACTTCATAACTGTCATGTTGCTACTGTTATGAATCGACATGTAAGTATCTGATATGCAGGATGTATTTTCATTGTTACAAATGGAACATCATTAAAGCATAGTGATTAATCACAAAAACAATATGTAATTATATATATGTGTTTTCCGACGGTCTTAGGTGACCCCTGTGAAAGGGTCGTTCGACCCCCAAAGGGGTTGCGACCCACAGGTTGTAAACCGCTGGTCTATTGGCTTGAAATTGGACAACACAGTCGGGAGACGTTCTTGGGAAAATTCCTGTCGCGGATGCGAAGTTGGCTGTGGCAAACGTCCCACCCACAGGGAGGGACTCTGCAGAGCCCTCCAGGCAGCAGAGGCCAGCCTGGCCCTTTGACACTGATAACAAACGGATCAGATGCTGCGATCACATCCTTTATCTGCTGGTTGGAAGCGTCTGCTCCGTCCAGGCCTGCTGGTCTACCTGCCTTGCCCTGTGGCTCCTCTTCTGTCAACATCTTCGTCTCCCCACTGACCTGTGTTCTCCAGGATCCACCAAGTCAGGCTGCTCTGTGACGACCCTCAAGAAAGCTGTGGCCCTGGCCGGTGTGGCTCAGTGGATGAGCATCAGCCTGCAGGCTGAAGGGTCCTGGGTTCAATCAGATGCCCAGGTTGTGGTCTCACTCCCCAGTAGGGGGTGTGCAGGAGGCAGCCAATCCATGATTCCCTCTCATCATTGATGTTTCTCTCTCTCCCTCTACCATCCTCTCTGAAATAAATGAAAACATATTTTAAAAAAGAAGCTGTGATGAGTCCCCAGCAGCCACAAGCCATCCCTTTCCTACAGGCTTGCGATTCCCACCATCGAACTCATCCCCCAGCTTCCTCCGGCCACACTGCTTCTCTCCCAGGGACGCCCTGTGAGCACAGACCAGCCCTCACGACTTGGCTCCCAGGAATCAGCTTGATGCCTCGTCGCACTTGGACGCAAAGTGCTGCTGCCCGTAACGCCCCCCACACCCCCCTTCCCCCACCCCCGCCCCCGGCTTCAGGAGCAGACCTGCCACTAGCCACTCAGTTTCATGCAGACACACGAGGCTGTCGCCATGACGCACTCGGAGAGGAGTCCAGGCTGGGAGACCAGCTTGGAGCTTCAGGCCAGACATGACGGGCAGCTACAGACAAGGGGATTCTGGGGTCCTTTCCTGGGAAAGGCCTAGTGCGAGTCCACAAACTCCCCTTGGACGGCACTGGGGCGCGTTCATGGCCCCTTACTTTTTTCAGCGTGGCTGGCTGTTGGCGGCTGCGTGCTATTTCTATTTGGACAATGACTGTGTGGACAGCTCTGGTGACTAATGTCGTGAGACACAGTGTAAACCAGCCGGGGCAGCGCACTGTCAGCAGAAAAGCCGACCGTCAGCAACGACTTCTCATCAGAGAGTGACAGCTCCCGTGGACAACACACTCGGAATTCAAACTAAGGCGCCGCGTGGACGCACAGGGCGCAGGGTGTAGTCGGTGGGTGAGCCGCGGCGGGGGCGCCAGGAGGAGCCTAAGTGACGGATTGGGCTGCCTGTGAGGCACTTACAGCCACTCCGCGTGTCCCCACGTTTCCACTTATTTCCCAGAGAGAGCGGCAGGCGTGCCTCCTGGGGCAGCGCCCTCACGGCCCCCAGCCCTCCGCCCTCCATGCGGCTCGCGGGGCCACCCACATGGGTCCCTCCAGCCCTCATGCTCCATCTAACAGATTGGACAAGTGGGACGAGGTGTTCCGTCCAACGAGCTTTATTTAGCATCAGCTGTGTCCCAGGCACGATTGAAATGCGACCGTTTTCTTTTTTGTGAATCCTCACCTGAGGGCATTTTCCCATTGATTTTCAGGGAGAAGGGAGAGGGAGAGACGGAGAGAAACATCGATGTGAGAGAAACACACCGATTGGTTGCCTCCTCCTCCTGCCCCGACCAGGGCCCAGGCCGGGGAGGCGCCTGCAGCCGAGGTACATGCCCTTGACCGGAATCGAACCCAGGACCCCTCAGTCCCAGGCGATGCTCCATCCACTGAGCCACACCGGCCAGGGCCATGGGGCCTTTTTCAAATGAAAACACAGCAGTGCAGCTGATAGAGAGAGCGGCCCAGCGTCCGGCAGGGAGATGCTGGCGCCCCGGACGCACACTGCGCCGACCTCCGTCCGGCCTGGGCGCCCGGCTGCTCCCCTTGGTCAGGATGCAGCTTAAACCTGACCGTCACCCAGGGTCTCTCCTTACTCCACGGCCTCCCCTGCCCGGCTTCTGGGCCTGTGACTGCCGACTCCCTACGTGGAAGGTTGCTCTCAGGGCACCAGGCCCCTTGCCCATCGTGCCCGACCAGCTGCGGGGCCTCGGGCTCGCTGGCGGGAGGCGGCCGGGCACGCGGCGGACAGCTCAGGCTGCTGGGTGATGGTGCAGGGCCCCATCCCGGGCCCCTCTTCCTGCCCCGGGACCCCCCGAGGCCTCCGTCTAGGCAGGGCCTCTGAAGCTCGCCCGTTGTGCCGTGCTCGTCACTGGCTGCTCCCTGCTGCGGATCCACCTTCTCTATTGAAGCCAATGGAACCGGTCCGTTGTAGAACCCAGTTTTTCCCATTTCAGAACGATGGTAGAACAAATAAGCTGCGTATTGTATAACCCCAGGCGTATCTAGAAGCAACACCTGAATCAAACACACGACTTCTTTCCGAGGTGCACCACGAAGGCACCACGCCAAGAAGAAGAAGGAAGAATCTGCCATTGCCATTCGTTTATTCCAGCTGAAGAGGCCGGATCATGTCGCCTTTCACCACCCAATTCGTTCTAGAAAACGATTTTCAGAGCCTTTGGCCTTGGAGACGGTGGAGCCTGCACCAGGACCGACAGGGCCCCGTGTGGTCAGGCCCCCGTCCGTCTGTCTGTCTGTCTCACCTGTCGCCTCTTCTCCCCGACCTCAGGGCTCGCTTTCTGACACAAGACCCTTCGCCGACTAACGCCTCTGCTCCGGCGCTGATTGGAGCCGACACCACCTGCTATCGTTTGAAGCTACACTGAGGACAGGGAGACCCCAGGTGTGGAATAACCGGGGTGGGGTGGGGGGGGGGGCGGATCATAACAGAACTGGCATAAGGTACTTAGGGAATTAAACCCGAGTTTGAAAGGCAACAGAGACTTTTAGAAAAACATAAATCCGTGGAAAGCAGCATGGAGATGGGCAAGAATCCTGTCTTGGGAGGCGCCCTGGGGCCTCCTGGAGAACAGAGGCTGCGGAGCTGGGTTACAGGGGCAGGGAAAGGAGGGGCCTGGCGCGTTCGGAGAAAACAGGGTCTGAGCGTCGACCTATGAACCGGGAGGTCCCGGTTCCATTCTGGTCAAGGACACAGGCCCGGGCTGCGGGCTCCGGCCTGTGTGGGGCGGGCAGGAGGCAGCCGATCCATGATTCTCTCTCATCACTGATGTTTATATATATCTCTCTCTCTCTCTCCCTTCCTCTCTGAAATCAATAAAAATATATTTAAAAAACACACCAAGATGTGCTGATGGGAGAGGGAAGGTGGGGTGAGGACGAGGGAGGTCACAGGTCCCCCCAGGGACCCTGCGTTCAGGCCTGCGTGGCCAGCGGACACAGCGGAGGATAGGGGATGAGCAGCAGGAAGTTTGGCTGGAGATGCTCTGAGGGTGGGTGGGCCGCTGCTGGGGTTCCGGTTCCTGTGAAATGTCCACAGGGTCCGAGCATCAAGCAAACGTGTGGAGACGGGATCAGGTCGACGCTACTTAGGGCCATACCACCACCCATCTCCCAGCTTGCCCAGAATTATCTACCGAGCAACAACCATTTGGCTGACTGTTCTCGAGCTGAGAACTCAGTGTTTAGTCAGAAAGAATGAATTCACGCCCCCCTTGGAGACTAGGCCGGAGAGAGGCCGCTCAGAGTGGGTCCAGACCAGCAAGTCAACGATGTGGCCACACCTATGACCCTGTCAAGCTGAGGTTTTTAATCACATGAGATTTTTAATTGATTTTTCTTTAGAGAGAGAGGAATGGAGAGGGAGAGAGGGGGGGAGGGAGAGAAACATCGATGTGAGAGTGAAACATCCATCGGCTGCACACACATCCCTTCTCCCTCCCCCCCCACTGGGGGTCAAGCCTGAAACCTGGGCACGCGGCCCGACCGGGAATGGAACTGGCAGCCTTCCTGTGTGCACGGGACGAAGCTCAGCCCACCGAGTGCCCGGCCGGCCGGGAGGCTCCCTCATGGAGGAGGACTGGCCCGGGTTTATTGCCGATAAACTTCCCTCACGGGCCGGCTTGGTTACGCGTCACTGCGCCGGTCCGCAGAACGATTTAAGAACAGACGTTACAAAAGCACAGACTTCAGTGCACGAAGCACAGAGGCCACCACAGGGAGGGAGCTCCCCAGGGGATGTGGCTGGAAAGCGAGGAAAAGCTTAATTATCTTAATTACCCAGGAAGGCCGCCCATTCCCGCGGAGAAAGCAGCGTGTCCTTGTGGCAGGAGACGCCAGGGAGAGTTTAATTGTGGGCAGAGGCGAGTGGGGGGAAGGGGTGCCAGTGGCTCACAGACGTGGGCGGGGCGCCTGCAGCTGTGAATCAGGAGGCTCTGGGCGTCCGGTGTGATGGGAAGAGGATGGGAAGGTCCCACCAGGAGCGGGAGGGGCCGCCCTTCCTTTCAGGTGCTCAGGGGGCAGAGAGAGCAAAGCCGGGGGGACTGGGAAAGGAGCCAGGCCACATGGAACCTTCGGGGTCCCACCAGGAGATTCCCCCAGGAGGGTCCCCATCAGACCCGCTGAGCCCATGTGACTTGGGGACGTTTTTAATTGTCAGTGTGTGTGTGTGTGTGTGTGAGAGAGAGAGAGAGAGAGAGAGAGAGAGAGAGAGAGAGAGAAAGTTCCATTTCTTTAAAACAATTTCTTACTGATTTCAGCGAGGAAGGGGGAGGGAGAGAGAGATAGAAACATCAATGATGAGAGATAGAAACATCAATCATGGATCGGCTGCCTCCTGCACACCCCACACTGGGGATCGAGCCCGCAACCTGAGCCTGTGCCCTGACTGGGAATCCGACCGTGACCTCCTGGTTCATAGGTCGAAGCTTAACCACTGAGCCAGGCGGCTGTGCTAAAAGTTCAAGTTCACAGACAGAAGTTCCACACCCTAGTGAGCACTCCAGGTGAGTGGTAAGCAGCGGGGTGCCCGGGTCTGGAATTTAACTGGAAGTGTGCGCTGGGAATACACGTTCGAACGCGTAGGCTGTGGGCCGTGTTTTAAGCCAGGAAGGGAGGAGCCTCCCGTGGAGAAATGTGGTTTCTGGGAGGGCGAGGATCTCCCCGCACGCTCCTGGGCTCCTCGGCCTCACCAGCAATAACACCGACAGGAGACCAGATGAGCAGCCCACACAGCGCAACCCGCGTGTCCAGGTCCGACAGGACGACGCTCGCCGACACGCTGAGCCAGCCGGCTTTGCATCCCTTTCGACGAAGAAATAACACATCTGTGGCGGACGAAACACATGGACTCCCCGATGAACTGAACATAAACGAGTCACCCCAGCCACGCCCACGGCGTTCCGCAGCCTCGAGTCACTGGACCGTGGCCAGGGCGTGTCAGACCGTGCGACACGGAGAGCAGCATGGGGACTGGCAGGTGACACAGCGAGACGGTGGGCAAAGTGGCTGTACAGCCTCCAGAGCACCCCGTCTTTCCAGGTGGAGGGGGCTACGCTGTCCTGGGGGCGACACTGTGGAAACGTCTGGATGGACGGCGGCGACCGTGTGTCTAAAGCCGAAAACGGGGCTGTCACAGTGGCCGTGAGGGAGCTGCTGGGATGGGGAGGGATGGGTCAGGGCCCGGGGCGGCTTCGCGCGGGGTGAGCGGGGTCAGGCACCAGGGTCCCTGCCCGCACTGAGCCAGTGGTGGTCACTTGGGCCAGATATTTAATCATGAAAGAGATTTACGCTCACTTGCTGTTTTACGAATGGGAACTTTAAAATTTAAAAAAGATGTTCCCACGCATGCGTTTCTTTAGATGGTGTGAGGATGAACGTTAATGACGTGACGCATTCCTTCATTCCACAAGGAATCGGCAGCACCCGCTGTGGGCCAGGCAGTGGGTCAAAGAAGACCAAGCCCTGAGGCTGACCCTGAGGCACTGCCATGTTCCAGCTATTTCCACACACGTGACTTTTCTGTGTTCAAAGAGCTGAAGTCTTCGTCTGCATGACCCACATCAAAAGATCCCTTCCAATTGCTCCAAGGTGTGTGTGTGCCTGTGTGCATGTGCATGTACATGCATGTGTGTATGTGTGCATGCATGTGCGTCTGTGCATGTGTGTGCATGCCTGAGTATGTATATGCAGGTGTGTGTCTGTGTGTATACATATGTGTGTGCATACATGTGTATGTGTGTGTGCATGTGTGTGTGCGTGCATGTGTGGCTGTGTATATGTATGTGTGTGCTTCTGTGCATGTGTGTGCATGCCTGTGAGTGCCTGTGTGTATGCATGTGTGCAGATGTGTATATGTGTGCGTGTGTGCATGCCTGTAAGTGCCTGTGTGTATGTGTGTGCATGTCTGTGCCTGTATGCGTATGTGTACCTGTGAGTGCCTGTGTGTATGCATGTGCCTGTGTGTGTATGTGTGCATTTTAGTGCCTGTGTGTATGTATGTGCTTGTGCATCATGTGCCTGTATGTGTATGTGTGCATGTGCCTGTGTGTCACCCAGATGGAGAGCTGATGAGACTCTGAAACCCTCTTGGCGGGCAGGTGGAGCTCGGGGGGGATGAACACCTGCCAGGTGTGAGGCTGTGACGCCGGCTTTGGGTAGGAGAAGGGTTTGCAGGCGTGCGCAATGCATCTGGTAGAATTTTGTAAGCGAAGCAACACAGACAGACAATTCCACTGGCGCCAGGTGAGCAGATTCTCTAAGACCCAGAAAATGCAATCATCTCTGAAGCAAATAGAAAAGATCAAACGACACGAATAGCGCCTTGGCTTCCAGTTTCTAAAAGCCCTTCAAGCAGAAGTCGGGTGTGACACGTGGGGGAAGACACCTCTGACTCCAGGACGCGTCTCTATGCGGGTGGGTTTCTATGGCGACGAGGATCCGGTTCCACTGGACCTGCAGGCAGGCTGTGCTGAGAGCCGCTCCGCTGGGGTGAGAGGAATCGGCTAAGGGGTCCCACTCCCACCGCAGCGGGGCTGGCAAAGGGGACGCCCAGGCAGAGTGCAAGTGTCTGCAAAGGGACTGCACAGGCCGTCCCCTCGCCCAGGGTGCATCCCCAGGGTGCAGCCGCGTCGGCAGTGACCCCGGGCAGCCTAAGCCTTTTCCCGGAATCCTCGGCCCCGGGCTGGGGCGGGGGCGGGCGGGGGGCAGGCCTGGCCTCGGATGACTGGCTACATGGAGGACAAACAGAAGAGCTGGCAGCAACGTCTCCGTGCGACTCTGAACACGAAAACATAACTGAAGGCCCGAGAGGCCGTCCCCTCCGCGGCTGCACTGGGGTGGCCTAAGGGGGGCTCGCCGGCTGGCACGGCACGTCCATGCGATGCCCGCGGGGAGGCCTCTCTCCCCGGCGCGCTGCTCAGCGGCTCTGAGGGCAGAAGACACGCTCTCCGCTGGCAGCGCAGTGTGGCCGCGGCCGTGGAGCGGACACGCCGGGCCCTGACCCGGCTCTGAGGGCGGGAGACACGCTCTCCGCTGGCAGCGCACAGTGTGGCCGCGCCCGGACCCGGCGGAAAGGCCCATCGCAGACGCGGCTGGGGAACTAAACGCGGCCACAGCCTCCCGGGCTCACCCAGGAGCCGCTCCACAGAACATACGTGACCCCGGAGGAGGGAGGGCTCATGGCGGTGGGCGTCCGTGGCCGGTCGCGAGGTTCACGCTCATTTCGAAACCCCCGAGCCCAGCTCAGGGCGGGGGGGGGGGGGGGGGCGGGGGTCTCATGACCAAGGTCTCTGAGGGCAAAGCACACCCACCCTCTAGAGCAGCGTCCTCACCCCGGCTGCACATTAGAATCCCCTGGGAATCTTTTAAATCCTGATTTCTGGGCCTCATCCTCCGGAAGTTCTGTGTCTTTGTGATGGGGTGGGGCCACAACATGAATAACACAGAAACAGAATTTCCAGAGGATGGGCCAGAAATCAGGATTTTAAAGATTCCCGGGTGATTGTCATGTGCAGCCGAGGGTGAGAACCGCTGATCTACAGAGAGAGAAGCGGAGAGGCGGCTACAAGCAAATAATGAGACAGCAGTTACGCCCGGAGTGTGTGCAGTTACAATTACAGCCCAGGGTTATGAGCGACTTTCCCGAGGAGACTCACACAGCACAGCACGGGGAGGGCACAGCAGGGGGAGGGCACAGCAGGGGGAGGGCACAGCAGGGGGAGGGCACAGCAGGGGGAGGGCACAGCAGGGGGAGGGCACAGCACGGGGAGGGCACAGCAGGGGGAGGGCACAGCACGGGGAGGGCACAGCACGGGGAGGGCACAGCAGGGGGAGGGCACAGCACGGGGAGGGCACAGCAGGGGGAGGGCACAGCAGGGGGAGGGCACAGCAGGGGGAGGGCACAGCACGGGGAGGGCACAGCAGGGGGAGGGCACAGCACGGGGAGGGCACAGCAGGGGGAGGGCACAGCAGGGGGAGGGCACAGCAGGGGGAGGGCACAGCAGGGGGAGGGCACAGCAGGGGGAGTCTCTGTCTGTCCCAGGAGGGACATCTGAGCAGCATCCCTCTCGCTGTCCCTCACCAACCTCCTCTCCTGTCCTCTGTCACCAGGCCCCACAGCGGCTGCTCTGGGACCCTCTCCTCCCGCTCCCTCGGGGACCCCTTTAGCCCCCAGGCTCCTCCTGTGGCTCCCACCCCAGCAACCTGGGCTACAGCCCTGCCCTCTGCACCCCCAGGACCTGCCCACAGGGCCCCCTCTCTCCACAGGGGCCGCCAGGAGACCTGCTGGGAGCTCCCCAGCTGCCGACGCCCTGCTGTGGCCCCCAGGATCCCCTCGCCCTGTGGTCCCTGCAGGACCCGCCCTGGGCTCTGGGCTGTGGGTCCCCTGGCGTCAGGCCCCTGGGTGGCGGCTCTGTGGGTTCCCTCCCCTGAGCTATGGGTCCGGATTCTGCCGCCCCAACGGCTTGGCCTCCAGCGGCTGCCGATCATCCTGTCACAGCCCAGCCTGCGGCTCTGGCTTCTAGTCCCCACCAGCTTCTTAAGGCCCCTCCTCATCTGTAACCTCACCATCCTCCTCCTCAAAGTCAGAGGCAGCTCTTGCCCGGCCCGTGGGATAAAGAAATAAAAGTCCTCGCAGTGTCAGCAGCACAGACCGCAGAGTCCAGCTCTGTGTTCACCCCCCCCCGCCCCCCGCCCCCCCTTACTTCTCTACTTAAAAATGGAGCCACAGGCCCGGCCGGCGGGCTCAGGGGCTGAGTGTGGACCGACGAGCCAGGAGGTCAGGGTTCGATGCCCGGTCAGGGCACAGGCCCGGGTGTGGGTGTGGTCCCCTGTTGGGGTGCATGTGGAGGCAGCCGATCGATGTTTCTCTCTCCTTTCCCTTCTTCTTTCTCTAAAATGAATAAAAGTACCATCAGGTGAAATTTTAAAAAATTATTTAAAAGTTGCTGCTTGTGAGATTTAATTTGAAGTGTCACCGTCTGAGCAGCTCTTGTGTTCGTTGACCTTTGTCCGTCCGCACTGCACACAGGGGAGCCTCGTCCAACAGGAGCCGACGTGCCATGAACCCCAACAAAAGTCAATCAATAAACGAGGAAACTGGGGTCCCCGGGTCCCTGATGCCCGTGACACCCCCAGGCCCTTCTTGGGCGGGGGGAGCCCTGTTCAGATGAGCTAGCGTCACCCATGCCCTCCACCTGCTCGTTGTCGTCATGAACAGTGACCGAGCGCCACCGCGGGCCTGTGGTCACGCTGCCACGCCCACGGAGGACCAGAGAGCCCCAAAGCTCCCGCACTGGGTCCCCCAGGATGGGAGACTCATGCCCCTCGGAGGCAGGTCAGAGGAGGTGCCTCCAGGGACGGAGCAGAAGGCGGTGTGACCACAACCACCCCGGCTCCACCCCCAGGACGTGGGGGACATGGAGGAGGGGGGGGCGAGGATGGGGCTGCAGCGCTCAGCGGGCCCAGGGCCTGCGCGTCACCCTTTTCTCTATTATTCACCCTCGAGGGCTGCACAGACGCTGCACGACCCTCCCCATTCCCTTGCTGTTTTCTGCTGCGGCCGTTTGAATTCACGTCTGACATCATCGAATCGCGCATAACCAAGCAGCAGAATTACTCAGAGGTAGTTCCCGGGACACATGATATCACCTGTGAGTGAGCCCTTTCATCACCGTTTTCTAAGAGAGTCTATTTGTTGCTGGACACAGGCACAGCGGCCACGGCCACGTCCGCGTCCCACATGCAGGTGGTGGCTGTGGTCGGAGCACTGTGGTTCTGAGGACCCGACCATGAGGGGTGCTTTCTGGGTGCAGCCCCGTGTCTGAGAAGGGCTGTGTGGCCCTGACTCGGTTTACAGAAGGTCCCATCGGCCGCTCCCCTCCACGCCGTCTTCCCGGACGGACGCAGGGGCTCTTGGCCAAGGGACACGTGTTTAGGCTCTTTATTCCCAGAGCGACTCTTGCATCCTACAGGCCCGTCCATGCAGGTGGTGGACACGTCAGCATCCGTGGCAACAGAGCCCACCCACTTGGTCTCTGGTCTGTCCTGTTGATGTGTCATCGGCGACCTTCATAGAGATTAGACGACCGGAGGAGGGTGCGGGTTTCACGCAGGAGGCAGAGCTGACAGATGAGTTTAATGTCCTCTGAACACCAAGGGACTCAGATTCTGAGGGAAATCACGGACGGTGGCCGTGGGATGATCTCCTGACCCTCTCGTCTAAACTCATTATCCTAAGAGGCACCCGGAGAGGCAGTACGGGTCCCAAGTCACAGGGAAGGAACAGAGGCCGCAGGCTGGACGCCAGGCTCCCCTGCTCTCCGCCCTCCATCCCCCATGGCTCTGCCCTGTGCCTACGCAATGGCTCCCTGGAGGGGAAGGGTTAGGGTATGAGTTAGCTCAGCTCCTTTGGTGTAAGTTTGGCTGATGAGACAAAACTAAGGTGAGGGGAGAAGGAACGCCTTGTGGGAGAGCTGGGCTGAACCCTGTTACTTCAGGGAGACTCTAGTTCTTAATTTTTTTAAGCTCCATGCAGTTGAGCAAGTGAGTCCAAGACCAGAATAGCCACTAATCACACATCAAAGCAATAGAAACTCTTCAATCTTATCACCGCCAGGGGCCGAGCTCCTGGGAGATGGAGACAGGCCAGCTGGACCTTGAACAGGGATGGAAACACCAGGCACCCTTAGAAGAATGGGATGTGCAGCAGGTTCCACGGCAGCAGGTACCATGGCAGCAGGTACCACGGCAGCAGGTACGACGAGAAAAGACACTGCTCATGTTGCCCTGCAGCTCTAGGTCAGCCCCAGGGAGGCTGCATGAAGATGGTGCACCCGATCGGAGAGAGTTGCTGCTTCTATGTATTTGTCACTCAGTATGTGGCTGGCAATCTTTTATGTAATTCTAGAGGCCGGGTGCATGAATTCGTGCACAGGTGGGGTCTGGCCTTCCTGCCCTAATCGGGGCTCATCAGGCTGGGCTGGTGTGGGGAGGGGCCACAGGTGGTTGGCAGGCCAGCCCCACCCCTGATCGGGGTGTTGGGGGCTGATTGGGGGTGGGGCCAGCTCTGGGAGGGGGCCTATTGGGGCCTGGATCAGGCTGGTTGGCTGCTGCAGTGCAAGTCATAGCCACGGGTCGTTAAGCAATTCTGGTGGTTCAGTTGTCCTGGTCGCTGGGCTTTTATATATATAGACTAGAGGCCTGGTGCATGAAATTCGTGCACTGGGGGGTGGGGGTCCCTCAGCCCAGCCTGTCCCCTCTCACAGTCTGGGAGCCCTCAGTGGATGTCCTACTGAGTGGGCCAAAGCCACAGTCTGGCAGCAGAAGCTCGGAGCAGACACCCCGTGTGTGTGTGTGTGTGTGTGTGTGTGTGTGTGTCCACTGTGGGCCTGCCCCCAGCCACACCGCGGAGGCTTGGAACAGGCACCCCTCTGTGTTGATCTCTCAGGCTCCTGGCTGTGCCTGTGTGTTGTTCTCTCTCTTGAGCGGCAGCCAGGGCAGGTGGGAAGCTTGGCTTCCTCCATCACTGGGGGCCACCCAAGCCTCCAGCTCCGTGGCCACTTGGCTTCTCCACTGCGGCCGCAGCCTCTTCAGTCTTCAGTCTTCACTCCGCGCCTATGTATGCAAATTAACTGCCATCTTTGTTGGGTTAATTTAGATATTCATCTGATTGGCTGGTGGGCGTAGCGGAGTGACACCAATTTGCATGCTCCTCTTTTATTAGTGCAGATAACCTCCCCTTTAATCAGCAACACAGTCTCATGAGATCCACAATTTTACTGTTTTCATTTCAAAAGTTAAGGAGCGAAGGCACAGACATTTAAGGGAAACATTCAAGGCCACAGTTTGTGTTTGTAGAACTTGGTTTAGAACCGTATATTTAATTGCTTGTTTATGATCATGCAATGGTTCTATGTCCTTGTAGGTAAATCTGCAGCGAATGCTGATATTCCACCCCCTGGTGGCTCAGAGGCGTCACTGCAGCTGTAATCACCTCAAGACCCGGAGAGACAGGGACTGGTCAACCTTTTAGTAGCGAAGCAACTGCCGCCCTAAGCAATCCCACTCCATTCCCACCATTTCCCAGGAGCGGCAGGAGGCAGCCGGCTTCGTGCCCATTGCTCAAGTGCCTGCAACGCTAACACTCAGCTTTCCGGAGTTTCACGAGAATGGCTGCCAGGTGACCAGTGGTCCAGCCCACGCCGTTCCCAACCCTAAGCCCAGGAACTCCCTCCATAAACCCAGCCAGAATCCGCAGTTACTCATCGTCACCATCGTGTGCTGAGGCACCTATTAACCCCCCACTCAGCGAGGCAGAATGTGCCATTAAGGCCTCGCCCCAAAGAGCAAGGAACTCACGGGGCGGCCTTGTTCCCGAACGCCAGGCCTGGCCCGGCTGGGTGGCATTTGGGGACGTGGAGTGGCGGGTACGCACTAATGTTCTGCACGCTGCGAGGTTAGTGGACGTCTGTCGCTGGAGAGCATGTGTGGGAGCCGCCTGGGGAGTGTCTGCCTCCGCCACCCCAGGTTTCTCAGCCGGACCCCGAGCGGCAGCGAGAAGCGCTGTCCTCATGCCCAGTAAAAGCTCTTCAGATGACGCCCACGGACAGGCAGCCTTTATTAAGGCCACTGACTCGGCCTGCGCCATGCTCACACGCGGCTGAACCTATTTTATTCTTATTTCACGAGGCGCTGGGAGGGAGGCGTGGAGACTTACGTATTTTCTCTAAGTGCGGCATCCCAGCCGGTGTGGGGCCCGGGTGCCAGTGCTGTGGAGTGGATGCCTTGTATATGCAACCATAACGTGAGGCCTCTGTACCCCACGCTCTAGCCACGAGCCTTTACCAGCACGCCACGGAGCTGTGACCGAGCACCAGCCGGGCCTGTGCACAGTGCTGGGGACATGGAGTGAGGAGGACACACGCCTCTTGTCTCTGTGGAGCGCACAGTGTGGCGGCAACGGCACAACGAGGAAATGAAACCCCACAAACTCAGATTAGTTCCACGAAGGAAAGACTTGGGCCCTGGGAGTGGGGTCTCTTTTCAGGTGGGGAATGATGGGAAGACACGGTGTGAGGGACGAGCAGAGAGGTGGGGAGCTCTGGACAGGGGGGCGGGGGGAGCTGAGGGAGGAGGCAGACAGACGGCGCACCTGCAGGGTCTGCAGAAGGAAAGGCCGTCCCAGCTCTGAGAGCGGCTCCAGGCCTGCGAGTGCACTGGGCGGGGGGAAAGGACGAGATTGGAGTCAGAAGAGCAGGGAGCAGCCGGGCCTGGCGCGCTGTGCAGGTGGGGAACGGGGCCTGTTCTGAGGTCAGTGAGGAGCCACTTAATACTTTGAGGCATGAGAGTGGGAAGCAGCAGTAGAAGCCTCTGTGCAGAGATCAGTCCGAACATGAAGGAGGATGAAGCGGGTTAGGGTCAGGGTCAGGGTCAGGGTTGTGGTTAGGGTCAGGGTTGGGTTAGGGTCAGGGTTGGGTTGTGGTTAGGATTAGGGTTAGGGTTAGGGTCAGGGTTGGGTTAGGGTCAGGGTTGTTGTTAGGGTCAGGGTTGGGTTAGGGTCAGGGTTGGGTTGTGGTTAGGATTAGGGTTAGGGTTAGGGTCAGGGTTGTGGTTAGGGTCAGGGTTGGGTTAGGGTCAGGGTTGGGTTGTGGTTAGGATTAGGGTTAGGGTTAGGGTCAGGGTTGGGTTAGGGTCAGGGTTGTTGTTAGGGTTAGGGTTACGGTCAGTGTTGGGTTAGGGTCAGGGTTGGGTTAGGGTCAGGGTTGGGTTGTGGTTAGGATTAGGGTTAGGGTTAGGGTTAGGGTCAGGGTTGGGTTAGGGTCAGGGTTGTTGTTAGGGTTAGGGTCAGGGTTGTGGTTAGGGTCAGGGTTGGGTTAGGGTCAGGGTTGGGTTGTGGTTAGGATTAGGGTTAGGGTTAGGGTTAGGGTCAGGGTTGGGTTAGGGTCAGGGTTGTTGTTAGGGTTAGGGTCAGGGTTGTGGTTAGGGTCAGGGTTGGGTTAGGGTCAGGGTTGTTGTTAGGGTTAGGGTCAGGGTTGTGGTTAGGGTCAGGGTTGGGTTAGGGTCAGGGTTGGGTTGTGGTTAGGATTAGGGTTAGGGTTAGGGTCAGGGTTGGGTTAGGGTCAGGGTTGTTGTTAGGGTTAGGGTCAGGGTTGTGGTTAGGGTCAGGGTTGGGTTAGGGTCAGGGTTGGGTTGTGGTTAGGATTAGGGTTAGGGTTAGGGTCAGGGTTGGGTTAGGGTCAGGGTTGTTGTTAGGGTTAGGGTCAGGGTTGTGGTTAGGGTCAGGGTTGGGTTAGGGTCAGGGTTGTGGTTAGGGTTAGGGTTAGGGTTAGGGTCAGGGTTGTGGTTAGGATTAGGGTTGTGGTTAGGGTCAGGGTTGGGTTAGGGTCAGGGTTAGGGTTGTGGTTAGGATTAGGGTTAGGGTTAGGGTCAGGGTTGGGTTAGGGTCAGGGTTGTTGTTAGGGTTAGGGTTAGGGTTGTGGTTAGGGTCAGGGTTGGGTTAGGGTCAGGGTTGGGTTGTGGTTAGGATTAGGGTTAGGGTTAGGGTCAGGGTTGGGTTAGGGTCAGGGTTGTTGTTAGGGTTAGGGTTAGGGTCAGGGTTGGGTTAGGGTCAGGGTTGGGTTAGGGTCAGGGTTAGATTTAGGGTCAGGGTCAGCGTTGGGTTAGGGTCAGGGTTGGGTTAGGGTCAGGGTTGGGTTAGGGTCAGGGTCAGGGTTGGGTTAGGGTCAGGGTTGGGTTGGGTTAGGGTCAGGGTTAGATTTAGGGTCAGGGTCAGCGTTGGGTTAGGGCAGTGGTCGGCTAACTACGGCCCCCTGAGTGTGGCTCTTCCACAAAATACCACGTGTGGGCGCACATGTGTAGTGTGATTGAAACTTCGTGGCCACACTCAAGGGGCCAAAGAGCCACATGTGGCTCGTGAGCCGCAGTTTGCCAACCACTGGGCTAGGGTCAGGGTCAGGGTTAGGTTAGGGTCAGGGTTGTGATTAGGGTTGTGTTTAAGGTTAGGGCTCGTGTTGTAATTTTCCTGTGGAGGGTGTAATGAGGTCTTTCATCACCCAGGAGAGGCACTATACACAGCCTCTTAGCCCTAAGTTACTCAGATATAACCTCTGAATTATGTAACATCCCTCTGCGACCGCATACCACGGGTCATTCTGTAAGAACTGTCCACGGCTCTTGCATATTTTTGGTTTCCTTCGTCCTAAGTAGGGAGACTATGGTGTTCCCCTCAGGGTGCCTGCTCCCCATGCAGGGCTGAGGCTGAGCGCAGCCACTGTCGATGGTGCCGTGAACAACATGCTGGCCCGTCCTGTGCTGTGAGGAGGGGGCTCTGCTTTGTGTCACCCATAATGTGATCAACGTAGGCGCCACCATCGCCCTGCGATCAAACCAGACACTGAATAAACAAAAACAAGCCGGTCTGAGCGGGCGTGGCTCAGGTCGCGGTCAGCCTGGGGGGCAGTGATGGAGGTGATGGAAGTAGCGCACTGCCTGGTGCCAGCACCTCAGAATGAGGAGTGGTCCGCGGCCATTCACTCTCCGACGGGGCGGTCGAGATGCGCTTTAGAAGGGAACCCAGCCTCCGCGCGAGGTGGGGACAGCGGTGAGAGAGGGCCGGTGCCCACGGGCAGGGCCGCACTGTGTTCTGGGGGGACGGCAGGCAGGAGTTTCACGGCCGCTCTCCGCTCACAGTCCGAGCCCCGGGCAGACCAGGGCCTGCGTGGGCCGAGGGTGGGCTCCACGGGGGTGATTTCTGGCCAAAGGTCCCTGGATGGGGTGACCGTGTTTTGCTAAGGGGCGTCTCTCCAAGCTCCAAGGCTGATGTTAACGTTTGCATGGCTGTCCCACCTCGTGTCGCATCGCCCACTGACCGGTCCGCAGAGCCGCCGCGACGGGGAGAGCAGGGGTGGCTGGTGCCGCCGGCACCGACGGTGGACAAACCTGCCCGGTGGGTCCTGAGTCCGCTGGGACGCCAGAGCCCTGTCAAGGCTGGACCAGCCCCTCTCTGACTCACACCACCGCCCTGCGAACCACACCCACTGCCATGAGCCGCCCTCACGGGCAGCGAGGAGGTGGGCGAGCCCAGCAGAGGCGCCGCCCAGGGTCCGCGTATATAACCTCCCGAGGGCAGAGCTCCCCTGCAGACCAGCATGGCCGGTCCGGGCCCGGGTCCGCACGGCCAACTCCAACCCAGACCTTCGCCGCCATGGCCCCGAGCCACAGCCCCGCGCTGAGGCGCGTCTACAAGGCGCCCCCTCTCGCTGCCATCGAGCACGACCCGCGCCCCGTGAGCCTGGACGGCGGACTGGTTCTGCCCAGCAGCTGCCACGGCAGGACCTGGCTCTTGGACCCCGCGGGCGAGGTCTGGGGTGGAACCAGAAGCGGCCGAGTGCCCGACCGCCCACGGGAGCCGAGCCCAGAGGCCACCGGCCTGCCCAAGGCCCGCCTCCCGGGAGCTGCCCAGGTGACTGGCGCCCATGCCGACCCCTGCGAGAGGCCCAGGGGCCCGTCGGGGCGCATCGCGGCCGAGTCCACATGCACGTCTGAGCCTCGCCCGGCAGGAAAGAGCCGGCCCCTGCGCTCTGCCGTCCAGGGCTGTCCACCTGGGGTGACCAAGCGCTGGCCCCCCGAGACTAATGTGTCCGAGGTTCCCCAGACTCTGGACCGTGAGTCCAGCCAGGGCCACACTCAGAGTCCCGACTCCCGGCCCCGCAGACCTCTCGTCTCGCTCACGCCGGGGCCACCGCTCCCGGGACCTTCTGCTGGTGCGTGTGAGCCAACCTGCTGCGTGACGGGGGGCTGGCAGCTGCCCGGGAAGTGAGGGGCGGGCGGCGGGGAGGGAGGGCACGCTCAGTGGGTGGATCGCTCCTGGGGCCTCGGGGAGCTTTTCTCTCTGAAAACAGACGCAGGTGCTCGGGCTGTAAGTGGTGAGCGTGTCTCCCACGGGGTCCAAACACATTGGTTTTCGGGGGGGGGGGGGGGAGGGGGACTTTCTGGTGCTGAGCTGGGACGGGAAACTCTGTTAATTACTTTAGTCACTAAGGGTCAGAGGTCAATCAAAGTTCAACCAGAGACTAACATGAGTCTGTGCCAAGTCACCATTACACCCACTGCTGCTTATTATCTACGTACACACTTAGCACTGAGTCATTAATAAAATAAAATAAAATAATAATATAATATAACACAATGTAAATAGAGTGCAACTAATGTCAGGAACCCACATGCTATTGGAGTTGAGACCTGTCGCCCCCCGGTCCTGTGACCCTCAGGGTCGGCTCTGCAGGAGCCGCCGTGCAGGGAACCGTCAGAACCGATGCCCGCGGCACGCGCTGTCCTCCTCCGCGTTCTCTGCTGTGGCTCACACTCCGCCGGGTCACGGGGGGCTGACCCCTCGCTGGACACGGCAGAGCACTGTGGGTTCACAGCCGTGGACGCGGCAGCCCGCGGCCGCCGGGGCTCTTTGGGCACGAGGATGGGGGGCCGCATGGACGGCGCCTCTAGCCCCTGGCCTCCTCCTCTCACTCTGTCGTAAGCGGTTTGAGCTGGGAAATGTTCTTTGTATCAAATACATTGAATTAATGTAAAGTTACAAACTTCACCGTCAGGCTGTTATTTTCAGTCAGCGCTTTGTTGGGTTTTATAATATCGGGCTGTGTTGTTGTTTTTTCATGAGACGACAACAGTACAACTGTTTGGAGGGAAGAGGGCATGTGCCCTCACCCCGTTTGCACGTATGAAGGAGAATCCGGGACCGTGTTGAAGATGGGCACACGCCACTGTGAGGACCACAGACCACGAGTGACATGTGTGGGGCTGGACTGGCCGAGCGGCTGTGGGCTGCCCTCGGAGGGGCCCTCACGCTCCAGGGCGACCCTGTCAGCCGGGCTGGGCTTGGTCCCGGAAGGTGTCCACTCCCAGGTCAGCGGCCCCACACCCTCAGGAGGCCGAGGGCGGTTTGAGGGCCTAGATCAGTGATGGCGAACCTATGACACACGTGTCAGAGGTGACACGCGCACTCATTTTCTTCGGCTGATTTTTCTTTGTTCAATGGCATTTAAATCTATAAAATAAATATCAAAAATATAAGTCTTTGTTTTACTATCGTTGCAAATATCAACAAATTTCTCTATGTGACACGGCACCAGAGTTAAGTTAGGGTTTTTCAAAATGCTGACACGCCGAGCTCAGAAGGTTTGCCATCACTGGGCCTAGATATTCGTGGCGAAGGTGGACCGGCCACTTTGCATGGTTCTTTGGTGCTCCCTCATTTTTATCGGCTACATTCTCACGGAATCAGGCTTATTCCTCGTCCTGAGAGACCTTCCCGGGGCCTCGATCTGCAGCTGAGCGGGCACACCGGCGGAGCCGAGGCTGCAACTGGAGCAAGTGAGCGGCCGACTCGCACCCGGAGCCGCTGCTGGCACGCAGTCCCCCTGAGGAGGTCGTTCAACATGCTCCCTGCGCCAGCACCACACGCTTTAACCACCCCTGTGTGTGCAGTCACAGGCCGCGCTCAACACATAGGAAACCTCTATCGCAGCGGTTCTCAACCTGTGGGTCGTGACCCCTTTGGGGGTCGAACGACCCTTTCACAGGGGTCGCCTAAGACCATCGGAAAACACATCTATAATCACATGTTGTTTTTGTGATGAATCAGTGTGCTGTAATGATGTTCAATTTGTCACAATGAAATTGGGGGTCACCACAACCTGAGGAGCTGTATTAAAGGGCCGCGGCATCAGGAAGGTTGAGAACCACGCTCTATCGGATCCGAAGGCTGCCCTTCCGCTCACACTCTGTCAGACACGCTCATCGTCTGCAGAGGATGCGACCACCTTTCCGCGAAGGTCGGACCTGGTTTCTCTGAGCGCGAGGTCCGTGGGATGAGGGGGAGACTGTGCCCCTTGTTTCAGGGTCGTGGGTGCTTGTCTGTGGCTGAGAGCGGCCTGTTCCCTGATACCTAACCAACCAGCCGTGTTTAGCACTGCGGTTTCTTTGTGTGTGTTTTTTAGAAAAGTTTATTGGTTTTTAGAGAGAGAGGAAAGGAGAAGAGAGAAACATGCATGTGAGAGAGAACCATCGATGGGCTGCCTCCTGCACGCCCCACACTGGGGATTGCGCCCACAACCCAGGCCTGAGCCCGGACAGGGGATCGAACCAGCAACCTTTCCGTGTACCCAGGACGCCGCCCACCCACACAGCCACCGGCCAGGGCCAGCCCCACGGGGGTCAGAATGGGGTCTGCACTGGATGGCAATGCTCATTATTAGAAGCTTCTAGAAGCCACAGCACAGACGGGAGGAGCCCGACCCGTGGGTGCTCTGCCTGGAGCCTCACTGGGGTCACCTTCACTCAGTAACGACCCAGCCACAGCCTCTGCCTCTGCTTCTCGTCTAATGACTCACACGGGGACTCTGCTTAGCCAGGAGGGTGGCCGGCTCTGGAGGGAGCGCCCGCTGCCAGCCGGCACCCGTCCCAGCCACTGACCCCCCGGCCCCCGACCCCCGACCCCTCTCCCCTGTGTCCAGAACCTGCCACACCTGAGTCCCTGCTCCTCCCCCTGTATCCTCCCGCCCAGCAGCTGCCTCAGAACCTGGGCTGCGGGGACAGTGGCTGCTGTTGCCACACCTCACCCCCGGGCCCCCCCCCCCCGTCTGCCTCCCCGCCCCGTCCTAGCGGCTGCTGCCCCCTAGTGGCCGGCCTTGCTTCTCAACAAGCGACCGACACAACAGCCTTTATTTTTCTTAATTTTCACCTGAGGATATTTTCCCATTGATTGTTAGAGAGAGAGGGAGAGAGAGGGAGAAGCATCGATGTGAGAGAAGCACAGTGACTGGCTGCCTCCTGCACGCGCCCCGACCAGGGCCCGGCCAGGAGGACTGAGGTACAGGCCCTTGACCAGGATCGAACCCGGGACCCTTCAGGCCACAGGCTGACGCTCTGTCCACTGAGCCACACCCGTAGGGTCAGCTTTTCTTTTTTAAAAATTCATCTTTATTGTTGAAGTGTCACAGGTGTCCCCCTTGTCCCCCTCACGGGCCCCCCTCCCCGCCCCCCAGGCCTTCATCACACGACTGTGTGGGTCCATGGCCACCCACATATGCCTTTAAGTGCAACGGCTTTTGCCTCCGGGTTCCAGACCTTTAGACCTTGAGGTGTTTTGGGGAGCCCCTCCTCGTTGTCCGTTTCTAATAAAGGACCTCGACATTCCTCCCTGGCCGCGCCGGGAGAGGCGGCCAGCCTCGCAGAGACCAGCCTGAGGCCGTGCTGTTTGAAGGAAGAGTCTAGCTCGCCATCCGTCACTCCTCTCTCCAGACGTGCGGCTGTCTCCTCACGATTCCCATTCGCTCCCTTTTTCTCTCGTTTTCATGCCCTTTACGCCTTTGAGATGTGTTCACTGGGGCTTCAAATTGTTTCTTTAGCTTCTAATAACTGTGACGAATCTCCCCTAGCGACTCCCGTGTAAGGGCGTGCATTTGTCACAGTTACTTTGAGATTATTGCGATTATTGTGTCTAGAGTGAAGTTTCGGTTTCATTTAGCCATTGAGGGTGGAAACTGGCATGGAAAGCAGGGGATTCATCCCGGGGACCTCTAAGAGCGGAGCCTGAAATATTGGCGAGGAGAGAAATTCGATTCCAAAGCAGATGGAGAACAAAGAGGGGCAAAGCCGTCTTGGATGCAAGCCCGGAAGCACGTCTGTCAAATGAAACCAACAAGTCGCACGTCACCGAAATGGAAAGCGTCGGCTCTTCCAGACGTCACTCTGGCAGGAGCGGGAAGGCCACGCGGGCGGAGAAACGCCTGCAGATCCCGCGTCTGACGAAGAGGTTGCGTTTAAATGCTCGTCAAGAACTGAAGTCAACAGCAAGAAAACAAGCAACCGAGTCCAACAGGAGCAACACGCGGAGCAGGTTCTTCGCTGAAGATGACGTTCGGGTGGGAGACGAGCATGAGCGCCGCCCGCCGCATCGGCCGCCAGCAAACGAGAGCCTCGCCAAGCGCTGCCGCCCGGGACGGACGACGCGTTTCTGAAAGTCCGACCACACGTTGGGATGAGCCGCGGAGCCTGAGCGCTGGCGCCGCTGGCGGGAACACGCACGATGCAGTCACTCGGGGAAAATCTGATGTTTCCTCGAAACTCGCACACGGGCCCCTCCCAGGATCCACGCACTCACGTCACTCTTCGGCCTTGACCCACGAGAAACAAAGACACGTGTCCATCCGCACCCTGGCACACAGGTGCCCGTGGTATCTGTGTGTTAGTCGTTTCCAAAAAAGCTGCACACAACCCAGAGTCCATCAGCGTATGAACAAGCAAACCCCGGTGTCCACGTAGTGGACGTTACACAGCAGTACAGTGAACTGCTGCCGTGTGCTGCACGCCGGCCAATCTAAGCATAGGTACAGCGCGTGGGAGGGAAGGAAAGCCAGTGGATGCTGTATGACGTCATTAGGTCAAAGAAAACGTAAGGACAAGATCAGAAGTGGAAGCCGAAACCGGTGTGGCCCAATGGATAGAGCGTCGGCCTGTGGACTGAAAGGTCCCAGGTTTGATCCCGGTCAAGGGCATGTACCTGGGTTGCGGGCACATCCCCAGTAGGGGGTGTGCAGGAGGCAGCTGATCGATGTTTCTCATCGATGTTTCTAACTCTATCCCTCTCCCTTCCTCTGTAAAAAACCAATAAAATACATTTTTTAAAAAAATCAGAAGTGGAAGAAGGACCAGAGGCTGCTCAGGGAGGAGGGGAGGGGAGAGGGGAGCGGGGAGAAGGATGGAGGGAGGAACTGCCTGGGGCCGGTGATAAACATGTCAGCGTGATCTTTGGCCCACACCGATGTCAAAACTTATCCAATTTCACTCTTTAAATATATTTAGTGCCCTGGCTGGTGTGCTCAGTGGATAGAGCACCAGCCAGGGCACTAAAGGGTCCGAAGGGTCCCGGGTTCGATTCCAGTCAAGAGCATGGGCCTCGGTTGCAGGCTCATCCCCGGCCTGGGCCCTGGTCGAGGCTCATGCAGGAGGCAGCCAATCGATATTTCTGTCTTTCCCTCTCCCACTCTCTCTAAAAGTCAATGGAAAGATATCCTTGGGTGAGGATTAACCAAATTTACTATATATACCCCACATTCAAAGGCTGTTAAATCGCGTTGCTTACCCATATCTTCAGAAAAAACTCACTTCTACTGTCGTGGTAAACAGCCTGCTTCCCTATTTATCATGGTCTGGCCCTCTAGCAACTTCAGCGCGAAATTATAGCTAATTTGCCTACAAATGTCAGGTGGCATAATAATCTGGCCACTGAGTGTATATGTTCAGTTTAGTGCATGTCAGCGGTACCTCAGTAAACTGAGAGGAAACCGAGAGAGGAGAGACCTGTGGAGGTCAAAGGGACAGAGTCAAGGGCGTGACTGTGACATAGGAGGAGGGACGCCGCCAGCCCCTCCGTCTCCCATCAGGCAGACGGGACGTGCAATTAGTACAAACCGTCGCCGACATGGGGGGGCCGTGTGTGACTGGAGTGGGCGTGAGCGGAGCCAGTTTCCTAGAAATCACGTCATCCGTGCACATCGCAGAGAACCGTAGGGTCGAGCGAGGCTGCCACGGGAAGTGGCCTGCAGCCGCCTTTCCAGGTGGCCCAGCTCTACCCCCCGGCCGGTCCTGGGATTGTTTATCTCCCAGTGGATCATGACTCCGTGATCCCACGGGTGAGACCCGACAGGACGGGTAAGTGAGGCACGCTCCATTCTGCGGAGAAGCCGCGGTCGGCTCCGGGCACCGGCTGTCCTCTCTGAGCCGGGCTCAGGCAGACACCCATCGGGGGGCTGGGATGGGCTCCGTCCCGCTGCACCCCCTCCCGTCTCCATGCTGTTCGGCGCTCCCTCGTGAAAACGGGTGGACGGAGAGGGAAGTGGATGAAGGAGGTTCCAGGCTTGACGAAGGGAAGGCCGAGTTTTACTGGATAAAGAAAACTCATGCTGACTTTCGTGAGAGCTCTGGTGCCAGTCGCAAACATTATTAAGAATTGACTAAAGTTTCCGCACATGCGTCGCGAACAATAATCGCACCGACTCCAACAGGGGTGTCCTGGCGATGAAATCGGTTAGTGAAACACGCGAAACGGGCGAACCGTGTTTGGTGTAGAACAAGGGCTCGGTAAATAGTAGCTAACAAGGTTCTATAATACAGTCAGGACAATAAGACAAGTACAGAATGTTTTGTTTGCAATGTAAGCATACGTGTGTGTGAGTGTGTATGTGTGTGAGTGTGTGTATGTGTGTGAGAGCGTGTGTGTGAACGGGAGTATGTGTGTGTGAGCGTGTGTGTGAGTGTGTGAGTATGTGTGTGAATTAAGGAATGATAATCATACACAGCAAAGGCTGGAGAGATCTAGGTTGGTAGGAAAGTATAAAGAAGGGGCTATGCCCGGCCGGCCTGGCTCAGGGGCTGAGCGTCGACCTATGAACCAGGAGGTCAGGGTTCGATTCCTGGTCAGGGCACAGGCCCGGGTTGTGGGCTCCATCCCCAGTGGGGGGCGTGCAGGAGGCAGCTGGTCAATAATTCTCTCCCCTCACTCTCTCTCTCTCTCTCTCCCTTCCTCTCTGAAATCAATAAAAATATATTTTTAAAAAAGAATTGATCTACTCTTTCTTGGTGCTCATTTTCTTCTGGGTTCTTAGAAAAGGATCAAATTTGGGGATATATATTTAACAAATGATACTAAAATTGATCATCAAGTTCCAAAACCTAGAAAGCTAAACAATCAATAGAAGTGCACAACATTGGGGACCTCGGCAGGCATCTAACATGCAAATCAGGTCAACAATAGGATATATTTTCCATATCTAATTGGCAAAGCATTTTTTAACGTCACGGTAACAATATCCAATGGCATACTGGACGGTATTAGAAATGTATCAAGGTCTTTAAAATATACCATGAGGAGTGGATTAGAGCTTTTTAATGAATAATAAACAGGAATAAAGTGGAAAGATTCCAATGGAAAAAAAACAGGCTCCAAACAAATGCTGCTGACTTCACCGGTTGCCATGGAGACACTTGAAAAGACTTCAGGCCTCAGGAACCACTTTACCTGGGGCGGGGCGTCCCCATGAAGAGGGATTCTCCGTGTCCGCATGTTTTATGGGGAGATCTCCATGCGGATGTGACCTGGGCATACCTCTCGGGTAAATGCGTTATTTCATCTTGAAATCAGTTTACAGAACCCACCGCACGTGTCCGGCTTTCCCATCCTGCTGGTCACCAGGCTGAAACTTCAGGAACGAGGGGCCGGTCTTGCTCCGTGAGCCGCGGGCCTGGTCTCTGGCGTGTGGTCCCACCACTTTCGGATAAAAACGCGTCTGACCTGCCCTCTGGCGCCCCCGGGAGAAGGGGTTCCGCCTCGGCTGCTGGGAACCCCGGCCCCTCGCGGAGTGACAGGCATGGGGTTGGGGGGCAGAGCGCCTGGACACGGCTGTGAGACGGAGCGAACACCAGGGTGTTTCATGGCAGCAGGACAACCATCCATGGAATGCCTCAGGCGGGGCTCAGCCAGCGGGAGGCGGGGGGAGGGGGGAGGGAGGGGGGTGCCCCCGGAGCTGCCGGGAGCCGCGAGGGGAGGGTGGGCACCCTGCCCAGGGGGAGGCGCACCTGTGAGGACTTCCCTGGGCTCCGGAAGCCCACCCTGATGGGAGTGCCTGGCAGCTCAGCCCCGCTCCTCAGGGTCACTGTTCCACTCTGTCCGCTCGGCTCTGCTCTGGGAGGGGGGGTCCTGGGGCGCCCACCTGGCTCCGAGCCCCCCACCAACAGCCTGCGGGGAGCCCCGCTGCCTCGAGGGTCCTGAGGGGCACAGGTCTGGGAATTCTGAGGGGTCCTGTCCGGATTGTGTGCGACGCCCTCCAATCCCACCTGCCGGACACTTTCTCAGGATGAGGGGGCTGTGGGTCTGCAGGAGAAACACCACAGAGATGACGTCAGAGCACGTGGAACCGACGTGGCTGCTGACTGTGGTGCGGGGGACAGAGCTCCACCCACTGAGCCACCCGGCCAGGGCAGGCTGGGGTCCTGGTGCATCAGGTGTTTATCTCCGTGGAAACGGCTTCAGCCGCGGTGACTTGCACTTCTGGGTCGAGCCAGGAGGGGTCCCAGGACAGGACCGGTTCTCTCACATCCATGCCTCTCTCCATCTCTCCCTCCCTCCCACTCTCTCTAAAAATCAACCGGAAAATACCCTTGGGTGAAGATTACCAAGAACAAACAAACAAACAACCTGCTTAATCCTGTGTGTTTAGAGCATAGAGACCAGAGTCGGAGTGAATATCTCAGGCGAGGAGGCTGTGGACCCGGAATGCCGGCCACAAGCCGCGGCTCTGGGACCACGTTCACGCGTTAGCTGCACCCGCCAGCCGCACGCAGGACACGTCCGCTGGTCCCGGCAGGTGTGTCATCACATGACAATGTGGAAACACCCCCTGCGCTCCCCACGACTTCGGAAATCAGACTCCACTTTTAACTATAAAGATGTTAGGCTGCCGGGGGAGCTCAGGGCTGACGCACAGAGAACGGCTCACGCAGCGGTGCCCTCGGCGGAGCATTAAGAACAAGGAGACAGGCCGCCTGGGAATTCCAGTGACGCTGCTTTTAAATATGTTTTTATTGATTTCAGAGAGGAAGGGAGAGGGAGAGAGAGAGAGACATCAATGATGAGAGAGAATCACTGATCGGCTGCCTCCTGCACGCCCCCCCCTCCCCTACACACACACTGGGGATCGAGCCCACAACCCAGGCATGTGCCCTGACTGGGTATCGAACCCAGGACCCGTCAGTCCACAGGCCGACGCTCTACCCTCTGAGCAAACTGGCTGGGGTCCTGAGACGTTGCTGCTCTGACTGCCCACCTGTCCTTGACGAGCTCACTGGACCCTCGCAGCCGCCTCTGCAGCCGATACTATTGTTAACCCCACTGTGGACACTTGGAAATGGAGGTCAAGGACGTGTGGCTGTTAACGGACGCTCCCAGGGAGCCTCAGAGACAGGATTCGAACCCGGGACATCTGCCTATGAGCCCCGACTCTCAGCCACGATGTGGGCCCCGGGAATGATGGTTAAATGAGAGCGGCTTTGGGTCTCCCTCCAACAGGACCAGGTTTCTCTGCGGCAGAGCTGCTCGTCTTGGCATTAACTTTTGGAGAAGATGGAGGTTCCTGTACGTCCGTATTTGCAACATCAAAGGAAACGCATAGCAAGAGCTTTTCTTGGTCTGATGGGCAACTGGAAGTCCCTACCTGAGGCCTTTAGACAATTAGGAGTGACAGCTGGTTGGCGCCCACTGCGTGCCTTGCATCCCAGGTCTCTGCACACTCACTCTCCTCCCATCCTCGCGGGGTCCTGAGACCCGACCCCGTTAGCTCTGGGTTCACGTCAGCACGTCCTGAGGTCCCGAGAGGTTACCACTGACCACCACGTTTCCATGGTGATCAAAAAGGGGTGACCCACCCCCACGGGCAGCCACGGCAGGTCCAGCTCAGATGCTGAGCTCCCATCAACCCCACCTCGGCACAGTCACACCGGCTTCCCCGGGCACCCACAAATTCACTCTCGGTCCTGGCTTCCCGCCCGAGGGGTTATTATCTCTAAAACGTGCTCTGTCTTGATTTACTTCTGTTTCCTAAATAATGTTTTGGGGTTTTTTTTTTAATTGATTCAGAGAGGAAGGAAGAGAGGAAAATATCAGTGATGAGAGAATCATGGATCGGCCGCCTCCTGCACGCCCCCCGCTGGGGATCGAGCCTGCAACCCGGGCCTGAGCCCTGACCGGGAATCAAGCTGTGACCTCCTGGTTCCTAGGTCAACGCTCAACCACTGAGCCACACAGGCCGGGCTGTTTCCTAAAGGTTGCATTTTGTTCTGGAAACCGTTTCTGATCTGCGAAGCCAGCAGCGTGGCTGCCCTTGAGGTTGCCCTGGTCCGTCTCAGAATCGCTCTGACTCACTCCTTAGCATCTCAGTGCCGTGTGAGGCTGGATTTGCACGCAATTTGCTTGTATAAATCACGGGACCACTGTCGCTTCGCTCGGCAGCTTTGTGGCAGTGGAACGAGAGCGCAATTACAGGTGTATCGGGGCCAAGAAGCTAAGCCTGCCAGCCTGACCTACGGGCTGGTCGGTGGCACCCTGCCTTTCTTTAAGGGCCGTTTGCGGGGAGGGAGTTCGCTCTGTGACCGTCTGTGCTCACCCTCCGGGATGTCTGACCTTCGGAGAAACCGGGGGGCCCTTCCCTGCTCCCCTTTAATGAGCTGCCGAGAAGAGAGCCGGCTGCCTCGCTCGATAAAGGGAGCTTATTTCTTGTTCCCCAGAAGGAACGGGGATTTCGGGAAACTGCCTGGGGGCTAGAAGTCTTCTTTCTTATTTTAAAATATGTTTTTATTGATTTTGGAGAGAAAGGAAGGGAGAGGGAGAGAGAGAAACATCCATGTGCGAGAGAAGCACGGATCGGCTGCCTCCTGCCCGCCCCCAACGGGGACAGAACCCGCACCCAGGCCTGTGCCCGACCCGGAACCGTGACCCCCTGGCTCCTAGGCGAGCGCTTAACCACTGGGCCACACCGGCCGGCATGAAAGGCTCCATCATTTCCTGCTGTGAGGAGGGACGCAGTGGGCTTCACAGATGCCGGGTCCATTCTGCTCTTTGCCCTTCGACTGTTTAATAAAAGCG
The DNA here is from genome assembly GCF_964212035.1 of Myotis nattereri. Taxonomy (NCBI): domain Eukaryota; kingdom Metazoa; phylum Chordata; class Mammalia; order Chiroptera; family Vespertilionidae; genus Myotis; species Myotis nattereri. The sequence continues at coordinate 624,601 of NC_138077.1, read as the reverse complement.
AGTGAAACAGGACAGGGCCACGGTGTGACAGACGCAGGCACAGCGCCCGCGGCCTCTGGCTCCTGTGTCACGAAGGCCCAGGAACTGGGCGACCAGCGGCCCCTGCACCTTCGTCCTGTTCTGCTCTCAGGGCCCACATTTCTGCAGAATCCAGGATCCTCCGGGGCCCCATGGTGGGTGACATGTGCTCCCGAAGCTGACCTTCTCACCCAGACGCCCCCAGATGGCAGCTGTGGCGATGGGGAAGGTGCGGGGAGAACAGGTGCCTCACCTTCCGGACCGATGCTGAGAGGCCCCGGGAAAGGCGGGGCCGGGCACGCAGGGAGGACGCCTGCGGGTGGGCATGGGTGTGTGGTCAACAGCGCAGCCAGGAGCAGAGGACACGGGGGAAGCCTGCTTGCCTTGTCTGAGGACATCGTCTGCACAGGCAACCCACCAGCTGCCCCCCTCCCCCCTCTGACCCACCAGCTGCTCCCCTCCCCCCTCTGACCCACCAGCTGCCCCCCTCCCCCTCTGACCCACCAGCTGCTCCCCTCCCCCCTCTGACCCACCAGCTGCCCCCCTCCCCCTCTGACCCACCAGCTGCTCCCCCCCCTCTGACCCACCAGCTGCCCCCCTCCCCCCTCTGACCCACCAGCTGCTCCCCTCCCCCCTCTGACCTCCCAGCTGCCCCCTCCCCCCTCTGACCCACCAGCTGCCCCCCTCCCCCCTCTGACCCACCAGCTGCCCCCCTCCCCCCTCTGACCCACCAGCTGCTCCCCTCCCCCCTCTGACCCACCAGCTGCCCCCTCCCCCCTCTGACCCACCAGCTGCCCCCCTCCCCCCTCTGACCCACCAGCTGCTCCCCTCCCCACTCTGACCTCCCAGCTGCCCCCTCCCCCCTCTGACCCACCAGCTGCCCCCCTCCCCCCTCTGACCCACCAGCTGCTCCCCTCCCCCCTCTGACCTCCCAGCTGCCCCCTCCCCCCTCTGACCCACCAGCTGCTCCCCTCCCCCCTCTGACCTCCCAGCTGCCCCCTCCCCCCTCTGACCCCACTGCTGTCCATAAACGCGCAGCTCTTCCCAGCTCAGCGGAGGCCGTGGGTCTGAATTATAGCCTCTGTTTCCACGAACAAAAGGTCCATCCTTTAGTTTAAATTAAAATCTTGCGAAGTTCCCCTCAGCCTTCACCGTGCGGAGTGAAAGGTGTTATGTAGTATGGACGGTGCCCATAAGGACCGTCTGGGTTTGCAAATAGAATGTTAAACATAGACACTCCCTTTGTGGGCACAGACCCAAAACAGCTACATTTTTCAGCGCTGGAATAAATGAAGTCCATGTGCAAAAAACAACAACAAAACAAACGGAGCAAGAAGAGTACAACTTATTTCAGCAGAAATACAGAAACATGAGAGAAAGCCCGGCCGGCGTGGCTCAGTGGTTGAGGTCAGGGTTCGGTTCCCGGTCGGGGCACAGGCCCGGGTGTGGGCTCCATCCCCGGGGAGGGGGTGGCGTGCAGGAGGCAGCCGATGATCCATGCTTCTCTCTCATCACTGATGCTCCTCTCCTCTCCCTCTCCCTCTCCCTCTCCCTCTCCCTCTCCCTTCCTCTCTGAAATCAATAAAGACACATTGTTTTTAAAAAGACAGGAAAACGTTACCTCTGACACCATCGGGGTTTATGCTGCGACCACGGGCGGATGTGTCATCTCAGTGGAGCAGGAGGCGAGGTGAGAACCGGCCTTTCTGGCACTCACCTCGCAGGAGCTCTGCCCAGGGGTCGCCGGGGGTCCTGGTCCCTTGGCCACACTGCCCGTAGGTCCAGGTCACCTTTGGCCTTGGGGTCACTAGTCTCGGGGGGTTGGGGGCCTTACAGGTGGAATTCCCCGGCAGTCAGAGGGCGTGGTCACCAGGACAGGCCTGCACCTGAGGGGTCACTCCTGGCAGCTGGTGGCCCACCCACTCCCCTGAGCAGCGATTGGCCGCCAGGGCCTCACTCTGAGCCCCCAGGAAAGGGGAGCAGCCCAGGTTCCTTGTCCCAGCGACTCCTCGTTAACCTGTAATAACCGGGGAGCAGGACGCACTGGGGTTCCCAGCTGCAGGCGCCTGCGCCCATGGCATTCCAGCCCTGCCCCCAGCCGCCCTGCGGGGATGAGTGAGGTGGGCGGCCAGGTGGCCATTATCACACTTTGAAGAATCAAAATAAACCTCCGTTTACATGCGTGTGGGGCCAGCGGCGCCGTAGCCACCACACTAATGAGATGTTGCCGCGCTTGTCCCCGGGAGGAGGAGGAAGAGTGGAGAGGCGCCTCGGTCACGGGGGACATATAAGGAGCCCCCGCCACCCCGCCACCCCGCCACCCCGCCACCCTGCAGAGCGGACATGCACCCGGGCTCGCTGTGTCTCCTGGGCGCCCCCTGCGCACCCCGCTGCTGTGACCCGGGGGCGCCCTCGGTTGCCGTTTGCTCGGGTGACACCAGCCCTGCCTTTGGGCTCTGCCTACCCAGCTGCCACCAAGGGACCCTCTGGCTCCTGGATGACGGCCAGGGAGGCCACGGACACGCATGGAGCTGCGAGCCCAGCGCCTGCACCATGAGCTGGGACCCCCAGACCTGCTGTGCGCCCGGCCGCTGTTCCGCTCCCGCAGGGGGCACGGCCTGCGGTGCCCGGAGGCCCCCCACTGCGGGACCAGGACCAGGACCCCGCCCCGGCCGCCACCCATGCACCTGGACCCAGGGGCGCGCACCCCACGGCCCCATGTGCAGCCCGTGCGCCCCTGCAGCCAGCCGGACCCTGGGCGTCGGCCCCCCACGCCTTGCGTGCCTGCGCTGCTTCCCCGGGAGCGCCCGGCCCCTGCCCCCCTGCAGACGGGGCAGCCCCTGGGGCAGAAGCTGCGGAAACCCTGGCTCCCTACCCGGCTTCGCCCCCTCCCGCTGCGTGGCCAGCGGCTGCCAGTCCCGAAACTGCGTCCTGAGAGACGGCCCCTGGCCCAGGCTCAGGCCCGCGAGCTGCCGGCCACTGAGCTGTGTTTCCAGAAACGTCCGGCGGCTGAGCCACCTGCCGGGCACCTTCCCGCCGCTGCGGTACCTGCGGAGCGGCTGCCGGGCCTGAGCTGCTGTGCGGGTGGCATCCTCAGCGGCGGCGGCTGGAGAAGGTGCTGTGGAGGGGCCTCTTGCCTCTTCCATGGAGCTACTTCCGTCTTAGGAGCCTGGTCCATTCGCCGCTCTTTCCCCGGTGCCAGGACCCTGACCCCCCTGACCCCCCGCGCTTTCCCTCTGCGCTGTCCACCTCTTGGCAGACCTGGGGCCGCGTCCTTGCCTCTGAGCCCGCCCCGGGGGAGCGCCCACGGGCATGGCCCGCTTTCTGGGGTGGCCTCACTGTCACTCTTCCCACCCACCTTCCCGGGGAGAGGGGCCCTGGGCTTGGCCGCTGACTCCAGCGCCTCTTCCCAGATCATGGTATTTCCTGCTGTCCAGTCCTGGCAACTGCGGAACTCGGTGCCCAGCAGCTGAGGGCGCATCTCAGCGAACCGGACGGAGCTGGGTCACCCAACCCCATGGCTGGTCGTGGCTGCGAGCAGGGGTCCCCGGGTTCGCAGTGGGACCCCCAGCGCCTCCTCTTCCGAGGAAGCCGGGCGCACGCTGGCACACGCTGGTGCTCCCGGGGCCTGGCAGCGCCTGGGCGGAGCCTCGGGACCGGAGACACGTGTAGGAAGGAGGACAAGGCACCCTCACGGGCGGTCACGGTTAGGGACCGTCCACGCCAGCTCCTGCCTGGTCATCCCCCGCCCCCTCCCCAGGCGTGGCTGTCTCCTTCTGGAAAATGCCGGTTCGCAGGAAATAAAGTCATTTCCGTGGGGAAACAGTGATTTTCATTATGTTTTATTTCGTGCTCACGCATTTTATTAGCATTCACGCCCACATGCATACCACTGTCCAAGCACTAGCTTCCTGCCAATTAGTTTCTGTTCTAAATTAAAAAGATAAGGAAGGTATAATATGAGTTCCCAAGACTTTGATTCGTTTTGCTCTACTTTTAAATATATTTTTTACTGATTTCAGAGAGGAAGGGAAAGGGAGAGAGAATCATGGGTCGGCTGCCTCCTGCACGCCCCACGCTGGGGATGGAGCCGCAACCTGGGCCTGTGCCCCGACCGGGAATTGAACCGTGACCTCCTGGTTCCTAGGTCGACGCTCGAGCACGGAGCCACGCCGGCCGGGCTTGTCCTATTTTTAACATGTTAACTAATACCTATCTTAGAGAGGCCGTGACTGATATTTATAGGAGCATTTGGGGAAATTACTATAAAATAAAGCAATTCCATAAAAAGCATATGCAGTATACAGTGTGTGTATGTTTCCTCACCCAAGAGGTTTAGCTCTTGGTTCCGCAGATAAGGTTTGGGCTTTGATGCCGGGAGCCGGTCCATCCTTGCTGTTTCAAGGGACCTGGCATATATGGCATACTGTTCTTAATATGTTTGCTCACCTTCTTGGCACTATGTGTTTTAACCAAGGTCTCTGAGAAAGGTTGTTTCCCCAGGCAGGGATTTTCCCCTGAAGTTAGGGAGGGAATAAAACCTCTTAACTAAGTGCCAGGAGGGTAATTAATCACTTTAACTACGAACAATCATGCTTAAGCTACATAATCTTTACTCCCTGGAATGGAGATAAGAAACGCCCTAACCTTTGTAATAGAGATTGATAGGATTGAATCAACTGGTATAAATACAGATGTAAGAAGACAGGAAGACAGAACCTAGGCACAGAACCTACACAGAACGTTCTCTAGAAACAGAAGAACTTCTCTGGAGAGAACATGGCAAAAGATCCTGGACAGAAACTGGCCTCAGAACCTAGAGACAGAACCTAGCGAGAGAACATGGCAAAAGATCCTGGACTGAACCTGACTACAGAAATTGGCAAGAGAACCTGACTAGAACCTGGTGACTGAACCTGACTGGAGAACCTGGACAGAAGCTGGCTGGAGAACCTAGCGAGGGAACATGGCTACAGAAGCTGGCTGGAGAACCTGGAGAACCTAGCAAGGGAACATGGACACAGAACCTGGCTGGAGAACCTAGCAAGGGAACATGGACACAGAACCTGGCTGGAGATCCTAAGCAGAACCTCTCTGGAGATCGAGACCAGAACTTGGCTGGAGATCCTGGCTAGGCTGCTGATCAACTGAACGCTGTCTCCGTGTCATTCCTTCTTCGCCGACTCCATCTACGCCTTTGGGGACCCCTGGACCCGCTGGGGTTGGACCCCGGCACTTTGAAACAGACTTAACACCGAATTCTCCGGGAGGTGACTTCCCCTCCGTGACGCTCTCCACGCAATGAAGATACAACCACTTGTCCAGGGGCGACAGTGACACGCGTCCTAAGAGTTTTTATAAGTGAAAAGCAACTTCGCACTTAGAGCCGAGGACAATGGCGCCTGGAGGTGGGTGAGCTGCAGGTGGCTGTGGCTGAGGCGGGCGGGGGGCGGGGGGGACCGTCCATGTCCGTGTCAGGGACCGAAACGCAAACACGCATGCAGCTTACACATGGGCTCCCGTCCGATTGTTTCCACAGTAGGTCTACCGTGGGCGGGAGGGGGGGGGAACTAAAGCGCACAGCCTGCGCTGTGTTAGCTTTGGGGGGTCAGTAATACTGTAACGACTGTGTGTGGTGCCAGGTGGGAACGGGAAATGCCAGGGGGACAATCTGTAAAGTATATGCCTGTCTAACTGCCATGCTGTGCACCTGACCTAATATAAATCCTGTGTAATAAAAGGCGAATATGCAAGTCATCCCCTCAGGAGTTCGTCTGACCGGGAGTTCGACCGCTCCCTATGATGTGTGCTGACCACCAGGGGGCGGCGCAGAACGGAGGAAGGACCCATCAGCCTCTAGTAATGATACTGAATGTCAAAAAAATAAATAAAAACGCAACTCCAGAAAACTCGATTATACTCACGTGTTTAAACGTAAAAAATCAATGAACTTTTTAACAGAACAGATCAGCTTTCCTGTCTAAACAGCAAGGCCCGTGGGTGCTGGCCTGGGAAGCCCCGTGTCTGCGGGCAGTGGCGTGGCTGACCGGCCACCACAGCACAGCCAGACCCGCAATGGCCACAGGGTTGTGGTCACACCTGGTCACACGGGAGCTGGGGCTGGCGGTGGTCAGTTCCGATTCTGCCACTGAACAGCCGTGTGACCCAGATGAGGACCCGCCTCCCCTCTGGGCTCGGTGTCTGACCAGCCAGGAGGGGTGAGAGGAGGGAGCCCGCACCCTCTGAGACACCACCATCTTCTTCTCCACGTGGTACTGAGGGTGGGCTCGGCCCCAGGATAACAACACCCCCCCCCACCCGCGGCCCTGAGGGTGGGTGGCACTGCCTGTGAGCCTCGCCCAGCCTCCTGGCACCCCCCCACACCCCCGCAGAGCATGGAGCCCCGACCCAATGGGAACAGCGTGACCCCCGATGCTGAGCGCTTAGGGGACGACAACAGGGAAAACAGCTGCGAACCCAGCACAAGCGCCACCACCTGAGGCCTGACCACCCTATGGGGCAGCAGCAAAGCACAACCTTCCCCAGACCCTCCCTCCACGAGGGCAGATCCCGCGGGGACCTGCAGCCTGATCCTGACTGTGGGCGCATCCAACCCGCCAGGCGCTTCCCTGGCTCCCTTCCCGGTTCCCTTCCCCAGGGGAACCGCTCAGCCCTGCCACCGGGAGCTTTAACCCTCCCCCCACCCCCCGCCTGTTAATGACACGGGCGCCTCCCCCCCACCCCCAGGCAGGAGCCGCCTTTGCTGGGACCCCGTTATTCCATGGCCTTGAGTTCCCGGGAAACTGTGCACATGACGTGGGTGTTTCTGAGACTCGTCTACTGATGGGGGGACTTACAACCTGGCAGACAGGGTACCGCTCACACCACCTTAACTCTCAGACACAGATGCTGCGTGAACAGGGGGTTAAGTTTCTCATATGTCAATAGGGGGTTGGGTTTTTCTTATGTTTCCTTTCAAGGCCTGTGGGAAACGATGGAGGAGGTGACTCAGCTGTGAATCCAGCGAGCAGAACCCATAGGCAGGGTCAGGCCAACCCGCCAGGAGTCAAACCATCATCTCCTCACCATCATCTCCTCACCATCATCTCCTCGCCATCATCTCCTCGCCATCATCTCCTCGCCATCATCTCCTCGCCATCATCTCATCCACATCATCTCATCACCATCATCTCATCCACATCATCTCCTCGCCATCATCTCATCCACATCATCTCCTCACCATCATCTCCTCGCCATCATCTCATCCACATCATCTCATCACCATCATCTCCTCGCCATCATCTCCTCGCCATCATCTCATCCACATCATCTCATCACCATCATCTCATCACCATCATCTCATCCACATCATCTCCTCGCCATCATCTCATCCACATCATCTCCTCACCATCATCTCCTCGCCATCATCTCATCCACATCATCTCATCCACATCATCTCCTCGCCATCATCTCCTCGCCATCATCTCATCCACATCATCTCATCACCATCATCTCATCACCATCATCTCATCCACATCATCTCCTCGCCATCATCTCATCCACATCATCTGATCGCCATCATCTCATCACCATCATCTCATCACCATCATCTCCTCGCCATCATCTCCTCGCCATCATCTCCTCGCCATCATCTCCTCGCCATCGTCTCATCCACATCATCTCATCACCATCATCTCCTCGCCATCATCTCCTCGCCATCATCTCCTCGCCATCATCTCATCCACATCATCTCATCACCATCATCTCATCCACATCATCTCATCCACATCATCTCATCGCCATCATCTCATCACCATCATCTCATCCACATCATCTCCTCGCCATCATCTCATCCACATCATCTCATCACCATCATCTCATCACCATCATCTCATCCACATCATCTCATCCACATCATCTCATCGCCATCATCTCATCACCATCATCTCATCCACATCATCTCCTCGCCATCATCTCATCCACATCATCTCATCACCATCATCTCATCACCATCATCTCATCACCATCATCTCCTCGCCATCATCTCCTCGCCATCATCTCATCCACATCATCTCATCGCCATCATCTCATCACCATCATCTCATCACCATCATCTCCTCGCCATCATCTCCTCGCCATCATCTCATCCACATCATCTCATCACCATCATCTCCTCGCCATCATCTCCTCGCCATCATCTCCTCGCCATCATCTCCTCGCCATCATCTCCTCACCATCATCTCCTCGCCATCATCTCCTCGCCATCATCTCATCCACATCATCTCATCACCATCATCTCCTCGCCATCATCTCCTCGCCATCATCTCCTCGCCATCATCTCATCCACATCATCTCATCACCATCATCTCCTCACCATCATCTCCTCGCCATCATCTCCTCGCCATCATCTCATCCACATCATCTCCTCGCCATCATCTCCTCGCCATCATCTCCTCGCCATCATCTCATCACCATCATCTCATCACCATCATCTCATCACCATCATCTCATCCACATCATCTCTTCGCCATCATCTCATCCACATCATCTCCTCGCCATCATCTCATCCACATCATCTCATCACCATCATCTCCTCGCCATCATCTCCTCGCCATCATCTCCTCACCATCATCTCATCACCATCATCTCCTCACCATCATCTCCTCGCCATCATCTCCTCACCATCATCTCATCACCGTCATCTTGTCACCGATGACTAAGGACAATAGCTGATGTCCATTGATCCCCAGCCTGCACGTAGCTGCATCCCGTCCCCAGCCTCCCCCAGCCCCGTCCCCTTACAGGCCTGTCCCCTGCACCTGCTGGAAGGCAGGGGTTGGTGCTGTAAGCGCCCATCTTCTTGGGGGGCTGGCCTTGTCAGTAAACGCCTGATAGGATGCCACCTGCCTTCATGATTGGACACAGTGACAGGCAGTCGAGCCCCCCCCCCCTCTCTGGGGTCCCCAGGAGCGTGGCCTGGGAGGGAAGGGGCCAAGGCAGGCCCTCGGGGCCCGAATTCCCTCCAGCACCTCATTTTCTGAGGAAGAGCTGCAAACTGCAGGCGCTCCAAGTCCTGCACCCCCACCGCCCCCCGAACACCATAAAACCTCACCCCTAAGGGAGCCCTTGTAAACCGCCTCCTCACACCTGCCCTGCTGGGGGGTAGGTTCCCCACCTGTCACAGATGCACCGTCACAGGGTGACGTTCAGGTACACGCGGAGGTTTGCCATCCGCTCTCCAACCTGTGAGCCTCTTACAAGAGGAAACGAAGAACAGTCAACATTGTTTTGCAGCGACCTCTCCACACGGGGCGGCCTGCGGACCTGGGCTTCTTCGTCCGTCAGTGAGAGGGTTACTAACGCACCGCTCCCCAACGCGGGTCCGAGATCGTCTCTGCTTGTTTTAAAGCAGGAAATGAACGGAAAACAGAGGGAGGGCCAGCGCGCTGATCGCTGATCCATGGGATCAATCCTGAGACCTAGAGACGAGATGAAACGCTAGAGTGAGCCCGGCCCAGGTGACGGGAGCAGGGCCAGGCCGCCCCGAGGAGACCTTCTTAGGCTAAGAGGCCGAGTGGACGGTTCTGCCACTGTTGCTAACGCTGTTTCCAGTTGCTCGTCACCCCCAGCCATGGCCTTTCGGAGGAAAGCAAGGACAGTGTACCCCCGCCCCCCGATTTATTCTTACCCCGAGGCAGCATCAGCCCTGAAACACTGTACGGAGGAGTCTGGTCAGTGTGCAGGCCACGCTGAGCTAACCTCTCAGCAGCGGGGCTTATGGCCGAGCCCCTGTCTGCTTGCAGACAGCGAACCTATGCAGCGAGGGCCTTACCGTTCCAGGGCAGGAGGAGTAGGGAAACTGAGGCAGGAAAGTGAAAACAAGGCCAGCCCGGCCGGGTGGCTCCGTGCTTGAGCATCGACCTATGAACCAGGAGGTCAGGGTTCGATTCCCGGTCAGGGCACAGGCCCGGGTTGCGGGCTCCATCCCCAGTGGGGGGCGTTCAGGAGGCAGCCGGTGCATGATGCTCTCTCATCATGGATGCTTCTCTCTCTCTCTTCCCTCTCCCTTCCTCTGAAATCAAATAAAAAATATATTTTTTAAAGGGGCCAGTGACAAAACGCACCATGAAATAAGAAACGTATTTTTTCACGCTCTTGCTCTGTGAGAAAACAACAACCTGATGCTAACACAGCCGGCCAATCGCAGCCCCGGGATGAGACTGGGTGAGGCCCACGCAGTCTGACCGGCACTGGCCTTGGACACACATCGTTAACAGAAAGCCAGGACAAGGAGCAGGAGAGTGTGGGCCACACACGTTACAGACGGAGGAGGAGGAAGAGGAACATGGCCCCACGCTGACAATCTCCTAAACGTTCCCCCGCGCTTAGGAGCTCGCACAGAGAACACGCGGCCGGCCGGAATGGGGGGGAGGGGTAGTTCTCGAAATGAGGGACTTACGGGGAAGCGAGGGGAGGGGGGGCAAGGGCTCTCATTTTTCTGTCTTCATCAGCGAATGTGCGTGTATTTAAATGCAAATGCCTTCATGCATTATGCATATAATAAAGCACGTCTTAGCGCGATGGTTTTAAATAGAGGCTCCAGCTGCCTGCGAGTCCAGCCTAAGCCTGTCGGTTATTCTTGCTCTGGATGTAGTTAGTGAGGGGGTTGCTGGTGGCGCACTTGGCCCCCCAGCCACGGCCACGGCCACGGCCACGGCCAGCTCAGCCGGGTGCACGTGGGACCCGTCTGTCCACGCCCCAGGGATGTGCTCCTTTCAAAATATTAGCGCCTCGTACATTTTCAGTGTGAATCTCAGAGGGCAGGCTGGGGAGGGGGTGGGAAGAAATCAACCAAAGACCTTGTATGCGTATAAGCATATGCATAACCCACGGACACGGACACAGACAATCGGAGAGGGAAGGCCTGGGATGGGGGCGGGGTGGGTGGGAGAGGTCAATGGGGGAGGGGGGAAAGGGGGCGACTGTAATACTTTCAACAATGAATATTTTTTTAAAAAAATGCTAACTTTCCCTCAAGTACTTTTATCAGCCAAAGATGCACAACCTTTACACACACACACACACACACACACACACACACACACACACACACAGGAAACTGTTCTGTGGTTTGATATCTCATCCAAGACTTTGCACGGAGCCTGTGGGGGTTTCCAGGAGCAGTGGACCGATCTTGGCTTCCCAGGGGCAGCCCGAGCCCACTGGCCCGCGGGCGCAGAGACACAGAGCAGTGGCTTTAAATCGAGGCCACTGGGGTCTGCATGGTCAGGACCCCTTGCCCTGTCTCACGATCCTTCCTGACACTCGTGTGGAGTGTTCTGTCTCGCTCCCTAAGTGTCGCCGTGAGAGAGTCCCGAGATTCTCGGGGAGTTTGGGTGAAACTGCAAACGAATGAGAGCATCATGAACGTGCCCTGCCCCCATCACACGCCTCGTCCCTCTCAGCTCACGGGGCTGAGTGGCTGTCCCTCCGCCCCTGTCCTTACTCAGGTTTTTTCTGTCCCTTCTTTTTTAAAATATATTTTTATTGATTTCAGGGAGGAAGGGAGAGAGAGAGAGAGAAACATCAATGTTGAGAGAGAGTAAAGGCTGCCTCCTGCACGCTTCGCACTGAGGATCAAGCCTGCAACCCGGGCCTGTGCCCTGACCTGGACTCAAACCGTGACCTCCTGGTTCATAGGTTGACATCCAACCACTGAGCCACACTGGCCGGGCTCTTTCTGTCTCTTAGATGCTGTCTGTTGCCCAAAGACGATCAGAATGCCCTTCTCCTTTCTCTATATATGATCCCGCACCCGAGAGTCGAGAGTCACGTGTGGTGGCGGAGGCGTGATGGAGGCACTGAAGTGAGAAATGCCATTGGAATGCTGGCTCCCCAAGGGATCCGGGGAGTTTCCGCCTGTTCCCTAACCTCTCTGAGCTTTATTTTCATGAAAAGTGGGGTTAGTGACACCTACGGAGAGGAGTTCTTCTAAGCATTAAAAATGGAAGCCCGAGGCAGAGGAGCCCTTCAGCGTTTCAGTAGCTGCTCATGCCGGACCACCTCGCTCTCTGTTCTCTGTAGGTCCCTGCCCCATCCATCGAAACACCTTCCTCACAGCGGACAATAATATCATATCCGTTTCGGGTGCACACCCCGGAGATTAGACATGACATATGCACCAACTGATCGTCCCAGTAAATCCCACACCCAGCACCATTCCCGGTTATTACAATAGTGTGGACTATATTCCCTGTGCTGCTCTTCACGTCCCGTGACTGTTCTGTAACAACCAATTTGTACTCCTCAATCCCCTCACCTTCTCCCCCAGCGCCCCAACTCCCCACCCATCTAGCAACCCTCAAAATGTTCTCTGCTTCTATGAGTCTGTTTCTGTTCTGTTCATTTATGTTGTTATTTAGATTCAATTGTTGATAAATATGTCTTTATTGCCATTTTATTGTTCATATATTTTATCTTTTTAAAAATATTTTTCTTCTTAAAGAAAACGCTCTAACATTTCATGTAATACTGTTTCGGTGGTGACAAACTCCTTTAGCTTTTCTTGTCGGGGAAGCTCTTTATCTGACCTTCGATGCTAAATGATAGCTTTGCTGGGTAGAGTAATATTGGTTGTAGGTTCTTGCTTTTCATCACTTTGAATATTTCTTGCCACTCCCTTCTGACCTGCATAGTGTCTGATGATAAATCATCTGACAGTCTTATGGGTGCTCCCTTGTAGGTAACTGACTGCTTTTCTCTTCCTGCTTTTAAGATTCTCTCTTTGTCTTTAGCCCTTGGCATTTTAATCATGATGTGTCTGGGTGTGGGCCTCTTTGGGTTCATCTTGTTTGGGTCTCTCTGTGCTTCCTGGACTTGCATGTCTATTTCCTTCACCAGGTGGGGGGAGTTTTCCATTATTATTTTCAGTTTCTTGCTTCCTCTCTTCCGTAAGCTCTTTGTGTTAGATGCCTGCCATCCACTTCCAGATCTGACTTCTGAACTCATGACAAGAAAGCAATTAGTGCCCCAACACGTGTAGTTCAACAGGCTTCAGAAAGATGCGCTTATGACTGTGTCAAAATACACATTACTCAGGTGATATAGACCTTATTTCATATTTATTTAGGCGAGCAAGATTCTTTAAGGAGATGACTCTAAAGCAGTTAATTATGTTTACACTTATTTGCAACCACTTGAATACTTAAAAATTATAAATATATATATATTTGTATACCCCACCTTCGTCCCTTATCATGACACAGTGCTAGCGAACAATTCCTCATTCTCACAGCTCCTTTTCCCAGCCCTGCACCCCAAAACTAAACCAATGAAGCAGGCAACCTGGCCACAGCTCCCTGATTAATGACGGGTAAGCTGTAGTTAACTACTAACTAATTAAGAAGGAAGAAACACAGGCGTGCGGGCACGGGCATGTCTGTGAGTGTGTGTAAAAGAGGAACCTAAGGATGATGCCAGAGGACTTACTTCCCATTTACTTTAAAACTATGCATTTCCCCATTGCTATAATTTGAATAATTATACCTAAGTACCCACTGGAGCATGAAACTAACTGTAGAATCTTAACTCAGCCCCCTAGCAATTTAATGAATTAAATTTGTTTGCTTTTCCTAAATAAAATGTCTCCCAGTGTGCTATCTCCTATTAGAAATTAGCTATTGTTAGTCCTGGTGGAGCATTCTGCAGAAATATGTGTTTAGTGCTTCCTATGCATATTCATTTGCCAAGAAACCAACAAAAATGCTAGAAACAAGGCCACTGAGTGACATATATGACTGACAGGGCATATATGCACCTAGTGAATATGCTTAAATATGCTTTTTATATAAAAATGGGAAGTTTTTCTTTTCTATAGGCATTGTCCTCATAAGATTTAGATCTGCAGATAATACTTAAGCAGCATTCTACTCCTGTGTTGTTTTAGGTCATAAATATAATTTACAAATACCTTTTGTAGATTTGTCATCAAATGCCCATCAAATGCAAGGATTTAAAAATACTATGTGTTTAGAAGGTAGCCTTGGTGAGTATGTCTCTATTTTCTGAAACTGGGGATCTTAGGCATCTTAATACCAAAGCAGTGTAGTCCACACACATCACATGTCCCTCAAATGACCAGCTGGATGCTCGGTACATGCTTGTTATAGTCGCGATAATCTATATCCTATATAATAAAAGGGTAATATGCAAATAGACCGAATGGTGGAATGACTGGTCGCTGTGGTGTGCACTGGCCACCAGGGGGCAGACGCTCAATTCAGGAGCTGCCCTCTGGTGTCAGTGCACTCCCACAGGGGGAACGCCGCTCAGCCAGAAGCCAGGCTGACAGCTCGCAGCTGGCGAGTGCAGCGGCAGTGGTGGGAGCCTCTCCCGCCTCTGTGGCAGCGACATCACCTGAGGGCTCCTGAACTGTGAAAGGCCGCAGGCTGGGCTGAGAGACACCCCCTCTACCCCCAGCACACGAATGTCGTGCACCGTGCCTCTAGTTTATATATAAAAGCCTAAGTGACTGATTGACCATTTGACTGTTCAACCGGTTGCTATGATGCACACTGACCACCAGGGTGCAGACGATCAATGCAGGAGCTGCCCCCTGGTGGTCAGTGCACTCCCACAGTGTGAGCGCTGCTCAGCTGACCAACGGGCACCAGACGCCAGGTTCATGGCTGGTGAGCGCAGCTACGGTGGTGGGAGCCTCTCCCATGGACACTCCCCCTGCGTGCTCTCCCCCCACCATTCAGTGGGACCCCAGGGGCAGGGACCAGGATTGAGACCAGCATCAGGACTGACTGGGCGCGAGCCCACGGTCACTTCTTGGCCCTGGACGCGTCGGTATCACCCCAGGACGGTCGCACGGAAACCGCAGTGGGGTGGCAGCAGGCGCAGTGGGGCTGGGATGAGGGGGAGCGGCAGGGCGCCCAGCCCAGCTCCGGCTCCTTCCTGCCACCTGAGGCTTCGCATACAACTACATCCCTCGGGGGGTGTCAGGCTGCCGGTTCGGCCTGATCCCCACCAGTGCACGAATGTGTGCACCGGGCCTCTAGTTTATTTATAAGGAAACTTCTGAGACAGTTAAAGTGGAAACCAGGGCGTCCCCCAAAAATGTATATACACTTTAACAGCTGACAACTCACTTAATTTTCACTCCTTTTGGGGTTTAACTGATTTGAAGTCATGGGAGAAGCCAAACTAAGTTTCGAACAAAGACAATTTATCCTGATGCGCCACTCGGCTGTTCTTATGGGGACACAGAGAAGATAGCGGTCGGCGAGCTGGGGGAACACAACACACAGTGAGCTGGTTCTTGCTGTTTGAGCTGCCTTTGCTTCCCACTCTCAGCGGCGCCGGGACCAGAATTGGCATCCGCTCGAAAACAGGTGTTAACAGAAAAATAAAAGAATTATTCGCTTCTGTAGATTCTTTTCAATGTTGAACACGCACTGGACGTTGACAAACACTGACTTTATCACCGTCCCAAGTGCGTATGCCCTTTTGGGGACACCCTCTCAGGCCTCAGGAACATTTCTGCCGGGTGCCCTCCAGCGGCTCAGACCCAGGTTTGATCTCCTCTCCCCGACATTCTCCTTTCAGCCGCCCTCGCCCTCGCCCTCGCCCTCGCCCTCTGCACGGCTCCCCCAGCTCCGAGCAAACAATCGATCTTCTCCGCCTACAACATCCTGGGCCAAAGTGGGAACAAAACCAGCTGGTTCTGGCCCAGGGCCTTCCGTGGCCAACACAGAAGGCTCGCCGCTGCCCCCTGGTGGTGAGACGTTGCCTTTAGGGAAGAAAGGCGTGGCTGCCCTCCCAGGCGGTGGAGGGACCGGCCTTCCTGCCTACGGGATCCTGGTCACTGAAGGACGCTCCCCTGTCACAGCAGGTCGCCTGGTAGGTTAGCCCAGGCGCCCTCTCCGCTCTGCGCTTCCCCGGGAATTCCGGTCCCCGGTTCCGAGCTCCGACTTCAGCAGCTCACGTGGGGCAAGGGCAGTGGAGAGATGCTTGGGGACAAGGCAGCAAGGGCAGGCCACACAGACCGGGCGGCCGTCTCAGACCAAGTCCTGTTTCCCTGGATTCCAACCCCGGGGATGTGGGCTGCAGCAGCAGGCATGAGCCCCGGCCCGCGTGGCCCAGTGGCTGAGAGCTGATCTATGCACCAAAGGTCACGGTCAGGGCACAGCCCGGGTTGCGGACTCGATCCCCAGGAGGGGGCGTGCAGGAGGCAGCTGATCAAAATTTCTCTCTCATCATTGAAGTTTCTCTCTCTCCCTCTCCCTCTCCCTTCCTCTCTGAGATCAATAAAATCATGAGTGTGTGTGTTTTTAAAGAGGCTCGCACGGAAAGTGAATGAGGTTTCCCCAGCAAGTCCCACGCCAGATGCAGGCCCGGCCGCTGACACTCCCTGGGCCCCCACAGCAGACGGTGGAGATCCCACTTCTGTGCAGAAATGTGCAACCTGCATCCTCTACGGCTCTGCTCTCCCCTGCGGAGGTGTGCCTAGGGAGAAAGCAGTACGAGCCCAGCGTGGCTCTGAGTGACTTGGCCCCCAGGGGACAGGGACCGGCCTGGAGACACCCTTTTTTAAGTTTTTACATCTTGTGGGGGACGGAGGGGATGGTGTCTAGTGAGCAGAGGCCAGAGATCCTGCTGGGCATCGTCCAATGCCCAGGAAAGGTCCCCCAGCCCCCTAAAATGATCCAGCTCAAAATGTCACTAGTTCCAAGGTTTGGAGACCCAGCTAGAGGGGCTCAGAGGTTCTTGAGTCAGTCAGACTGATTTTAGGCCCTAAATCTGTCATCCGGGTCTCCAAAGCCGACACAGCCTCACGTGAGAGCAAGAACAACCAGAATTCCTACCTGAGGGTTACGGGCGGGCGGCTCGATGAGCTGAGCCCACAGAGCGTTTGTCACGGGGCCCAGGTGAGCATTCGACGGGCATGTTATCATCATCCTGCTTTTATGACCAGTTTTCCATTCAAGAGGCAGAAAGAGCTTTTTAAGTGAAAATGGAAGAAAAACTATAATTAGGAAAACTAGAAAGAGGCACGTTTTACTCAATAAAAACTTATCTGCAGTTTTCACCTTCCGGGAGCTCGCTTCCATGGCCAGCCCCGGGCGGTGTCCCGGCTTCCGCACGCTCTCCCGCACCTGACATTATCCCTGAGTGGGGCCCGGTCTGTCTCCACCTCGTCTTGGCCACTTCTCGCCCTTTGCGTCTCCGTGTATGTTTTACAAGCACCGGGGCAACTTCTAAAAAAAAAGTCCTGATGGGATTTTTGTGGAGACGGTGTTGAACCGATAGATCCTCTGGGAACAATTGACTTGTTAACAGTATTCCATCTTCCGATCAACGCGCGGGCAGTACCTCCATTCATTCAGGCCTCCTTTAATAAAACGTAAAGCGAGAGACTCGTTTAAGTGCAATGAGTCTACTTTTGTATTTTATTTCTTGAGACTTTATTGTGAGCGTCAATACCTACATTGATTTTGCATTCATTGTATACAGCGAACTTGCTGCGTTCACTTACTAATTGCCATCGTTTCCCTATAGTGTACTTTGGACAGCCCGGGCATGTATGTACATCTAAACGGCGTGCTTATGCTCTTCATTTCTGCTCAAAATTCATCCTCTTTCTCTCCTTCGATTGTCGCAGGGGCAGGGCCTGCGGTTCAGAATCGCACAGCGGGCGGCCGGTGTCTTCCTCGTCCCTCCTCAGCCCGAGGGTTATATTTGTCGCCTGAACAGGGGCCGCTGCGGCTCTGCAGACGCCCTCGGTCAGATCAAGAAAACCCTCTTCACTTTCAACAATAAAGATAATTTTTTAAAAAATTCTTCTTTTCCCAGTTTGCGAAGCCGTTTTGCTTTTTCACAAATGAGGGCGGCGTTTTGTGAAAATGCTCTCACCGCGTCTGTTGGGAATACCCTCAGCTGCCACTTCCTATTGCCTCTCCGTGGAGAGATCTGAAGTGTCGCTTTTCAGTGCTGAACAAAGCGAGCGTCCCTAGAATAAGAGGCTTGGTCTGTGATCTATTGTTCCCTTAAACACGGCGAGAGGCAGCCCGCGGACCTCCGGTTTAAATGCTTCCACTGACATTCATGTGAGAGAGCGGCGGGCGCTCAGGGTTTGGATTGTCACTCCGTGGTTGTCACCTCTCTCTCTGGACAGCGGAGGTGCATCCCCACGGCCTCTGCTTTCCTTTGTCCTGTTTTGGGGACCGCTGGTCTCTGTGACTGAACGCGAGGCTCCTAGAGGCTGTGCCCCGATGATCCTTCTCCAGGTGACCCCCCTCAGCTCCGTTCGGCGGCACCCGAGGGCCGGAGAGCACGCTCAGTGGCTCAGCTCAGCCCAGGGCGGCTGCAGTCCTGGGAGGGTCGAGTACCCTTTGGTTCTATCTCTCCCCAAAGGTGGGCTGGCAGGGCACCGACCGGAGCCTGGCTGGGGTCCCCCCAGCTGTCTGCCGGGGGTCAGAGCTCCTCGCTCCAGCCCGGAGGCCCGGCGGCTCCGCATCCTTCCCGCCCGCAGAGCAGCTGGTTCCCTGAACTCCTGCCTCATGGCCTGAGCCACGGCGAGCGGAGGAGGCTTCAAGGGGGCGCGGCTCCTCCCCTCTGGGATCCGGCTCTGCTGGCCTGAACGCACCTGGCTCTCCAGCCCCGGAGACGGCCAGCATCTCGCTCGGTACCTTCGCCTGTCGGTCCCGGATCCGCTTCTCTTCTCGGCCTCTGGCCCCTCTTCCGACCTGACAGGCGTGAGGGGAACGGATGCAGAATGTGCCGCTCACCTGAGGGGACCCCTGCCCCTGGCAGGCTGGCTGCCCAGGTCCCGCTACCTGCAGCTTCAGGTGCTGTAGACACGCATGTTTCCTGACCCGGCAGGTCAGCTGTTCTGTTGGGGGGAGGGGGGGAGGACACTGGGGGAGGGGCTGTCCTTCTGCACGCCAGCCCGCCCGCCGGGATCAGACGGACAGGAGATGTGAAGCCAACAGCTCTTTCCGTGTCACTCACTGGCTGCCTTCGTGCCCCTGAACTGTAGTCTCCACACTCACACGGCCTCACTAAGCTGCGGGGATCAATACCACGTCCACGCCTCAATCTCCACGGCCTGGGCCCCACCGGAGCCCGGGGAGGCCCGTCTGAACCAAACACCCTCCCGCCGTCCAGCCTCCCACGGAGCTCAGCTGTCCCAAGGGGCCTCCCCGTTCCTGGTCAGCTTCCCCCTGACAGAAGCCGCCTCAACACGCGCACACACACACACACCAATGCATGTTCACATACACAGGCACATACATACACTCACACACATACACAGTCATACACACACACACACCAATGCATGTTCACATACATAGACATACATACACTCACACACACACACACACACCAATGCATGTTCACATACACAGACGCATACATACACTCACACACACACACACACCAATGCGTATTCACATACACAGACACATACATACACTCACACACATACACAGTCATACACACACACACCAATGCATGTTCACATACATAGACATACATACACTTACACACACACACACACACCAATGCATGTTCACATACACAGACGCATACATACACTCACACACACACACACACACACACACCAATGCATGTTCACATACACAGACACATACATACACTCACACACATACACAGAGGGATGCTACCCTGAGGATCAATGAACAGGGCTCCCCGACCAAAACTGGGGTCAGGAAGCAGCATCCTTTGGCAACAAATCCCGTGGGTGTAGGAACAGAAGGTGATGCCACGAATGACACGTATTTTTCATCCCAAATCTGAGGGCTTTTTTTTACAAGTATGTGAGGGTCACCCAAAGAAATACAGTGTTTTACGCAGAACTGCAGACAGCACATCTTTGAGCAAAAATGAGCTCAGTAAATACTTTTTATCTTTTATTTTAGCTAAAAGATGAGCGGGACAGAAAGGTTCGCTGCATCAGCTATAATAACCCCCTTGCCGAGGAGGACAGATTATTGACTCAAGTCTGTTCAGCTCATCCTCCTGCAGGGACCCCCAGGAGCCCTGGCACCTCCCTCGTCCCGGCTCAGGGGGTCGTCTGTCCCTCGTCCCCCCTTGTGCCCCTGAACCTCTCACGCCCGTGGGGTCTCTGACTGTCCTGTGTGTGGGGATCCCTACAGACGCAGGCATGGAATTCGTTTACTTCTCTTGCTGCTCTCTCTTGTGTGTTTGCTTCTGAGACCAGTCAGACGGACCTTGAGGACAGACGCTTTCAGATCATGAACTTTCACTTTTTATTAGATATTTTTATTGATGTCAGAGAGGAAGGGAGAGGGAGAGAGAGAGAGAAACATCAGTGATGAGGGAGAATCATGGATCGGCTGCCTCCTGCACGCCCCACACTGGAGATCGAGCCTGCAACCCGGGCCTGTGCCCTGGCTGGGAATCGAACCCTGACCTCATAGTTCCCAGGTCGGTGCTCGACCCCTGAGCCCGCGGGCCGGGCCAGATCATGAACTTTTATGACCACGGGTGCAACCGTTTTGAAACTCCGTTTCTGTGACGGACGCTTCCTCCTCCGGCCGCCCACTCCCTTCCTCCCTCATCAGGCCCCGAGGACATCAGATTGTGACGGCACCAAACTGCCCTACGAACACAGCCTCAGGCCGCCGGCCCCAGAAACAGAGTTCCAGCCGATCGATGAGCTCTTGCCCTCAGCGGTGCTGCAGCCCAGGCCCGGGACAGAGCAGCGCGTGGAGCGCACCCTCCGGAACAGAGAGCGCCCATCGCGGCACCAGGACCCCGCAAAGGGCAGCCGCTGCCTGCCAGGCCCAGCGCCTCGGCCTCTGAGACGTGTGGTCCTCCCCGTGTAACCATCCCCGGAAGCCGGCGGGGACCGCGTCCGTGGGACTCCGGGCTCCGTGCCATTTCCCCAACGAATACACGCCCTTCCGTGGCTGCGAGCTCGCGAGGCCTGTGGCTCTGACGCACACAGGCCGACGGCCCCTCCCGCCCAGTACCGTGGTCACTCTCGTCTCCCTGCTGCCGTACAAGATTAAACGCCAACCACAACCATCACATGCTCTGACAGAACAAAGCAACACGGAGCGACACAAACACAGGCCTGCCTCATTTTTTAAAAAAAATTATTTTCATTGATTTCAGAGAGGAAGGGAGAGGGAGAGAGAGAAAAGCATCCATGATGAGAGAGAATCATGGATCAGTTGCCTCCTGCACGCCCCCCACTGGGGATGGAGCCCGCAACCCAGGCAGGTGCCCTGACCAGGAATCTAACTGTGACCTCCTGGCTCATAGGTCGACTCAACCACTGAGCCACCCGGCCGGGCTGATAATTTAAGTTATTATTGACTTTCTTCTTGGAAAAAGTGAGCAGGATTTTGTTAAATTACGCTGTGTGCAATACTGCTTCACCGTCACAGGGAACCTGAGGTTACGGTCACTCCCCCCTCCCGGTGGCCGGTGCAGAGCCGGCAGCCGGCGGCAGCACAGATAGCATCGGGCCTCGGGGCTGCTCAGCGCCTTTATCGGGACATCTAGGTCCTCTGGGGCCACTGGCTCCTGGGACATTCCAGGTGCGCAGCTTCCGCGTCGTCGGCATGGAAACAAGCCCAGAGGGCCCAGCGACCGGGCCAGCAGGAACTTTCTTGTTGGCGATGGACCGCGGAGGCCGCTGGGCCTTGGCGAGGGGCTGGTCACCGGCGAACCCCGAGCCAAAGTTCCCCACACGCTTCTGTTCAGAACTACCTCGTTGGCAGCATTGAAAATCGGAGAATTCCACTGAAAACAACCCAGGTTTCTGACTTCTGGTTAAAAGGGGAAAACTCTGGCCCTGGCCGGTTTGGCTCAGGGGATAGAGCGTCGGCCCGAGGACTGAAGGGTCCTGGGTGCGATTCCGGGCAGGGGCGCGTACCTCGGTTGCAGGTTCCCAGGCCCTGGTCCTGGGTACGTGCTGGAGGCAACCAATCAATGTGTCTCTCCCTCTCCCTTCCACTCTCTAAAAATCAATGGGAAAATATCCTTGGGTGAGGATTAACACAAACGAATGAATGAATGGATGGATGGATGGATGGAAGGGAAAGCTCTGAGGACCCAGGGTGCACCCCTAGGAGCCGCACCAGCTAGACTCGGTGGCTCCTGGCACCTGGGAGCCTGCAGGTCTCCTCCGTCCGCTGGTGTCTGTCCCCTCCCTGGGCCCCGAGGGCACTGGAGTCCGACGCCGTGTGTGTGTGTGTGTGTGTGTGTGTGTGTGTGTGTGTGTGACAGATGCTCGGGCGGAGGGGGGTGCCGGTCCGCGTCCAGCTCACAGCAACGCCTCCCGGACGGGCCCCAGCTCCGAGGCCGGGCCTGTGCCCCCTCACGGCTCAGGGCTCCGCTGGGCGCTCACTGTCCCATCACCTTTTTCTTCCTGTTTTTGGAAACGAGGTGGAGTTTCACTGGAAAACAGCGGGGCTGGTTGGTGTTGATTTGAAATGTCTGTGTGGCCTGCTTCCCTCAGGCCGGCCCCACTCCCCACATTCCGCGGTGTTTACCACGCACAGATGTTCCCGCGTCCTGGCACCCCCCAGTGGTGAGGACAGCAGGCGTCTCCTTTCTATTTTACATTCAACACTATTTGTATCCGTTTCAGGGGTACAGCAGGGTGTCAGATGACCACATACACAGCCTCCCCTGCCCCCCGACATTCCAGGCCCACCCGGCACCGCACGTGCTGTTACGTGACGCCCACGGGGGTGCGTTGGGGGCGGGAGAAAGCAGCCTCTTTCTAGGGAACCTCTAGGCCAGGGACGGCGAACCTTCTGAGCTCGGCGTGTCAGCATTTTGAAAAACCCTAACTTAACTCTGGGGCCGCGTCACATATAGAAATTGTTTGATATTTGCAACCACAGTAAAACAAAGACTTATATTTTTGATATTTATTTTATATATTTAAATGCCATTTAACAAAGAAAAATCAACCAATAAAATGAGTTCACGTGTCACCTCTGACACGCGTGTCGTAGGTTCACCATCACTGCTCTAGGATAAGGTACAAGGGAGAGACGCACCCCCTTCCCACGGGAGGGACCAGGCGTTCACAGGGAGCATCGCAGCCGTGGAGCCGGCATCGGGGTCCGAAAGCCGAGAATTCCACGCTCTGCTCCTCCTGACAACCTCCTTCCCCGCGTGGTTGGGAGCGGGTGTCAGTGAGGCCCTTAACGTCTAACCCTATTAAATGTGCAGACGCTGGCCGCCTGCGGCAGACGGAATCTGAGTGTAAATTGTAGTGGAAGGTGATTGTTTGGTAAATTAATCAGTAACACAGCGGAGCTGTTTGCCTGGTTAATTACTTTTCCCTGCCTTGTCGACTCCGCCTTCACAAGAGAAAGTCATCCGTGTGCTCTGCGTTCCTGTTTGCTCAGCGGGACGCGTGTCTGTGTGTGTCCACATGTGTCTGTGCATGTCCACATGTGTCTGTGGGTGTCCACGCGTGTCTGTGGGTGTCCACACGTGTCTGTGTGTGTCCACACGTGTCTGTGCGTGTCCACGCATGTCTGTGGGTGTCCACACGTGTCTGTGCATGTGTGGCCTGTGTGTGGCCTCTCACGCGTCCGTTTCCACATTTGATGGCCGCATGGACAGGGGCTCTGCTGTCGGTGGCGGACACCTTGTTCTGCCCAACTGCCCCCAGAGCCACGGGTGCGCTTCCCTCCGGAGGTGAACGGGGCTCAGCTTTCACCGCCACCCCCTCTACGTGGTCCCAGTGGTGGCTCAAGGGGGAGCAGGTCACCCCGAGTCAGGCGTGGCCTTCGGGTCTGGAGATTGGGGAGCCCACACCCGCCTTCCTGTCTGGGAGTGGGGGGCTCAGGCCTGTTACTCATCAGACTCGGTTTCCTTAATAAAACTGATACGATAATAGCTCTGCTCTAATAAGGATCAAATCATGGAATCATTAACTGTATCACTAAATAGTCTTAATTGTTAACATACTTGATAATGACCAAATCGTTTTCATGATTCACATGGTAAATGTTAAGTAATATTTTAAAAATATATTATACCGCCCGGCTGGCATGGCTCAGGGGTTGATCATTGACCTATGAACCAGGAGGTCAGGGTTCGATTCCCCGTCAGGGCACAGGCCCGGGTTGGGGGCTCCATCCCCAGTGGGGGGCGTGCAGGAGGCAGCCGATCCATGGTTCTCTCTCATCGTGGATGTTTCTCTCTCCCTCTCCCTTCCTCTCTGACACCAACACAAACATACTATATACATACACACACACATATGCATACGATGTTGAGCACAGGCTGCCACATTGAAGCTACGATTCCACAGCTTTGCCTCTCTCCTCCTTCGCGCATACGGACTCGCACTTGAACTGCGGTGGGTCCCGTGGAAAGCTGCAGGAAGAGCTCTTGGGACCCGCTGGTTCCCGGAGGTCACGAGGTCACGGAGGAATGCGCCCGCCTGGTCAAAACGGGCTCCTCTCCTCGGGAGACGACACCTCGTGTGCGCTCCCCGCTGGGCCCTCTGTTCTCATTCACAGACGGCCCCTCACGGGCTCAGAGAGTCCCACAC